>NC_139226.1:124539854-124689069 GCF_055691185.1 Crinia signifera | reverse complement strand
TACCACCAGCAGCTTGAATGTGTCATCTTTTGGGAAGTTGCCTTTTTCCCACTTGCATCATCCTCATCATTAACACCACCAGCAGCTTCAATGTGTCGTCTTTTGGAAGTTGCCGTTTTCCCACTTGCATCATCCTCATCATTAACACCACCAGCAGCTTCAATGTGTCGTCTTTTGGAAGTTGCCTTTTTCCCACTTGCATCATCCTCATCATTAACACCACCAGCAGCTTCAATGTGTCGTCTTTTGGAAGTTGCCTTTTTCCCACTTGCATCATCCTCATCATTAACACCACCAGCAGCTTCAATGTGTCGTCTTTTGGAAGTTGCCTTTTTCCCACTTGCATCATCCTCATCATTAACACCACCAGCAGCTTCAATGTGTCGTCTTTTGGAAGTTGCCTTTTTCCCACTTGCATCATCCTCATCATTAACACCACCAGCAGCTTGAATGTGTCGTCTTTTGGAAGTTGCCTTTTTCCCACTTGCATCATCCTCATCTTCAGCACCACCAGCAGCTTCAATGTGTCGTCTTTTGGAAGTTGCCTTTTTCCCACTTGCATCATCCTCATCATTAACACCACCAGCAGCTTCAATGTGTCGTCTTTTGGAAGTTGCCTTTTTCCCACTTGCATCATCCTCATCATTAACACCACCAGCAGCTTCAATGTGTCGTCTTTTGGAAGTTGCCTTTTTCCCACTTGCATCATCCTCATCATTAACACCACCAGCAGCTTCAATGTGTCGTCTTTTGGAAGTTGCCTTTTTCCCACTTGCATCATCCTCATCATTAACACCACCAGCAGCTTGAATGTGTCGTCTTTTGGAAGTTGCCTTTTTCCCACTTGCATCATCCTCATCATTAACACCACCAGCAGCTTGAATGTGTCGTCTTTTGGAAGTTGCCTTTTTCCCACTTGCATCATCCTCATCATTAACACCACCAGCAGCTTCAATGTGTCGTCTTTTGGAAGTTGCCTTTTTCCCACTTGCATCATCCTCATCATTAACACCACCAGCAGCTTCAATGTGTCGTCTTTTGGAAGTTGCCTTTTTCCCACTTGCATCATCCTCATCATTAACACCACCAGCAGCTTCAATGTGTCGTCTTTTGGAAGTTGCCTTTTTCCCACTTGCATCATCCTCATCATTAACACCACCAGCAGCTTCAATGTGTCGTCTTTTGGAAGTTGCCTTTTTCCCAATTGCATCATCCTCATCTTCAACACCACCAGCAGCTTCAATGTGTCATCATTTGGAAGTTGCCTTTTTCCCACTTGCATCATCCTCATCATTAACACCACCAGCAGCTTGAATGTGTCGTCTTTTGGAAGTTGCCTTTTTCCCACTTGCATCATCCTCATCATTAACACCACCAGCAGCTTCAATGTGTCGTCTTTTGGAAGTTGCCTTTTTCCCACTTGCATCATCCTCATCATTAACACCACCAGCAGCTTCAATGTGTCGTCTTTTGGAAGTTGCCTTTTTCCCACTTGCATCATCCTCATCATTAACACCACCAGCAGCTTCAATGTGTCGTCTTTTGGAAGTTGCCTTTTTCCCAATTGCATCATCCTCATCATTAACACCACCAGCAGCTTCAATGTGTCGTCTTTTGGAAGTTGCCTTTTTCCCACTTGCATGATCCTCATCTTCAACACCACCAGCAGCTTCAATGTGTCGTCATTTGGAAGTTGCCTTTTTCCCACTTGCATCATCCTCATCATTAACACCACCAGCAGCTTCAATGTGTCGTCTTTTGGAAGTTGCCTTTTTCCCACTTGCATCATCCTCATCATTAACACCACCAGCAGCTTCAATGTGTCGTCTTTTGGAAGTTGCCTTTTTCCCACTTGCATCATCCTCATCATTAACACCACCAGCAGCTTCAATGTGTCATCTTTTGGAAGTTGCCTTTTTCCCACTTGCATCATCCTCATCATTAACACCACCAGCAGCTTCAATGTGTCGTCTTTTGGAAGTTGCCTTTTTCCCACTTGCATCATCCTCATCATTAACACCACCAGCAGCTTCAAATTGTCGTCTTTTGGAAGTTGCCTTTTTCCCACTTGCATCATCCTCATCATTAACACCACCAGCAGCTTCAATGTGTCGTCTTTTGGAAGTTGCCTTTTTCCCACTTGCATCATCCTCATCATTAACACCACCAGCAGCTTGAATGTGTCGTCTTTTGGAAGTTGCCTTTTTCCCACTTGCATCATCCTCATCATTAACACCACCAGCAGCTTGAATGTGTCGTCTTTTGGAAGTTGCCTTTTTCCCACTTGCATCATCCTCATCATTAACACCACCAGCAGCTTCAATGTGTCGTCTTTTGGAAGTTGCCTTTTTCCCACTTGCATCATCCTCATCATTAACACCACCAGCAGCTTCAATGTGTCGTCTTTTGGAAGTTGCCTTTTTCCCACTTGCATCATCCTCATCTTTAACACCACCAGCAGCTTCAATGTGTCATCATTTGGAAGTTGCCTTTTTCCCACTTGCATCATCCTCATCATTAACACCACCAGCAGCTTCAATGTGTCGTCTTTTGGAAGTTGCCTTTTTCCCACTTGCATCATCCTCATCATTAACACCACCAGCAGCTTCAATGTGTCGTCTTTTGGAAGTTGCCTTTTTCCCACTTGCATCATCCTCATCTTCAACACCACCAGCAGCTTCAATGTGTCGTCTTTTGGAAGTTGCCTTTTTCCAATTGCATCATCCTCATCATTAACACCACCAGCAGCTTCAATGTGTCGTCTTTTGGAAGTTGCCTTTTTCCCAATTGCATCATCCTCATCATTAACACCACCAGCAGCTTGAATGTGTCGTCTTTTGGAAGTTGCCTTTTTCCCACTTGCATCATCCTCATCATTAACACCACCAGCAGCTTCAATGTGTCGTCTTTTGGAAGTTGCCTTTTTCCCACTTGCATCATCCTCATCATTAACACCACCAGCAGCTTGAATGTGTCGTCTTTTGGAAGTTGCCTTTTTCCCACTTGCATCATCCTCATCATTAACACCACCAGCAGCTTCAATGTGTCATCTTTTGGAAGTTGCCTTTTTCCCACTTGCATCATCCTCATCATTAACACCACCAGCAGCTTCAATGTGTCGTCTTTTGGAAGTTGCCTTTTTCCCACTTGCATCATCCTCATCTTCAACACCACCAGCAGCTTCAATGTGTCGTCTTTTGGAAGTTGCCTTTTTCCCACTTGCATCATCCTCATCATTAACACCACCAGCAGCTTCAATGTGTCGTCTTTTGGAAGTTGCCTTTTTCCCAATTGCATCATCCTCATCATTAACACCACCAGCAGCTTGAATGTGTCGTCTTTTGGAAGTTGCCTTTTTCCCACTTGCATCATCCTCATCATTAACACCACCAGCAGCTTGAATGTGTCATCTTTTGGAAGTTGCCTTTTTCCCACTTGCATCATCCTCATCATTAACACCACCAGCAGCTTCAATGTGTCGTCTTTTGGAAGTTGCCTTTTTCCCACTTGCATCATCCTCATCATTAACACCACCAGCAGCTTCAATGTGTCGTCTTTTGGAAGTTGCCTTTTTCCCACTTGCATCATCCTCATCATTAACACCACCAGCAGCTTCAATGTGTCGTCTTTTGGAAGTTGCCTTTTTCCCACTTGCATCATCCTCATCATTAACACCACCAGCAGCTTGAATGTGTCATCTTTTGGAAGTTGCCTTTTTCCCACTTGCATCATCCTCATCATTAACACCACCAGCAGCTTGAATGTGTCATCTTTTGGAAGTTGCCTTTTTCCCACTTGCATCATCCTCATCATTAACACCACCAGCAGCTTCAATGTGTCGTCTTTTGGAAGTTGCCGTTTTCCCACTTGCATCATCCTCATCATTAACACCACCAGCAGCTTGAATGTGTCCGTCTTTTGGAAGTTGCCTTTTTCCCACTTGCATCATCCTCATCATTAACACCACCAGCAGCTTCAATGTGTCGTCTTTTGGAAGTTGCCTTTTTCCCACTTGCATCATCCTCATCATTAACACCACCAGCAGCTTCAATGTGTCGTCTTTTGGAAGTTGCCTTTTTCCCACTTGCATCATCCTCATCATTAACACCACCAGCAGCTTCAATGTGTCGTCTTTTGGAAGTTGCCTTTTTCCCACTTGCATCATCCTCATCATTAACACCACCAGCAGCTTGAATGTGTCATCTTTTGGAAGTTGCCTTTTTCCCACTTGCATCATCCTCATCTTCAACACCACCAGCAGCTTCAATGTGTCGTCTTTTGGAAGTTGCCTTTTTCCCACTTGCATCATCCTCATCATTAACACCACCAGCAGCTTCAATGTGTCGTCTTTTGGAAGTTGCCTTTTTCCCACTTGCATCATCCTCATCATTAACACCACCAGCAGCTTCAATGTGTCGTCTTTTGGAAGTTGCCTTTTTCCCACTTGCATCATCCTCATCATTAACACCACCAGCAGCTTGAATGTGTCGTCTTTTGGAAGTTGCCTTTTTCCCACTTGCATCATCCTCATCATTAACACCACCAGCAGCTTGAATGTGTCGTCTTTTGGAAGTTGCCTTTTTCCCACTTGCATCATCCTCATCATTAACACCACCAGCAGCTTGAATGTGTCGTCTTTTGGAAGTTGCCTTTTTCCCACTTGCATCATCCTCATCATTAACACCACCAGCAGCTTCAATGTGTCGTCTTTTGGAAGTTGCCTTTTTCCCACTTGCATCATCCTCATCATTAACACCACCAGCAGCTTCAATGTGTCGTCTTTTGGAAGTTGCCTTTTTCCCACTTGCATCATCCTCATCATTAACACCACCAGCAGCTTCAATGTGTCGTCTTTTGGAAGTTGCCTTTTTCCCAATTGCATCATCCTCATCATTAACACCACCAGCAGCTTCAATGTGTCGTCTTTTGGAAGTTGCCTTTTTCCCACTTGCATGATCCTCATCTTCAACACCACCAGCAGCTTCAATGTGTCATCATTTGGAAGTTGCCTTTTTCCCACTTGCATCATCCTCATCATTAACACCACCAGCAGCTTCAATGTGTCGTCTTTTGGAAGTTGCCTTTTTCCCACTTGCATCATCCTCATCATTAACACCACCAGCAGCTTCAATGTGTCGTCTTTTGGAAGTTGCCTTTTTCCCACTTGCATCATCCTCATCATTAACACCACCAGCAGCTTCAATGTGTCATCTTTTGGAAGTTGCCTTTTTCCCACTTGCATCATCCTCATCATTAACACCACCAGCAGCTTCAATGTGTCGTCTTTTGGAAGTTGCCTTTTTCCCACTTGCATCATCCTCATCTTCAACACCACCAGCAGCTTCAATGTGTCGTCTTTTGGAAGTTGCCTTTTTCCCACTTGCATCATCCTCATCATTAACACCACCAGCAGCTTCAATGTGTCGTCTTTTGGAAGTTGCCTTTTTCCCAATTGCATCATCCTCATCATTAACACCACCAGCAGCTTGAATGTGTCGTCTTTTGGAAGTTGCCTTTTTCCCACTTGCATCATCCTCATCATTAACACCACCAGCAGCTTGAATGTGTCATCTTTTGGAAGTTGCCTTTTTCCCACTTGCATCATCCTCATCATTAACACCACCAGCAGCTTCAATGTGTTGTCTTTTGGAAGTTGCCTTTTTCCCACTTGCATCATCCTCATCATTAACACCACCAGCAGCTTCAATGTGTCGTCTTTTGGAAGTTGCCTTTTTCCCACTTGCATCATCCTCATCATTAACACCACCAGCAGCTTCAATGTGTCGTCTTTTGGAAGTTGCCTTTTTCCCACTTGCATCATCCTCATCATTAACACCACCAGCAGCTTCAATGTGTCGTCTTTTGGAAGTTGCCTTTTTCCCACTTGCATCATCCTCATCTTCAACACCACCAGCAGCTTCAATGTGTCGTCTTTTGGAAGTTGCCTTTTTCCCACTTGCATCATCCTCATCATTAACACCACCAGCAGCTTCAATGTGTCGTCTTTTGGAAGTTGCCTTTTTCCCAATTGCATCATCCTCATCATTAACACCACCAGCAGCTTGAATGTGTCGTCTTTTGGAAGTTGCCTTTTTCCCACTTGCATCATCCTCATCATTAACACCACCAGCAGCTTGAATGTGTCATCTTTTGGAAGTTGCCTTTTTCCCACTTGCATCATCCTCATCATTAACACCACCAGCAGCTTCAATGTGTCGTCTTTTGGAAGTTGCCTTTTTCCCACTTGCATCATCCTCATCATTAACACCACCAGCAGCTTCAATGTGTCGTCTTTTGGAAGTTGCCTTTTTCCCACTTGCATCATCCTCATCATTAACACCACCAGCAGCTTCAATGTGTCGTCTTTTGGAAGTTGCCTTTTTCCCACTTGCATCATCCTCATCATTAACACCACCAGCAGCTTGAATGTGTCATCTTTTGGAAGTTGCCTTTTTCCCACTTGCATCATCCTCATCATTAACACCACCAGCAGCTTCAATGTGTCGTCTTTTGGAAGTTGCCGTTTTCCCACTTGCATCATCCTCATCATTAACACCACCAGCAGCTTCAATGTGTCGTCTTTTGGAAGTTGCCTTTTTCCCACTTGCATCATCCTCATCTTCAGCACCACCAGCAGCTTCAATGTGTCGTCTTTTGGAAGTTGCCTTTTTCCCACTTGCATCATCCTCATCATTAACACCACCAGCAGCTTCAATGTGTCGTCTTTTGGAAGTTGCCTTTTTCCCACTTGCATCATCCTCATCATTAACACCACCAGCAGCTTCAATGTGTCGTCTTTTGGAAGTTGCCTTTTTCCCACTTGCATCATCCTCATCATTAACACCACCAGCAGCTTCAATGTGTCGTCTTTTGGAAGTTGCCTTTTTCCCACTTGCATCATCCTCATCATTAACACCACCAGCAGCTTCAATGTGTCGTCTTTTGGAAGTTGCCTTTTTCCCAATTGCATCATCCTCATCATTAACACCACCAGCAGCTTGAATGTGTCGTCTTTTGGAAGTTGCCTTTTTCCCACTTGCATCATCCTCATCATTAACACCACCAGCAGCTTGAATGTGTCATCTTTTGGAAGTTGCCTTTTTCCCACTTGCATCATCCTCATCATTAACACCACCAGCAGCTTCAATGTGTCGTCTTTTGGAAGTTGCCTTTTTCCCACTTGCATCATCCTCATCATTAACACCACCAGCAGCTTCAATGTGTCGTCTTTTGGAAGTTGCCTTTTTCCCACTTGCATCATCCTCATCATTAACACCACCAGCAGCTTCAATGTGTCGTCTTTTGGAAGTTGCCTTTTTCCCACTTGCATCATCCTCATCATTAACACCACCAGCAGCTTGAATGTGTCATCTTTTGGAAGTTGCCTTTTTCCCACTTGCATCATCCTCATCATTAACACCACCAGCAGCTTCAATGTGTCGTCTTTTGGAAGTTGCCGTTTTCCCACTTGCATCATCCTCATCATTAACACCACCAGCAGCTTCAATGTGTCGTCTTTTGGAAGTTGCCTTTTTCCCACTTGCATCATCCTCATCATTAACACCACCAGCAGCTTCAATGTGTCGTCTTTTGGAAGTTGCCTTTTTCCCACTTGCATCATCCTCATCATTAACACCACCAGCAGCTTCAATGTGTCGTCTTTTGGAAGTTGCCTTTTTCCCACTTGCATCATCCTCATCATTAACACCACCAGCAGCTTCAATGTGTCGTCTTTTGGAAGTTGCCTTTTTCCCACTTGCATCATCCTCATCATTAACACCACCAGCAGCTTGAATGTGTCGTCTTTTGGAAGTTGCCTTTTTCCCACTTGCATCATCCTCATCTTCAGCACCACCAGCAGCTTCAATGTGTCGTCTTTTGGAAGTTGCCTTTTTCCCACTTGCATCATCCTCATCATTAACACCACCAGCAGCTTCAATGTGTCGTCTTTTGGAAGTTGCCTTTTTCCCACTTGCATCATCCTCATCATTAACACCACCAGCAGCTTCAATGTGTCGTCTTTTGGAAGTTGCCTTTTTCCCACTTGCATCATCCTCATCATTAACACCACCAGCAGCTTCAATGTGTCGTCTTTTGGAAGTTGCCTTTTTCCCACTTGCATCATCCTCATCATTAACACCACCAGCAGCTTGAATGTGTCGTCTTTTGGAAGTTGCCTTTTTCCCACTTGCATCATCCTCATCATTAACACCACCAGCAGCTTGAATGTGTCGTCTTTTGGAAGTTGCCTTTTTCCCACTTGCATCATCCTCATCATTAACACCACCAGCAGCTTCAATGTGTCGTCTTTTGGAAGTTGCCTTTTTCCCACTTGCATCATCCTCATCATTAACACCACCAGCAGCTTCAATGTGTCGTCTTTTGGAAGTTGCCTTTTTCCCACTTGCATCATCCTCATCATTAACACCACCAGCAGCTTCAATGTGTCGTCTTTTGGAAGTTGCCTTTTTCCCAATTGCATCATCCTCATCATTAACACCACCAGCAGCTTCAATGTGTCGTCTTTTGGAAGTTGCCTTTTTCCCACTTGCATGATCCTCATCTTCAACACCACCAGCAGCTTCAATGTGTCATCATTTGGAAGTTGCCTTTTTCCCACTTGCATCATCCTCATCATTAACACCACCAGCAGCTTCAATGTGTCGTCTTTTGGAAGTTGCCTTTTTCCCACTTGCATCATCCTCATCATTAACACCACCAGCAGCTTCAATGTGTCGTCTTTTGGAAGTTGCCTTTTTCCCACTTGCATCATCCTCATCATTAACACCACCAGCAGCTTCAATGTGTCATCTTTTGGAAGTTGCCTTTTTCCCACTTGCATCATCCTCATCATTAACACCACCAGCAGCTTCAATGTGTCGTCTTTTGGAAGTTGCCTTTTTCCCACTTGCATCATCCTCATCATTAACACCACCAGCAGCTTCAAATTGTCGTCTTTTGGAAGTTGCCTTTTTCCCACTTGCATCATCCTCATCATTAACACCACCAGCAGCTTCAATGTGTCGTCTTTTGGAAGTTGCCTTTTTCCCACTTGCATCATCCTCATCATTAACACCACCAGCAGCTTCAATGTGTCGTCTTTTGGAAGTTGCCTTTTTCCCACTTGCATCATCCTCATCATTAACACCACCAGCAGCTTGAATGTGTCGTCTTTTGGAAGTTGCCTTTTTCCCACTTGCATCATCCTCATCATTAACACCACCAGCAGCTTGAATGTGTCGTCTTTTGGAAGTTGCCTTTTTCCCACTTGCATCATCCTCATCATTAACACCACCAGCAGCTTGAATGTGTCGTCTTTTGGAAGTTGCCTTTTTCCCACTTGCATCATCCTCATCATTAACACCACCAGCAGCTTCAATGTGTCGTCTTTTGGAAGTTGCCTTTTTCCCACTTGCATCATCCTCATCATTAACACCACCAGCAGCTTCAATGTGTCGTCTTTTGGAAGTTGCCTTTTTCCCAATTGCATCATCCTCATCATTAACACCACCAGCAGCTTCAATGTGTCGTCTTTTGGAAGTTGCCTTTTTCCCACTTGCATGATCCTCATCTTTAACACCACCAGCAGCTTCAATGTGTCATCATTTGGAAGTTGCCTTTTTCCCACTTGCATCATCCTCATCATTAACACCACCAGCAGCTTCAATGTGTCGTCTTTTGGAAGTTGCCTTTTTCCCACTTGCATCATCCTCATCATTAACACCACCAGCAGCTTCAATGTGTCGTCTTTTGGAAGTTGCCTTTTTCCCACTTGCATCATCCTCATCATTAACACCACCAGCAGCTTCAATGTGTCATCTTTTGGAAGTTGCCTTTTTCCCACTTGCATCATCCTCATCATTAACACCACCAGCAGCTTCAATGTGTCGTCTTTTGGAAGTTGCCTTTTTCCCACTTGCATCATCCTCATCTTCAACACCACCAGCAGCTTCAATGTGTCGTCTTTTGGAAGTTGCCTTTTTCCCACTTGCATCATCCTCATCATTAACACCACCAGCAGCTTCAATGTGTCGTCTTTTGGAAGTTGCCTTTTTCCCAATTGCATCATCCTCATCATTAACACCACCAGCAGCTTGAATGTGTCGTCTTTTGGAAGTTGCCTTTTTCCCACTTGCATCATCCTCATCATTAACACCACCAGCAGCTTGAATGTGTCATCTTTTGGAAGTTGCCTTTTTCCCACTTGCATCATCCTCATCATTAACACCACCAGCAGCTTCAATGTGTCGTCTTTTGGAAGTTGCCTTTTTCCCACTTGCATCATCCTCATCATTAACACCACCAGCAGCTTCAATGTGTCGTCTTTTGGAAGTTGCCTTTTTCCCACTTGCATCATCCTCATCATTAACACCACCAGCAGCTTCAATGTGTCGTCTTTTGGAAGTTGCCTTTTTCCCACTTGCATCATCCTCATCATTAACACCACCAGCAGCTTGAATGTGTCATCTTTTGGAAGTTGCCGTTTTCCCACTTGCATCATCCTCATCATTAACACCACCAGCAGCTTGAATGTGTCGTCTTTTGGAAGTTGCCGTTTTCCCACTTGCATCATCCTCATCATTAACACCACCAGCAGCTTGAATGTGTCGTCTTTTGGAAGTTGCCTTTTTCCCACTTGCATCATCCTCATCATTAACACCACCAGCAGCTTCAATGTGTCGTCTTTTGGAAGTTGCCTTTTTCCCACTTGCATCATCCTCATCATTAACACCACCAGCAGCTTCAATGTGTCGTCTTTTGGAAGTTGCCTTTTTCCCACTTGCATCATCCTCATCATTAACACCACCAGCAGCTTCAATGTGTCATCTTTTGGAAGTTGCCTTTTTCCCACTTGCATCATCCTCATCATTAACACCACCAGCAGCTTCAATGTGTCATCTTTTGGAAGTTGCCTTTTTCCCACTTGCATCATCCTCATCATTAACACCACCAGCAGCTTCAATGTGTCGTCTTTTGGAAGTTGCCTTTTTCCCACTTGCATCATCCTCATCATTAACACCACCAGCAGCTTTAAATTGTCGTCTTTTGGAAGTTGCCTTTTTCCCACTTGCATCATCCTCATCATTTACACCACCAGCAGCTTGAATGTGTCGTCTTTTGGAAGTTGCCTTTTTCCCACTTGCATCATCCTCATCATTAACACCACCAGCAGCTTGAATTTGTCGTCTTTTGGAAGTTGCCTTTTTCCCACTTGCATCATCCTCATCATTAACACCACCAGCAGCTTGAATGTGTCGTCTTTTGGAAGTTGCCTTTTTCCCACTTGCATCATCCTCATCATTAACACCACCAGCAGCTTGAATGTGTCGTCTTTTGGAAGTTGCCTTTTTCCCACTTGTATCATCCTCATCATTAACACCACCAGCAGCTTCAATGTGTCATCTTTTGGAAGTTGCCTTTTTCCCACTTGCATCATCCTCATCATTAACACCACCAGCAGCTTCAATGTGTCATCTTTTGGAAGTTGCCTTTTTCCCACTTGCATCATCCTCATCATTAACACCACCAGCAGCTTCAATGTGTCGTCTTTTGGAAGTTGCCTTTTTCCCACTTGCATCATCCTCATCATTAACACCACCAGCAGCTTCAATGTGTCGTCTTTTGGAAGTTGCCTTTTTCCCACTTGCATCATCCTCATCATTAACACCACCAGCAGCTTCAATGTGTCGTCTTTTGGAAGTTGCCTTTTTCCCACTTGCATCATCCTCATCATTAACACCACCAGCAGCTTCAATGTGTCGTCTTTTGGAAGTTGCCTTTTTCCCACTTGCATCATCCTCATCATTAACACCACCAGCAGCTTCAATGTGTCGTCTTTTGGAAGTTGCCTTTTTCCCACTTGCATCATCCTCATCATTAACACCACCAGCAGCTTCAATGTGTCGTCTTTTGGAAGTTGCCTTTTTCCCACT
Source organism: Crinia signifera (assembly GCF_055691185.1). Taxonomy (NCBI): domain Eukaryota; kingdom Metazoa; phylum Chordata; class Amphibia; order Anura; family Myobatrachidae; genus Crinia; species Crinia signifera. Next base: position 124,677,136 of record NC_139226.1, on the reverse strand, counting down.
TGCATCATCCTCATCATTAACACCACCAGCAGCTTCAATGTGTCGTCTTTTGGAAGTTGCCTTTTTCCCACTTGCATCATCCTCATCATTAACACCACCAGCAGCTTGAATGTGTCGTCTTTTGGAAGTTGCCTTTTTCCCACTTGCATCATCCTCATCATTAACACCACCAGCAGCTTGAATGTGTCGTCTTTTGGAAGTTGCCTTTTTCCCACTTGCATCATCCTCATCATTAACACCACCAGCAGCTTGAATGTGTCGTCTTTTGGAAGTTGCCTTTTTCCCACTTGCATCATCCTCATCTTCAACACCACCAGCAGCTTCAATGTGTCGTCTTTTGGAAGTTGCCTTTTTCCCACTTGCATCATCCTCATCATTAACACCACCAGCAGCTTCAATGTGTCGTCTTTTGGAAGTTGCCTTTTTCCCACTTGCATCATCCTCATCATTAACACCACCAGCAGCTTCAATGTGTCGTCTTTTGGAAGTTGCCTTTTTCCCACTTGCATCATCCTCATCATTTACACCACCAGCAGCTTCAATGTGTCGTCTTTTGGAAGTTGCCTTTTTCCCACTTGCATCATCCTTATCATTAACACCACCAGCAGCTTCAATGTGTCGTCTTTTGGAAGTTGCCTTTTTCCCACTTGCATCATCCTCATCATTAACACCACCAGCAGCTTGAATGTGTCGTCTTTTGGAAGTTGCCTTTTTCCCACTTGCATCATCCTCATCTTCAACACCACCAGCAGCTTGAATGTGTCGTCTTTTGGAAGTTGCCTTTTCCCCACTTGCATCATCCTCATCATTAACACCACCAGCAGCTTCAATGTGTCGTCTTTTGGAAGTTGCCTTTTTCCCACTTGCATCATCCTCATAATTAACACCACCAGCAGCTTCAATGTGTGGTCTTTTGGAAGTTGCCGTTTTCCCACATGCATCATCCTCATCATTAACACCACCAGCAGCTTGAATGTGTCGTCTTTTGGAAGTTGCCTTTTTCCCACTTGTTTTCTTGTTAAGTTGACCTTGTACTGGCTCTCCAGAAGCACTCCAAAACATTAATGGTGGTAATGATGCCCTCTTGCTTCTTCTAACACCACTTTTATTATCATCAGAAAGGTATGTGTCTGGCATTTCCAATTTATCGGATAGAATGCTTCTCAGTTCCTTACCTCTTAATTTAGAAAGTGAAACGTTATCATTCTTGAGGCTTGAAACCATATGTTCTACAAAAGGCGTCTTTCTAGAACTTCGATCTTTTGATTTTTGAAATTCTGGCATTTTATTTGTTAAGACAGAGCCTTCTTGTGAGAACTGTTCTCCGAATAAAGGTTCTTGTGGAATGTCACTTTCAGCAACATCTTTTACATGATCTTTTGTTTTGGGTTCAGTGCTGGTTTGTCCTGGATCATTCTGATGTTTATCTCCCTCTGAAAAGTCTTCAGCAACTAAAAAATTTACTGTTGCCATTTCTTCTGGGACAATGTCCTCAGCTAACAGAACATTTCTTTCAAAACTTTTCTCTTGAGGCAATTCAGTGCCAAGTACGCTTGTGTTGAGAAATTTCTGCACTCTCTATTGTACTTATATTGCCCACAGCTTTGGCCTTCATAGATAGTCGAATGATGCGCTGCTCTAAGTTTTGACTGCCGTTGATTTGTAAATCTTCATTTGCATTTACAGGCTTAAATTCAACTGAGAAAATCGCTGTAGACCAAACCCCTTTGGATTCTAACTGCCGCGGTACGTCTTTTGACTGCCGGCATTCCGCAACTCTTTTATTCATGGAAAGATCGATTGGGGATTCCCATAAATTCCCAGATTCTTGCATCATATATTCAACAGGCATTCCAGGATTAACAGCTAGTTTGTATCCTCCTTTGCGGGTCGGGTGGCACAGGCTCGTTTGTATCCTCCTTTGTGGGTTGGGTGGCACAAGCTGGAGCACGGCACACCGCTCCTCCCCTGTAAGGCAAGCCCGGGACTAGTGCGAGCTTCTGCAGCCGCGCACGTGCTATACCGCTTCCTCTGATGACACGTGCGCCAATAATACCCCTTTCATACCAGAAAATGCATTCCCAGGTTGGCCCTTTTTACACCAGCCTAGTCCCTGCATTTTCTGGTGTGAGGGGGAGAGAAAACCACCCCTCCCCCCTTTAACCAGCTATCTCATTTAACCGGCTATATCTTCGGAACCAACTGACCCATTTACATGAAACAAGTATCATATTGAAGAACTTTTGAGAGGGGCTTTGAATGATTTTGGTCCAGTGAAACTGGAACGTTTGGTTCCAGGGTAATTTGCCCTCAAAGAACATGAACAGCCATGAAATTATTTTAAAAAAAAATCGGTTTACCTGCAATATCTCTGGAACCAATTGACCGATATGGACCAGCCTGGTTTCTTATTGAAAGCCCAGCGATTTGGAATTGACTGAGATCAACCACAAGCTTCTGTGATGCCAGGGTGGAACTGGCAGCTGTCTGAACCAGGTGGGGGTCGGAAATTAACGGGTCCCATATTATCCTATGGGGAAAAACGTTACAGCTTTGCCAGGCGATATCTCCGGTTCCCTGGGGGATAGTGACACAGGGCTGGGCTCGTTGGAAAGCCCTGGTTCTCAGCTACAAAATGAAATGACAGGGGGGGGGGGCACCTGCCCGGGTGCCCCCCCCCTGAATCCGCCAATGAGCATGCTTGCAGGCAAGCAACACACACACACACACTCATATATATACAGTATATACTATATATATATATATATATATATAAAAGTCTTGTCGGTCCGGCACTCCACTGTCAATAGGTAATTTACCGTGTGCTCTGCCCAATCAATTCAATAGCAGTCCAGGAGTACTTTAGCAAAGCACTGAGGCGGCACCACGGATATTTGAAGCAAGTAAAAAGTTTTATTTAACGTTTCGGGGAACGTCAGTCCCCGTCGTCAGAACATCAGATAGTACAGACATGAATTAGCTCACCTTATATCCCCACCGTACGTGACACACAGACGGAGCCGGGCTGCTGGGCGGCACGCTTCGCTGGGACGCTCAGGGGGTCGCTCCCCGATGATGTCATCATATATTGAATATTCATGAGAAGTAGGTAGCGTCTCCGCTCTCATAGCAACGCGGCTCCGGCTGTCAAAAAACAAGTGAAATAAAAACGGCAATTAATGAAAGATACAACCAAGCGAATGTCCACATTTACAGGCTAACAACCAGATATATTGCAGCACAATCAATGCATAATACTGTTCCATGAGATTCGTTCATTAAGTCCTTTTGGGGACACTGTTTGTAACGTGTGAATCCAGAAAGATTCACGTTTAAGCAAGAGATTGGCTCTATCACCCCCTCTAGGGAGCGGGGGGATATGGTCAATAATTTTATATCTAAGAGTAGATATCTGGTGTCCTGCTTCACGAAAATGAGATGCAACAGGTTGCTCCATAGGTTTACCGGCCAAAGCCGCTTTAATGGCTGACCGATGGAGGCCCATTCTCTCCTTAAATGTACGGGTTGTCATACCCACATAATGTTTGCCACAAGGACAAATAATCATGTATACAACGTAGGCTGTATTACATGATAACACATGGTTAATTTTGTATTTTTTACCTGAATGGGGATGGCAAAAGGAATTGCCCACAAGCAAGTAATTGCAAGTAGTGCAGGAGGGGCAGCGATAGCAACCAGGTTTTTTGAAGGATTGGAGAGGATTGTGATATTTGGTAATATCTGCATGTACCAGATAATCGCGTAAATTCTTGTTACGACGATAAGCTGTCATGGGTCTTTTATTTTGAAGTCCAGGTAATTTCGCATCTGATGCTATAATTGGCCAAATGGCCCTGGTAGCTTTGGGGATCACTGAACTAGAGGTGTCAAAAGTAGTAACCCAAGTAAATTTGTCCTCATTCGATGTTTTAATTTTAGGTTTTAATAGGTTTTGCCTATTCAGTTTAAGCACCTTTTGTTGGCTCTCAATTAAATCAGAATTGTTGTAACCCCGGACCAAAAATTTATTTCTAATTATTTCCAATTCACTGTGTAATAAATCATGGTCACTAGTAATGCGTGCCGCTCTTAACATTTGTGAATACGGTAACCCACGTTTCAAGGAGGGCGGGTGTTGGCTGCCAAAATGCAAGAGTGTATTTCTATCGGTGGGCTTATAGAAAATTGATGTTTGTAAAGAATTGTCATTTAGAGATACACATACATCAAGAAAGTCAATTTGACTTTTGCTACTCCTATAAGTAAATTTCACAGGAGATTGCGCATTATTGATATAGGACATCATTTCATCGAATAACCTTACATCACCCTGCCACAGTAAGAATACATCGTCGATATATCGGGAAAACATCGAGATGTGACATGCAAAATTTTCATTTTGAAAGAATAACAATTGTTCCTGATGGAACATGAAGATATTTGCATACGATGGGGCCACCGGGGACCCCATCGCACAACCCGACACTTGTAAATAATGGCAACCATCAAAACGAAAAAAATTTCTATTCAGGACTAATTCAAGCAGGGTCAGAAATACCTGTTTGTCAAAATCAAATGTGTCACCCAATTCATCAATGAACAAACTCATGGCCTGTAATCCCAAATGGTGGGGGATACAGGTGTAAAGACTGTTTACGTCTAATACACACAGCACAGTCTCAGAGTCCAGTGTGTCTTTGGCTTTGGTATCCAGTATATTCAAAAAGGTGGTTGTGTCTTTTAGAAAAGAGGGTTTTGTCGCGAGGAACGGTTGTATAATCAAGTCCAAGAACTCAGAAACAGGGTGAAACAGGGAGCCTCTCGCAGATATGATGGGGCGAGGTGGGGGTTCTGTAGCATTCTTATGCAATTTAGGCAACGAATATAAAATAGGCATAATCGGGAATTTTTGGGTCAATGCATCAGCCAATCTTTGATCTATCTTCTTTAATTTCACAAAATTTGTTAAGATGGCTGTTAATTCCATTTGGTACTCATTGGTCGGATCTTTATACAGTTTTTGGTATGTCGAGGTGTCAGATACATGTTCCAATAACACCCGTCTGTAAGTTTCCGTGTCCTGCAGGACAATACCGCCCCCTTTGTCCGCAGGACGGATTATAATCGAGTGATCCTTACTGAGAGTGAGCAAGGATTGTCTCTCAGATCTTGACAGATTGTAATTGGTTTTGGTGTTAACTTGGGTATATTTATTCATGGTTAGGTCTAGCATACGGGTATATGTTTTGATGGATGCATTCATCGAAGGTGGTTCAAATTTTGATTTAATTCTTTGATTGCAAAAGCGGTCTTTAGGCGATGGTACTTGTGTCTCAGTTGAGTTTTGAAAAAACTCCTTAAGTCGAAGTCCCCTGTTCATGCGATGCATGTCGATTTGCCATTCAAAGTCCTTATGTGCTGACGTTGGAACAAATGATAAACCTTTATTTAACACCACCAATTCCGATTGTGTGAGTACCCTGGATGATAAATTGAAGATTAATTGCCCTTTTTGTTCGTTGCTCTTTTGGACCCTTTGGGTTTGACCACCTCTTCTGGTTCTGGTTCTATTGGATCGTTTACCCGTGCTTTGCGGGTGCGTACCCCTAAAGGTGGACGTGACTGTGTAGAAGTAGTTGGCTCATCAGAATCCATAACGTTAAAGTCACTGTCAGAATGGGAAGATTGTCCCTGTTCCGGTCTCGATTTTTTATTGCGCCAGGATTGTCTGTTGGTAGGACGTTGGCCACGGAATTGCTCACGATTACCACTCAGCCATCTATAGACCATGTTAGTTTCATAGTCTTGTTTCACCGTGATTAATTTGGATTTTTTGAAACGTAGTAGTTCTTTACGATATTGGTCACATTGTATAGATAGTTTAGACCACCATCTGTCATAATTCGTGTCATTTAATTTGTCTTGATTAGAAGACGTGATATCCGCAATTTTAGATCTGACTGATTTTAACTCTTTTCCTGATTCTTCTATTACAAGTAGCATCAGATCAAAGCTGCACCGATTTAGTACAGCCACCCATCTCCTGCAGAATTCAGGACACATCCTGCCGATTGTGGGGGTGTTTCTCACCCGGAAACCTCGAGGTATGAGGTTCTCCCGGTAATAATCTGATAAGGAAGAGCCGTGCAATAAATAATCAGTCTCTCTTTTGCGGAGTCTTAATAAGTTGTGATAAATGTCTTCTGCGTTAGAAACATCCGAATCACCTGGAATATCTTCAGTGAAGAGAATGTTAGCCACTTGCGCTGGTGAAAACAGCAGGGTTTCACCCCTCGGCGTCACTGGAATAATCGGCACTGGGTTTGCCTGTTGTGTCGACACTGTTGACGTGTCCTCCATTATGTCGTAAATAAAATAAACACCTTTAAGAAAAGGGAAGATGAAGTTCCAAGAAGAGCTGCAATAAGATTCAGTAGTTGCCTTGACCCTGGAGATCCTTTGCGGGGAACTCACGATACATAAAAGTCTTGTCGGTCCGGCACTCCACTGTCAATAGGTAATTTACCGTGTGCTCTGCCCAATCAATTCAATAGCAGTCCAGGAGTACTTTAGCAAAGCACTGAGGCGGCACCACGGATATTTGAAGCAAGTAAAAAGTTTTATTTAACGTTTCGGGGAACGTCAGTCCCCGTCGTCAGAACATCAGATAGTACAGACATGAATTAGCTCACCTTATATCCCCACCGTACGTTTCAAAAAATCCAAATTAATCACGGTGAAACAAGACTATGAAACTAACATGGTCTATAGATGGCTGAGTGGTAATCGTGAGCAATTCCGTGGCCAACGTCCTACCAACAGACAATCCTGGCGCAATAAAAAATCGAGACCGGAACAGGGACAATCTTCCCATTCTGACAGTGACTTTAACGTTATGGATTCTGATGAGCCAACTACTTCTACACAGTCACGTCCCCCTTTAGGGGTACGCACCCGCAAAGCACGGGTAAACGATCCAATAGAACCAGAACCAGAAGAGGTGGTCAAACCCAAAGGGTCCAAAAGAGCAACGAACAAAAAGGGCAATTAATCTTCAATTTATCATCCAGGGTACTCACACAATCGGAATTGGTGGTGTTAAATAAAGGTTTATCATTTGTTCCAACGTCAGCACATAAGGACTTTGAATGGCAAATCGACATGCATCGCATGAACAGGGGACTTCGACTTAAGGAGTTTTTTCAAAACTCAACTGAGACACAAGTACCATCGCCTAAAGACCGCTTTTGCAATCAAAGAATTAAATCAAAATTTGAACCACCTTCGATGAATGCATCCATCAAAACATATACCCGTATGCTAGACCTAACCATGAATAAATATACCCAAGTTAACACCAAAACCAATTACAATCTGTCAAGATCTGAGAGACAATCCTTGCTCACTCTCAGTAAGGATCACTCGATTATAATCCGTCCTGCGGACAAAGGGGGCGGTATTGTCCTGCAGGACACGGAAACTTACAGACGGGTGTTATTGGAACATGTATCTGACACCTCGACATACCAAAAACTGTATAAAGATCCGACCAATGAGTACCAAATGGAATTAACAGCCATCTTAACAAATTTTGTGAAATTAAAGAAGATAGATCAAAGATTGGCTGATGCATTGACCCAAAAATTCCCGATTATGCCTATTTTATATTCGTTGCCTAAATTGCATAAGAATGCTACAGAACCCCCACCTCGCCCCATCATATCTGCGAGAGGCTCCCTGTTTCACCCTGTTTCTGAGTTCTTGGACTTGATTATACAACCGTTCCTCGCGACAAAACCCTCTTTTCTAAAAGACACAACCACCTTTTTGAATATACTGGATACCAAAGCCAAAGACACACTGGACTCTGAGACTGTGCTGTGTGTATTAGACGTAAACAGTCTTTACACCTGTATCCCCCACCATTTGGGATTACAGGCCATGAGTTTGTTCATTGATGAATTGGGTGACACATTTGATTTTGACAAACAGGTATTTCTGACCCTGCTTGAATTAGTCCTGAATAGAAATTTTTTTCGTTTTGATGGTTGCCATTATTTACAAGTGTCGGGTTGTGCGATGGGGTCCCCGGTGGCCCCATCGTATGCAAATATCTTCATGTTCCATCAGGAACAATTGTTATTCTTTCAAAATGAAAATTTTGCATGTCACATCTCGATGTTTTCCCGATATATCGACGATGTATTCTTACTGTGGCAGGGTGATGTAAGGTTATTCGATGAAATGATGTCCTATATCAATAATGCGCAATCTCCTGTGAAATTTACTTATAGGAGTAGCAAAAGTCAAATTGACTTTCTTGATGTATGTGTATCTCTAAATGACAATTCTTTACAAACATCAATTTTCTATAAGCCCACCGATAGAAATACACTCTTGCATTTTGGCAGCCAACACCCGCCCTCCTTGAAACGTGGGTTACCGTATTCACAAATGTTAAGAGCGGCACGCATTACTAGTGACCATGATTTATTACACAGTGAATTGGAAATAATTAGAAATAAATTTTTGGTCCGGGGTTACAACAATTCTGATTTAATTGAGAGCCAACAAAAGGTGCTTAAACTGAATAGGCAAAACCTATTAAAACCTAAAATTAAAACATCGAATGAGGACAAATTTACTTGGGTTACTACTTTTGACACCTCTAGTTCAGTGATCCCCAAAGCTACCAGGGCCATTTGGCCAATTATAGCATCAGATGCGAAATTACCTGGACTTCAAAATAAAAGACCCATGACAGCTTATCGTCGTAACAAGAATTTACGCGATTATCTGGTACATGCAGATATTACCAAATATCACAATCCTCTCCAATCCTTCAAAAAACCTGGTTGCTATCGCTGCCCCTCCTGCACTACTTGCAATTACTTGCTTGTGGGCAATTCCTTTTGCCATCCCCATTCAGGTAAAAAATACAAAATTAACCATGTGTTATCATGTAATACAGCCTACGTTGTATACATGATTATTTGTCCTTGTGGCAAACATTATGTGGGTATGACAACCCGTACATTTAAGGAGAGAATGGGCCTCCATCGGTCAGCCATTAAAGCGGCTTTGGCCGGTAAACCTATGGAGCAACCTGTTGCATCTCATTTTCGTGAAGCAGGACACCAGATATCTACTCTTAGATATAAAATTATTGACCATATCCCCCCGCTCCCTAGAGGGGGTGATAGAGCCAATCTCTTGCTTAAACGTGAATCTTTCTGGATTCACACGTTACAAACAGTGTCCCCAAAAGGACTTAATGAACGAATCTCATGGAACAGTATTATGCATTGATTGTGCTGCAATATATCTGGTTGTTAGCCTGTAAATGTGGACATTCGCTTGGTTGTATCTTTCATTAATTGCCGTTTTTATTTCACTTGTTTTTTGACAGCCGGAGCCGCGTTGCTATGAGAGCGGAGACGCTACCTACTTCTCATGAATATTCAATATATGATGACATCATCGGGGAGCGACCCCCTGAGCGTCCCAGCGAAGCGTGCCGCCCAGCAGCCCGGCTCCGTCTGTGTGTCACGTACGGTGGGGATATAAGGTGAGCTAATTCATGTCTGTACTATCTGATGTTCTGACGACGGGGACTGACGTTCCCCGAAACGTTAAATAAAACTTTTTACTTGCTTCAAATATCCGTGGTGCCGCCTCAGTGCTTTGCTAAAGTACTCCTGGACTGCTATATATATATATATATATATATATATATATATATATATATATATATATATATATATATATATATTCAATTGGTTATAGAATATGCATAGCACCAGATGTACTATGCTTTGAAAAGTGATTATATCGATAGTGAAAAATGACCAACTAATCAGCCCCTAATTGCCATTTTTTAAATCCAACCTATAACATGACAGTTAGGAGCTGATTGACTGGTACTTTATCGCTTATTGCTCTCCATTTATAGCTTTTCAAGGCTTAGTACTTCTTGCCCAAAATATTTGTAGTATAATATAACACAAGAAACTGTTAATAAATAATAGTAACATACTGTAGGTCATGTCTTAAGGGCTGCTGATTAGTGGTTTAGATTAGAGAATTTACTGTCTCTGTCTTTGACTTACATGACCTAAATGAACTCAGTTCACATGCAAGGGTCAACGTATCTGTGACCTATCCTTGGGCCAGTCTCTGTGCTGCGGTCATGGCTATTTACTATACAATGTTAGCCTATTACTGCATGTAGACATCTACAAGGACAACCTTAAGCAGCAGACTAGCAGTCAGACATAATGTAAAGAATATTAAAATACAAATCACACTAAAATAAATGGTTGCAGAATGGAATCTGTCATAAGTATTGTGACAGAAGAACTACCAGACACAGTGGAGGTACTGAGTGTTGCTTTGTTCTATACTGTATTATATTATTCTTTGATGCTCCAAAACTTTATACACTAAAATAAATTGATGTTTGAAATCAAATAATCCTAAATTATATGTAATAGGTTCAAATATTCAATTTTGGCAATAGAAATCCTTGATTTGCATGCTTTATTAATTATGTACACACTCTTTAGCAGAGTTACCTAGGTGTTAACAACTTTACGGTTCTTCTGAGTGTTGATTTTTAGCCAAGGGGTGTAACCAAAAAACATGCTAGGGGTGCGGGTGCTAAGGGACCTACCACTAAAGCAATTTACAAAAGTTGTTTATGAGGCACACGTGTGTAACTTGACGTACAGTTCTCTGCAGCAGAGTGCAGCTAACCAATGATGCAAGTGGGGGGAAGAAAATTCAAAAAATAAATTCTATTACCCATAATTTTTGAAGAAATAAGTGTACATGATATGAGCAACTTTGTAATTTTACCCTGTTTCTGTGCAAATCCATGTGACCAAAATCACTATGGTTTGGTAATGATATTTTGGTGGAAACTCCATATATAACTCGGGTGAGCAAGGAAACATATGAGGCACTCAAGCATTTGTAGAATTATAGCAACTTTGGGGGGTATTTAATCTTGGATTCCGACTTTCGGAACATTCCAACAGTCGGAATCCTGGCCAGTTTTGGCTCTGCCCGACAGAGACTCGACAGGCGGAATTCAATGTTCCGCCTGTCGAGTGTTGAAAAGTGGGCGTGTCAGCGAAAACAGCCGTGGATTGTTGAGAAATGTCCTTCAGTGCTGTCTGGAAATGGCAGCATTGAATAGACGACGGGCGCTATTTGCCCTGTCGGAGATAGCGCCTGAAATTGAATTTCCCCGGAGATCTGGTATTTGATTTATTTCTTAACAGTTTCTTATATAGTGCATACATATCCCTCAGCACTTTACAGAGTATAGTTGAACATTCACATCATTCCCTGCCCCACACACATACACAGAAATTCTAGGGTTAATTTGTTGGGAGCCAATTAACCTACCAGCACTGTATATTTTTGGATTGTGGAAGGAGTACCCAGAGGAAACCCACGCAAGTATGGGGAGAATATACAAACTCCGCTCAGTTAGGGGCGTGGTGGGAATAGAACCCATGACCTCAGCGCTGTCAGGCAGTAATGCTAACCATTACTCCATCCGTGCTGCCATAAGGTGTAAAGCTCCAGAGTCTAGGTAGAGTGAGGGGACCGGGATGGAGACTGCACACAATACGTCCTCCTCTTTTAATGCCCCCAGACGTAAGGAAAACTCTGCATTACTTGTTATTCGCTCTCTCAGACTAGTCTGGAAAGTCAGAGGGAACTTTTATGGTTATTGCTCTAATAAGAGAAATTGGGAAAGTATTCCCTCCTCCAATTCTCTGGGCTGTTTAGTCGCCTCCAGGTTACCCATAAATGAGCATTTATAAGGATGAGCTGAAGACTACAAGTCACTATTTTCCTCTGGACAATAGAGTAAGTTATGATGCTGAACTAATTTGTGCTGATGAATCATCTTCCAGGGAGAAAGTCTTCTCAGAGGACAGACAGAGAGAAAAAGACTTCTGTGTTATCTTATTTATTTTTTATTTACAGTTTCTTATATAGCGCATACATAATTCCAAAAACACGAGAATAGTCCCACTTGCGCTATAAGGATGGTTCCGTCAGTCTCCTTTGTTAAATCCGACTCTTCTCCCACACTCGATAATGGTATACGGAGAGAGGGAGAAAGAATAATATATTAATATCCCATGGGACAATGATGGTGTAAACTCCTCTAAAACGTGCAGGACATATGGAGATGATGTGTTCCCAAAGGTTCCAAACGTCCCCGAGGTTCTAATAGGTCACCTCAAACGTGGTCTGTCGGTATAACACATACGGCGGATGCTCTTGTCAGCACCGCCAACAGATTGATTTTGACAATTGGATTCACTGACACAGTATTTGAAAAAGGCACCGCAGCGTGCCGAAACGCGTCATCAAGTGTCTTGTATTTTTATGAAAAGTACAGTTTGGGGATCTTATTCCAAGTATATATCTTATTACCACTGTTGATACCCGGGATACATCCAGTCTGGTACTTTGATTTTTGGAAATCCCCGTTTGCTGTCGTTTCATTTTAATAAAGTTGTTTTTATTGGAAATGGAGTATTGTGACATCTCAGTGAAAGATACCTTTATGGGAGTCTACACAGCCTAGTGAATGTAAGCTTTCATGTAAGCACTATTTCATACCTGCACGTTTGAGGTGACCTATTAGAACCTCGGGGACGTTTGGAACCTTTGGGAACACATCATCTCCATATGTCCTGCACGTTTTAGAGGAGTTTACACCATCATTGTCCCATGGGATATTAATATATTATTCTTTCTCCCTCTCTCCGTATACCATTATCGAGTGTGGGAGAAGAGTCGGATTTAACAAAGGAGACTGACGGAACCATCCTTATAGCGCAAGTGGGACTATTCTCGTGTTTTTGGAATTTGTTGTTGGTGGTTGGGTGACCACTATTATAGACCCCTGCTGCTCATAAGTATACAGCGCCTTGGTGGAACATTTTTGTTTTTTCTGTATTCATTATAGCGCATACATGTTCCGCAGCGCTTTACAGAGTATACTGTAGTATAACATTCACATCAGTCCCTGCCCCAGTGGAGCTTACAATCTATATTCCCTACCACATGTACACGCACACACAGACATTCTATGGTTAATTTTTGTTGCAAGCCAATTAACCTACCAGTATATTTTTGGATTGTGGGAGGAAACCGGAGTACCCAGAGGAAACGCAGGCAAGCACGGGGAGAATATACAAACTCTGCACAGTTAGAGCCATGGTGGTGATCGAACCCATGACCTCAGCGCTGTGAGGCAGTAATGCTAACCATTACACCATCCGTACTGCCCCAATTGGAAGGACATGTGAAATGATTTTCCATAATTATCTTGTTTTATATGCTAGTGAGGGATCCTTATAAATTAGGGTAACTCTGTGGTATGAGAATTGTAATATAACACATTATAGGCCTGACGCATGAGTGATATAAATGCATCTGAATGTAGAGTTATATCAATCTGCTGCGCAGACGCCTTTACATGTGCACCTAGTTTGCTGCTTGTCATTATCTGCAGTGCACAGATACCCCACTTACATCCTAAACTGCATAGCCTGCAGTCGTGCCCTGATGGGAGAACGCCATGTTACAGTGCAGTCACAGACCATGTACAGTAAAAATGCATGCAAGATACCTATGAGGGGCCATCCAGCTCATCATAAATCATATCCAGCTCATCATATGTCATACCCAGCTTTTCATACACCATATCCGGCTCGTCATATGTCATACCCAGCTCATCACACGTCATACCCAGCTCGTCACACGTCATATACAGAGAGCCGTAATTTTGACATGAGCAGCCACTTATAGATACCTGTATGCTCTGCAAATAAACATATTCAAGTCTGCATTCATCCACTATGTCACTTTATAGTGTTCCTTTTAATTCAAAGTGATTTGTGTTGGAATTTTCAGCGATCCTACAATTCTGAAATGTTTCATTTCCGTTTTAAGCAGGCTGGCTTAGTATATTGGAGCTGGCATACGGCAGGTCAACACAGTCGTTGTTACTGCACCACCACATCCAACTCTCTACTTTGTCCATCCCTGCCCAAGTTCTGTCACAGTTCCGATCCAATGCCACCCATACCCATCAGTCCTCCATTAAGTTGGTATTCATTTTGCCATGCGTATTGAACCAATGTACAAAAACAAACCAGTATTACTCCAGTTCCATGCATGCGTCTGGTAAGGGGCCGACGTGGAGGAAGGATCCAAATGGATCCCTCTTCACATTCTGGCATGCCTTCTATAGGAAGTAGTGGGTCTCTGGGAACTAAAGGCCCCCATACACTAGTCGATTTTGGTCAGATTTCGGCCAGATCCGACTGACCAATCGGACCAAAATCGGCTAGTTTTGATGTCCCCTCAGATCCGATGCGCGGTCTCGTGCGCATCGGATCTGCGTCGGGTGGTCGGACCTGCTGCACGTCCGACCATCTGACTTGGGACCTAGTGGGGCGGCGCGGCGGTGGAGGGAGCAGGGGGGCTGGGGACGCTGTGGGGGACACAGGCGGCATAGAGCCGGGCAGGGGGAGCCGGGAGCTGTCAGTACTGAATAAAAAAAACAACCCATACAATGAATGGACGGCCTGTGATTGGCTGAGCGCTCTCTCAGCCAGTTAGCAATTGGCTGAGAGAGCGCTCAGCCAATCACAGGCTGCCCATTCATTGTATAGGCTTTTTATTCTAGCACTGACAGCTCCCGGCTCCCTCTGCCCGGCTCTATGCCGCCTGTGTCCCCCGCAGAGTCCCCAGCCCCCCCTGCTCCCACCAGCAGCCCTGCTGTGTAGCCCCCCCCCCCCCCCTGCTCCCCGGGTTTTTTACATGTGATAAATCGAGACGATTTATCACATGTAAAAAATGGCACATCAAGTGCCAATCTAATCAAGCTCCCCCGGGGAGCAGCCGGGGAAGCTCAGGGGGAAGTCGGGGGCGACTTGTCCTAAGGACAAGTCGCCCTAGTGTATGGGGGCCTTAATGCCATCTGAAAAAAGCCATCAGTTCCTGCAATCATTGGTTTATGAAATGCCATGTGTGAAATGCCAAGCGGCTGTATCAGGCCCAGTTGCGTAAGTTCGTTCCGGTTGCCCGGAGGCAAGATATATAATGGTGCCCCCCCCCCCCAACACACACACACAAACAAGCCTATATAACTTTATATAAAATATATATTTCTGTTCAGTATTTAGATAGAGAATACATATATATTGCAGAACACAAAAGCAAACTCAGAAATATTGTTGGCTTTTGAATAACTGATTTAAACTTGCAGGGGAGGAGGGGTGCCCTCTTGGGTGCAGGGGCCCGGCGGCAGATGACTCCATTGCCTCCCTAAGTTCTGCCTCTGATCAGGCCAATAATGATGAAAAGGGTCCGTTACTTAAAACAGACCAAAGACTTTCTGGAGGTATGAAATACATTTTTGCAATTCAACAGAAACATATTGTATATAAAGGTAGTTCCTTACTACAGGTTGAGTATCCCTTATCCAAATATCCCTTATCCAAATTAGAAAGTGAAAAGCCTTACTGGGGACATCTGTAACAGCACTACTGGGGACATCTGTAACAGCACTACTGGGGACATCTGTAACAGCACTACTGGGGACATCTGTAACAGCACTACTGGGGACATCTGTAACAGCACTACTGGAGACATCTGTAACAGCACTACTGGGGACATCTGTAACAGCACTACTGGGGACATCTGTAACTGCCACTACTGGGGACACCTGTAACTGACACTACTGGGGACATCTGTAACTGGCCCTACTGGGGACATCTGTGACAGCACTACTGGGGACATCAACTGGCACTACTGGGGACATCTGTAACAGCACTACTGGGGACATCTGTAACTGGCACTACTGGGGACATCTGTAACAGCACTACTGGGGACATCTGTAACAGCACTACTGGGGACATCTGTAACTGACACTACTGGGGACACCTGTAACAGCACTACTGGGGACATCTGTAACAGCACTACAGGGGACATCTGTAACAGCACTACTGGGGACATCTGTAACAGCACTTCTGGGGTCATCTGTAACAGAGACTACTGGGGACATCTGTAACAGCACTACTGGGGACATGATATGTAACTGGCCCTACTGGGGACATCTGTGACAGCACTACTGGGGACATCTGTAACAGCACTACTGAGGACATGATATGTAACTGGCACTACTGGGGACATCTGTACCAGCATTACTGAGGACATGATATGTAACTGGCACTACTGGGGACATCTGTAACAGCACTACTGGGGACATCTGTAACAGAGACTACTGGGGACATCTGTAACAGCACTACTGGGGACATGATATGTAACTGGCACTACTGGGGACATCTGTGACAGCACTACTGGGGACATCTGTAACAGAGACTACTGGGGACATCTGTAACAGCACTACTGGGGACATGATATGTAACTGGCACTACTGGGGACATCTGTACCAGCACTACTGAGGACATGATATGTAACTGGCACTACTGGGGACATCTGTAACAGCACTACTGGGGACATCTGTAACAGAGACTACTGGAGACATCTGTAACAGCACTACTGGGGACATGATATGTAACTGGCACTACTGGGGACATCTGTGACAGCACTACTGGGGACATCTGTAACAGCACTACTGGGGACATCTGTAACAGAGACTACTGGGGACATCTGTAACAGCACTACTGGGGACATGATATGTAACTGGCACTACTGGGGACATCTGTAACAGCACTACTGGGGACATGATATGTAACTGGCACTACTGGGGACATCTGTAAATGGCACTACTGTGGACATGATATGTAACTGGCACTAAATACGTACAAGGACATGATTGCTTGGCATTTAAATTCAGTACCTGACATGATATGTAACTGGCACTACTGGGGACATCTGTAACAGCACTACTGGGGACATGATAAGTAACTGGCACTACTGGGGACATCTGTAACAGCACTACTGGGGACATGATATGTAACTTGCACTACTGGGGACATCTGTGACAGCACTACTGGGGACATCTGTAACAGCACTACTGGGGACATGATATGTAACTGGCACTACTGGGGACATCTGTTACAGCACTACAGGGGACATGATATGTAACTGGCACTACTGGGGACATCTGTAAATGGCACTACTGTGGACATGATATGTAACTAGCACTAAATACGTGCAAGGACACGATTGCTTGGCATTTAAATTCAGTACCTGAGATAGTGCACAAACTTTGTTTCATGTTTTGAAACCTTGTTTTATGCACAAATAAAATATATTTGTGTGTATTTCATGTGTTTGATGTGTTTATACAACATAAATGCAATACACCATTGAAATATGAAAATATTCTGAAATACGGAAAATTTGGATGAGGGATACTCAACCTGTATATACAAAGAAGTAGAAAAGACAGTGCTTTACAGACAGTCCCCAAATCCGGCCACAGTGATGGCTCAGTTTCATTGATCAGCAATCTGCTGCATAAACAGCTATTGTCCAACATGCGACCACGCCGATTCATCCAACACCTATAACCGGGAGGACTTTATCTCAGACATATACTGCATTAATGTATATAACCGGGAGGACTATATCTCAGACATATACTGCATTAAAGTATATAACCGGGAGGACTATATCTCAGACATATACTGCATTAATGTATATAACCGGGAGGACTATATCTCAGACATATACTGCATTAATGTATTTGATTTTCCTTTCTCATATTACCTACAAAGATTTATGGCATCTATGGTCAGCTCTGTTATGTGTGTTCAGAGACTTTGATTTATTGATACTACTGTAGTATTTAAGAGCTGCCCAGCTGACCCTGATGGGGCACATTATATTTTAGGACTTAAATCTTTTAGATTGGTGAGGGTGTTTGGGGTTCCGTGAAGTACAGCACTATATCTTTCATTTATAATGACTCAGTGGGTGAGATTTTCCTAGGCACCAAGATCAGGGCCCCCAGCATGTTGTCTGTCCTGGAATTCATTACGCCCTGACACTGCTTGTTGTTTACTAGCTACACTAGGACATACATATCCTCCTAACCCTGTCATTCAGGAGCTTATGTAATGACATGCAGTCTCATACCCTCTTGGCCAGAACGATCTGCTGTCCTACGCACTTCAGCTCTTTGCTTTATACATTTTTTTATTTAATAAAGGGCATAAGGACACAGCAACGATGTCCCGTAGATTATAACATATGTCTGTACAGTACATTGTGTCAACGACATGTTCACCAACATTGTTTTCTACTTCACCATTTTAACTTGATTGTATTCAAATTGGTTAGAACATGGGGTCAAAGTGGAAATTGGGAATATGGAAATATCAGGTTGGCCCAAGGCCTGAACTCCCCTTCCTCCCAATATTTCTATACTCCCATATAAAAAAAAATGACACAGCAACATGAGAAAAATGCCTAGGGGCATACCGGGGGGCAGGCTCTCTGTCCACCTCAGGCCTAAGGCTTCACTACACCCACAGGTCTAATGCCTGAAAAACCTAATGTGGTGTTAAGAAAGGATGTACAGTAGTATGGAGCTTTTCTTTCTTTCAACCACTGCAGCACTCGTAGGTCCTCAGAATCTTATCAGATCACTTAGAAATGGGGTGAAAGTCACCCAGTGTGTTATACCCCTTTAAACCTTTAACAACTATACTTAGAACTTCACCTTAGAACACCTGTGTTACGGTTTTACAGGTGTTCCACCCTAGTCAAATTCCACACCTGTTCCTGTCCCGCAGCGAGTCACATCTGCGCAGTGGGACTAATCACAACTAGCCCTCAAATCGGTCAACACACCCTCACAGTTTACATATGAAATTGAGAAGTTCATTATCCCTGATATGCCCCTTCAGCTACAAGTGAAGATGTGACTTACAGTTGGTGGCATAATCTCAGAAGTTACAGCTGAAAGCCCAAATTATTAATCTGGGAATGGATGAGAACAGATAGCAGGGAATGGCTGCAAGGCCGGCTGGGAACAGAAAGCAGGACAGGGCAGAAGATTTCAAAAAGCCCATTGAATCAATGGGCAGTCACTGATTGGCAGAGAGAAACATCTGTCACGGCTCTCAGCGAATCATCATTTCCAGGGGGGGCAAGTCCAGAGCACTGGCCCATAAGTAACAGCGCATCGTTAAATTTAGGTTTTGCGGTTTAAAAATATGTATTAATAAATAAAAACAATAATAGGACACCACAGGCTGCTCCCCTGTATAATATCAGGACACCACAGGCTACTCCCCGTCTTATAATAATAACAGGACAACACAGGCTGCTCCCCCTGTTTAATATCAGGACACCACAGGCTACTCCCCGTCTTATAATAATAACAGGACAACACAGGCCGCTCCTCTGTATAATAATAGTACCCCCACAGACTGCTCCACCTGTATAATAATGGGACCCCCACAGGCTGCTACTCCTGTATAATAAAAGT
The DNA here is from genome assembly GCF_055691185.1 of Crinia signifera. Lineage (NCBI taxonomy): Eukaryota > Metazoa > Chordata > Amphibia > Anura > Myobatrachidae > Crinia > Crinia signifera. The sequence goes on along the minus strand of NC_139226.1, from coordinate 124,657,629 downwards.
ACACCACAGGCTGCTTCCCCTGTATAATAGGACACAACAGGCTGCTCCCCTGTCTTATAATAATAACAGGACCCCACAGGCTGCTCCCCTGTATAATAAAGATACATCACAGGCTGTTTCGCCTTTATAATAACAGGACACAAAAGGCTGCTACCCCTGTATAATAATAAGGGGACCCCCACAGGCTGCTCCCCCTGTATAACATGACCCCACAGGCTGCTCCCCCTGTATAATAATACCGGGACCCCCACAGGCTGCTCCCCTTGTATAATAAAAATACATCACAGGCTGCTCCCCTTTATAATAAAAGGACACAACAGGCTGTCCCCCTGTATAATATGACCCCACAGGCTGCTCCCCCTGTATTAGAATAATAATGATAACAATAACAGGACCCCCACAGGCTGCTCCCCCTGTATATAACGGGACCCCCACAGGCTGCTCTCCCTGTATAAAAATAACTGGACCCCCACAGGCTGTCCCCCCTGTATAATAATAATAACAGGACCCCCACAGGCTGCTCCCCCTGTATAATAATAATAATGGGACCCCAACAGGCTGCTCCCTCTGTATAATAAAAATACATCACAGGCTGCTCCCCCTTTATAATAACAGGACACAACAGGCTGCTCCCCCTGTATAACATGACCCCACAGGCTGCTCCCCCTGTATAAAAATAACGGGACCCCCACAGGCTGCTCCCCCTGTATAATAAAAATACATCACAGGCTGATCCCCCTTTATAATAACAGGACACAACAGGCTGCTCCCCCTGTATAACATGACCCCACAGGCTGCTCCCCATGTATAAAAATAACAGGACCCCACAGGCTGCTCCTCCTGTATAATGATAACAGGACCCCACAGGCTGCTCCCCTGTATAATAATAATAACAGGACCCCACAGGTTGCTTCCCCTGTATAATAATAATAATAATAATAATAATGGGACCCCCACAGGCTGCTCCCCCTTAGAATATCAACTGGACCCCCACAGGCTGCTCCCCCTTAGAATAATAACTGGACCCCCACAGGCTGCTCCCCCCTGTATAATAACTAGACCCCCACAGGCTGCTCCCCCTGTATAACTAAACCATACAGGCTGCTCAGCCTGTACAGTCCCACTCCCTCTTAGTTACCTTGATGCCAGACACTCGTGTGTAGTGAGGCAGGCTGCAGCACACCACAGGCAGGAAGTAGGTGGAACACACAGAGATTCTCTATAGTGGCCTCCTGCACTAGACATGTCCTCAGTGCAGGAGGCCGGCGGCCATGTTTATGGAGACCAGTCGGAAACTGGTCAGCCTCCCTGGCTGCAGCAGCAGCCTCAGAACAATGGCGGTCCGCACACCAAACGATTCAGCGGCCCGGGGGGCACATGGCACCCTGCCCCCCGGCCCAGCCCGCCCCTGATCATTTCCCATTGGGAAACAAAGAAAGGGGATGTTGCCTAGACAACTGGCCGGGCGCTGGGGTGGGGTGTGACGCAAGAGCGGCTATTAAAGAGAACAGAAGCAAAAACACAAGAAAAAAGAAGAAATAGTGCTATACACCAATGAGAAATGGTTAATGATATTTATATAGATAAAAAAGCTTCTAAAAATGACTGATATGCACAAAAGCACCTCTGACAATTGGGGATAAGTGCATGGGATCCGTTCCTATAATTGCCACCAATGATGGTGTCCACACATAAACTCCAACAAATGAATCTTTCGAAGAAGTGGGAGAGTATAGTTACCACAGGTCATCAACTGGGGGAATTATTCCAATTCGGAATGCATGGCAGCAATATTCTCCATATTGGTGGTGTTTGAAGAGAGCGGAGCTGATATAGAGTGTCAATGGGCAGCTGGTTTGGATCCAAATGGGGTACAGCAAAGTGCAGCAGGGTGCTCAGCAAATGTCCAGGGTCTCTGGCTGACGCGTTTCGCTGTAGCCAAGTACAGCTTTGTCAAAGGTGTACTTGGCTACAGCGAAATGCGTTAGGTCAGAGATTTGTCTCCTCACCTCGATTGCCACTGCAAGGATATCACTGCCATGCATATCAAATTGAAATAATTCCCCCAGTGGCTGAACTGAATTAATCTCTTATTGCTGCAAATAGTAGCTAAAACAATGTTTTTATTGTGGCCAAAATGCAGGGCCACTTACAAATAGGCCTCTTACACACACACCAGGTAAAGTAAGCTTATTACTGTGTGCTAGGTGATTCATCATGCCCTACAGGCGCTCTTTACACCATCGTAACCTGTGAACTCCTTTATTGAAAATTTATAGAAATATGGTTACTATGATATGGAGGATTCCCTGCTGTGGGTGTTGGTGCGGGGGTGGTGTTGGAGGGATGGGTACTGAAGGTGGGTGATTAGCGGGTGTGGTGTTGCCGTGGCTGGGTGTAGGGGTACTGTGGGTTGAGGAGGTCTGGGTGCAGGGATGCCATGGGTGGGTGCATTAGTACCTAGGGTGAGGGAGTGGCAGGTGTGGGGTTGCCGCAGGTGGGGGAGGGTGTCCGGTGGTGCTGTGGTTGTGGGAGGGTTGGGTGCAGGAGTGCTGTGGGTGGTGGAGTTGAAGGAGCGGGGGTGCCACATGTGAGTGGTGTGAGGGGACGAGGGGCGGGTGCATGGGTGCTGCAGTTGGGTGGGGGATGGTTGGGGGCAGGGGAGGGTGAGGGGTTGGTCTGGGTGAGGGATGGGGTCTGGGCATGCTGTGGATGGGAGAGAGGCCGGTGTGTTGTGGGGGGGGGGCGGTTGTGGTGTTACTGCAAGTGGATTCGGGGGTGCACACACCGCAATGGCCATTACATATTATAAAACACCCCGTAATGGCCATTACATTTTACACCGCACACCGTAATGGCCATTTCATATTATGTCGCACATCATAATGACATATCATGCCACATAACTGCCGCTTACCTGTATGGTCATTGCCAAGAGTTACATGCTTGTTGCCAGAAGTTCTTGCTCAATGTCAGTGGTTACATGCTTGCTGCCAGGGGTTACATGCACCTTGCCTGGTTGCCAATGTTTTCATGCTTGTTGGGGGGGGGAGGGTATTTAATGCTCCTTGCCAGATGGGAATACATAGTCATTGCCAGGGGGAATTACTTGCTGGGTGCACTCAACAATGTTACAGTACCTGCCTTATTGCTGGGTCGAGCACTGCACCCCAGTGCTCCCAGAATCCGCACTTCTGGGTAGCGTGTGGGGGGGGGGGGCTGGTGGCGGGCAGTTCTGCAGGGGGATTAGTGACTGTGACTTGGGGGGAAGCAGTCAGCAGCAGGAGACCCACAGCTATGACCTAAGCTTGGGGGCGGCAGCAGCAGTGGGAGATTAGCGGCTGTGACTTGGGGGGGGGAGCAGCGGGCAGCAGGGGACAAGGCTGTATCCTGTGTGCTGGGGTGACCCACGGCTCTGACTTCATCAGGGGGGGCAGGCAGTGGGGCATTAGTGGCTGTGATCTGTGTGCGGGGGTCGGCGGCAGCAAGGGACCCGCGGCTAAGTCCCTGCTGTGAGTGGGGGAGGGGCAGGCAGGATGGGACCCGGGCCCTCCCCACTGTTTAGAGTGGCAGGGCCGCATAGCAACCCTCTAATGGCGGCCCTGGATAGGCTATTAGCCCCGATCTCTCACTCTATGATTCCACCCAGCATTTTACACATCTGGCTATTAAAGAGGAGATCATGAAATGTCTGCCGTATAAGTATTACACAAACCCAAATGGACAACTGTAATTGGCTTAAATATAATAACTGCAGCAGGTTAAACAGCTCACCTTCCATTTAAAGCATACTCGTTTCCTATCCGCGGACTGTGCAACAGATGTTCTATGAATATGAGAACGATGGCCTGGAGACCTACGTGTAGTAGTATCACTCACTGCACAATACACATTAAGGCAAGACTGACATACACTACTTGCTTTTTTGCTTTTTGTTTATCACTGACTCTGACAGACCCTGTGGTGAGTGCTGCAGCTTTTTCAATACCGTTAAGATTGACAGAGTTGGTGTGACTTCTATTTTATAGGGAAACTGCTGTGCTGCAGACAGACCTCGGCTCTCCTGCACTTCAGCCAAAATGAGAGGCATCTAATTAGTGCACATACCACCTCCTGACTCCCACAGTAATTGAAGTTGATAGCAGACTGGACTTTTTTTTTCCTAACAGGATTTTTTTGCTGTTCCTTCAGGTTTCCACGGATTCAACAATTATTTTTATAGCTAATTATTTTGCGCTGGTCTCCCCTTAACCACTTAGTTGCCAGAGGAACCTGACCATTTTGCAGAGCTTTTTCCATGAGCTAATGTAATATCCGCCATTTTCAATAAATTAGTGAGTTTGTTCCCTTTACCATTATTGATTTAGAATTGTGGCTTATAGTATATTATATATATATCACTGTTATATGACTTGGCAGAGATGTCACCAGCTGTTCTTCAGCTACAGAAGGGAGACCTCGCATCACACACCCTAAACCAGGGGTAGCCAACTCCAGTCCTCAAGAGCTACCAACAGTTAGGGTTTTCCATGTCTCCACACAGAATCACAAGTGAAGGAATTAGCTCCACCTGTGGATCTTTTAAAATGTGTCAGTCAGTAATGAGTGCACCTGCGTACCTGGGAGGTGAACTGGAAAACGTGAACTGTTGGTAGCTCTCGAGAACTAGAGTTGGCTACCCCATACCCTTAACCAAACCTCCCAACATGACCCTCTCCAGGAGGAACACAATGCTCTGCTCCTGGACTTTCTTCTTAATGCATGATTACCTTCATCTGTGTTGAACAGGTTAGTTGATAAGAAAGGTGCTGCAACACAGGTGAGGACAAGCATACATTAACAGGGAAGTGCAGGCGCAGAGCAATGTGTCACTCCTGGGAGAGAGTCGTGTTGGCAGGTATGTCTAAACCCACATCATACCTATTGGTAATGGCTGGTGGGTCCCCCTTACTACATGGCACCATCTCTCCAGTGATATCTCCCCAGTGATAGTTGCACAGTGAAAGCAAATACCCTGGTGCAAAAGACTTTGCTGTAATGTTCGCAAGCAGCACAGATGGTGTAATGGTTAGCATTTCTGCCTCACAGCACTAAGGTCATGGGTTTGATCCCCACCATGGCCCTAACTGTGCGGAGTTTGTATATTCTCCCTTGCGTGGGTTTACTCCGGGTACTCCGGTTTCCTCCCACAATCCAAAATATACTGGTAGGCTAATTGGCTCTCAACAAAATTAACCCTAGAATGTCTGTGTGTGCGTGTACAGTACATGTGGTAGGGAATATAGATTGTAAGCTCCACTGGGGCAGGGACTGATGTGAATGTTAAAATATTCTCTGTAAAGCGCTGCAGAATCTGTGTGAGCTATATAAGAAACTGTTAATAAATAAATAAGTGCCATATTCCTGTATATCACTATAAAGAACAATACTTACATATATACACTAATCAATGGGTGATTAGATCATTGCTAAGTACATATATGTAAGTATTGTTCACTTTGTTTCTTTAAGTCTTGATAAAGGGTCAAGGACCCGAAACGTTGACTACCCCATTGTGTGGTGATTTGTCTTTGGCAAGCTTTATGAATTACGAGTGCTATCGTGAGCTACTCTGGTATATATATATATATACAGGGCCGGATTATAATGGAGGCACAAGGGGTCAGTGCCCCTGGGCCCCCCTTTAGCTAGGGGCCCCCTGTGGTTGGCATGTATTTTAAAAAAATATATATTTTTTTTTTTTTAGCTAAAGGTTTTATGCATGGGAGTGGGGTAGTGCTGCAGCTTCACCTATGTGCCAATGTGACAATGATTAATGGTGCTGAGCATTGGGAGCCAAGGCACACTGACTGTGTGCAGTGCATTACTGGGAGTTAACTAAGTCCCATGACACTGTGCACCAGAGCGCAGAGGCTGAAACTTTGTGCTGAGCTCTGATTGGTGGAGCTCATTGCATGCTTCTCAGGCCCATGGAGAACAGCAGCAGCAGCCTAGTCATGGGAGGGTTTTTAATCAGAGGCGGCACTAGGACTGTGAGGTCTCCTACTGAGTAAGGTGCAGAGGGACAAACACAGGCTTTTCATGTGGTATGTATGTATGTGTGTATATATATATATATATATATATATAGATAGATAGATAGATAGATAGATAGATACGTGGTTACCGGCACTCCAAGATAAACATGACAATAGCTTGGGTGCTGCACTCAAAGAAATGGTTCTAACCTTGAAAACAGAGTAAAATCCGAAATGTTGTAGCTGATTGCGTCTGCGTAGTCATTTTTGTGAAGTGTCACTTTCCACACATTTATTTATTAACAGTTTCTTATATAGCGCATACATATTCCGCAGCGCTTTACAGAGTATAGTTGAACACTCACATCAATATATATATCCCCTGCAGCTAACCATTGACCAAGTTTACTACCTTTACTCTGTGTTTCGACAGTGTAATATTCTCCCATGCAGTTTGCAGCCAGTAATGACAAGTGCAAGGGGGCCCCCCTGTCTAAAGTGCCCCGGGCCCCCCGAAGGCTTAATCTGGCACTGGATATATATATATATATATATATATACTTGTAGTACGGTCCGGCACTCCCTCTGCATAGGCAACTGCCCCGGTGCCCGTCTCAGTAGACAATATAGGTGAAGAAAAAGACTGGCACTCGTAGGTCTTTTAAGGATTGTATTAAACAAACAGTGGAACAACCAACGTTTCGGGGCTGCGCCCCTTTGTCAAGGTTTGTCACACACACCTTGACAAAGGGGCGCAGCCCCGAAACGTTGGTTGTTCCACTGTTTGTTTAATACAACCCTCAAAAGACCTACGAGTGCCAGTCTTTTTCTTCACCTATATATATATATATATATATATATATTACCATAGAAGTGGCACTCACGTTACTTCATAACCACAACAGTACTCGCTGATGGATCAACGTATTGGTATTTATTAATACCGTCTTTATGATACAGTACAACATACAATCACTCACCTTAAATAAGAAAAAAACAAGTGAAAATGAGACACGCGTGATGACCTCATTCCCAAAAGGTGACCTCATTCCCAAGCACTGGCAGTGAACATGTGAGCAGTGATGTCACTGACCCGGGTTGGCGCTGGCTATGACCTGGAATCTGAATCGGAAAGGTGTATTATACCCCTTTCACACTGCACTTGTTAAACGGTATATTGCCGTTTTTTTTCCATTTTAAAACATTTAAGGCTGCAGTGGGAAATTGCCAGAGTTCATTTACCGGTTAAAGATAACCGGTATTACAAAACGATTAAAAAGCAGAGTCCTACACGTTTCAGAGCCGTTTTTATGCAGTGAGAATGGCTCTGAAACGGTATTTAGTAAAAACAACAGATTACAGACCTGTGATAGGCTTTCCCCTGCATTCTGCCTTGAAAACGTGTTCAGGGGATTAGACGGGTTGACTGATGTGAATGGTACTTAAACGGTATTTAAAACGGTAATCTACTGCAATGTGAACGCTCAGACCCGTTTTAAATAACGTTTCAAAATACCGTTTTTTAAAACGTTTAGGCAGTGTGAAAGTGGTATAAGAGATAGAGATAAGGGGGCACCAACCCCAATCTTACCTCCAGGTGACCCTGAGCACAGTTATATTGTCTTCATCCTGTTAACCTTAAAGTCTTGCTCAATACAAATACCTTGTCACAATAAGTATACAGATTGCTTTAGAGTTGATATAAATTGGGAACTGGCTATAACTACCCACATACTGTAACAGCAGCATCATCTGGGAGGAAAGTGACTTCTAAAGTGCTTACTCCATTCCAAATTAAGCATATAATGGGCCGATGGTTCGTACATTACCATTTTCAGAAAATCAATCACTTGAAAATAAGCTGCGGAACGTGGTAATTTAATGTTTGTTAGGTGAGATGAAAGTGCATTTATGAAGTTACCTGGAGTGCAGGTGCCCCCAGGCAGTGTATCTGAGTGCTGAGCTGTGCGCTATTGTTCTGCAGCAGTAACTAAGTATGCAGCCGCTCTCCTCAGGTCACGTGTCCTGCTGGGCGCCACTCACAGCTTACCAATAAAAGTGCACATTTTTAATAACAGCCTGAGGTATTTCAAAGGCAAAAAAAGAAAATGCTGTAGGCTATCCCCCCTTCCCCTGAAAGTGAAAATCTCTCCTCTTGCACTAGGAATACAACTTATTTAGTCATTTTCACTTTAACAGCTCGTCATGAATTCCCTGCTGCTTGTTTTTAGTTAATTACAGACCCTTTTAATTTGGTAAAATAAAAATTAAACTCTTTCCAATTAGGACTATTGCCAATTACAACAGTCATTCCCAGCACAGTTTCCTTTATTTCCACCCAGTACAATGACTTGATAAAATATGTTTGCTACAATTCCAGTACAATCTGTGATAACACGTTTGTTACATGAAATTCCAGTACAGTGACTTGATTACACACGTGTGTTACATGTAATTCCAGTACAGTGACTTCATAACATGTTTGTTGCATGTAATTCCAGTACAGTGACTTCATAACATGTTTGTTGCATGTAATTCCAGTACAGTGACTTCATAACATGTTTGTTGCATGTAATTCCAGTACAGTGACTTCATATAACACACGCTGGTTACATTTAATTCCAGTATAGTAACTTGATTAGACATGTATGTTACATGTAATTCCAGTACATTTACTTGACAATACATGTGTGTTATATGTAATTCCAGTACAGTGACTTGATTACCCATGTGTGTTATATGTAATTTCAGTACAGTGACTTTATTACACACGTGTGTTATATGTAATTTCAGTACAGTGACTTTATAACACATGCTTGTTACATATAATTCTAGTACAGTGACTTCATAACACATGCTTGTTACATGTAATTCAAGTACAGTAACTTGTTTACACGTGTCTGTTACATGTAATTCCAGTACAGTAACTTGTTTACACGTGTCTGTCACAAGTAATTCCAGTACAGTAACTTGATTACACGTGTCTGTTACAAATAATTCCAGTACAGTAATTTGATTACACGTGTCTGTTACAAATAATTCCAGTACAGTAACTTGATTACACATCTGTTACAAGTAATTCCAGTACAGTAACTTGATTACACATGTCTGTTACATGTAATTCCAGTACAGTAACTTGATAACACATGTATGTTACATGAAATTCCAGTACAGTAACTTGATTACACATGTCTGTCACAAGTAATTCCAGTACAGTAACTTGATTACACGTGTCTGTTACAAATAATTCCAGTACAGTAACTTGATTACACGTCTGTTACAAGTAATTCCAGTACAGTAACTTGATTACACATGTCTTTTACATGTAATTCCAGTACAGTAACTTGATTACACATGTCTTTTACAAGAAATTCCAGTACAGTAACTTGATTACACATGTCTGTGACGTGAAATTCCAGTACAGTAACTTGATTACACATGTCTGTTACATGTAATTCCAGTACAGTAACTTGATTACACATGTCTGTGAAATGAAATTCCAGTACAGTAACTTGATTACACATGTCTGTTACATGTAATTCCAGTACAGTAACTTGATTACACATGTCTTTTACATGCAATTTCAGTACAGTAACTTGAATACACATGTCTTTTACAAGAAATTCCAGTACAGTAACTTGATTACACATGTCTGTGACAAGAAATTCCAGTACAGTAACTTGATTACACGTGTCTGTTACAAATAATTCCAGTACAGTAACTTGATTACACGTCTGTTACAAGTAATTCCAGTACAGTAACTTGATTACACATGTCTTTTACATGTAATTCCAGTACAGTAACTTGATTACACATGTCTTTTACAAGAAATTCCAGTACAGTAACTTGATTACACATGTCTGTGACGTGAAATTCCAGTACAGTAACTTGATTACACATGTCTGTTACATGTAATTCCAGTACAGTAACTTGATTACACATGTCTGTGACATGAAATTCCAGTACAGTAACTTGATTACACATGTCTGTTACATGTAATTCCAGTACAGTAACTTGATTACACATGTCTTTTACATGCAATTTCAGTACAGTAACTTGAATACACATGTCTTTTACAAGAAATTCCAGTGCAGTAACTTGATTACACATGTCTGTGACAAGAAATTCCAGTACAGTAACTTGATTACACATGTCTGTTACATGTAATTCCAGTACAGTAACTTGATTACACATATCTTTTACATGCAATTTCAGTACAGTAACTTGATTACACATGTCTTTTACAAGAAATTCCAGTACAGTAACTTGATTACACATGTCTGTTACATGTAATTCCAGTACAGTAACTTGATTACACGTGTCTGTTACATGTAAATCCACTACAGTAACTTGTTTACACGTGTCTGTTACATGTAATTCCAGTACAGTAACTTGATTACACGTGTCTGATACAAGTAATTCCAGTACAGTAACTTGATTACACGTGTCTGTTACATGTAATTCCAGTACAGTAACTTGTTTACACATGTCTTTTACATGAAATTCCAGTACAGTAACTTGATTACACATGTCTGTTACAAGAAATTCCAGTACAGTAACTTGATTACATATGTATGTTACATGTAATTCAGGTACTGTACAGTAACTTGTTTACAAGTGTCTGTCACAAGTAATTCCAGTACAGTAACTTGATTACACATGTCTGTTACATGTAATTCCAGTACAGTAACTTGATTACACATGTCTTTTACAAGTAATTCCAGTACAGTAACTTGATTACATATGTATGTTACAAGTAATTAAAGTACAGTAACTTGTTTACACGTATCTGTTACATGTAATTCCAGTACAGTAACTTGATTACACATGTCTGTCACAAGTAATTCCAGTACAGTAACTTGATTACACATGTCTGTTACAAATAATTCCAGTACAGTAACTTGATTACACATGTCTGTTACAAATAATTCCAGTACAGTAACTTGATTACACGTCTGTTACAAGTAATTCCAGTACAGTAACTTGATTACACATGTCTTTTACATGTAATTCCAGTACAGTAACTTGATTACACATGTCTGTGACATGAAATTCCAGTACAGTAACTTGATTACACATGTCTTTTACAAGAAATTCCAGTACAGTAACTTGATTACACATGTCTGTGACGTGAAATTCCAGTACAGTAACTTGATTACACATGTCTGTTACATGTAATTCCAGTACAGTAACTTGATTACACATGTCTGTGACATGAAATTCCAGTACAGTAACTTGATTACACATGTCTGTTACATGTAATTCCAGTACAGTAACTTGATTACACATGTCTGTGACATGAAATTCCAGTACAGTAACTTGATTACACATGTCTGTTACATGTAATTCCAGTACAGTAACTTGATTACACGTGTCTGTTACATGTAATTCCACTACAGTAACTTGTTTACACGTGTCTGTTACATGTAATTCCAGTACAGTAACTTGATTACACGTGTCTGTTACAAGTAATTCCAGTACAGTAACTTGATTACACATGTCTGTTACAAGAAATTCCAGTACAGTAACTTGATTACACATGTCTGTTACAAGAAATTCCAGTACAGTAACTTGATTACATATGTATGTTACATGTAATTCAGGTACAGTAACTTGTTTACAAGTGTCTGTCACATGTAATTCCAGTACAGTAACTTGATTACACATGTCTGTTACAAGTAATTTCAGTACTTTAACTTGATTACACATGCCTGTTACAAGTAATTCCAGTACTTTGACTTGATAAGATTATTTAAATGTTATTCTCTTTTAAAATGGGAAGGCACTTGAAGCGACTCATGCAGTGATATTCCTTATGCAGATATTTAGAGGAAAGCTACCCCTCCCTGGCCTCATTCAGATGCGGATGCAATTCCGATATTTTCTAATTTGGCCAGTGATTTTTCTACTACGCATGCGTTAGAGTCTCACTGCGTATTTGCCGCAATGATCTTGCAATGGAGGGTGTAATGTGGATTAGGGCGCAGAGTGACCGACAGAGAGTTACAATTTGTAAGAGATAATGGGTGGGGTATATACTAAAATTCATTGAGTTGAAACCATCAAGTGGCTGCGACTTCAGATTAATTATTACTCGCCCTCGCTACTGAGAGGTCCGATGATGGGACCAATGTGGGAATCTGTGTCTTTGTGCTCAAGCATCCAGAGACAGTGGTGGTCATCTCTGTACAAAAATCTAGAGGCTACACATCCAAATGGGTGACACCAAAAAGGCAGTGCTGTTTTACTGGGGTTGGTACGAAATCCCGGCGGTCGGAATCCCGGCGGTCAAAATCCCAACACCGGAATCCCGACTGCCGAAATCCTAACAAGGGTGGGAGGTGGATAACGCCCCCCTTGCGGGCTTGCTGCGCTCACCACGCAGCGGGCCCGGTGCCGCGCTATTCTCTGCACACTAATTTATTCTCCCTCTATGGGTGCCGTGGACACCCATAGAGGGAATAAGTGTCGGGATTTCGGCGGTCGGGATTCCGGCTTCGGGATTTTGGCCGCCGGGATACCGACCGCCGGGATTCTAACTGCATCCCGTTTTACTACTTTGGTGTCACAAGCAGTGGTGATGGGTGAAGTGCTCATACATACATCTTTCACACTGTGCCCGGAGAGGTTGGGGGCTGCCCGGCAGCTTCTGGAGTTTTGGGCAAGTCCCAACTTGATAAGAATGAGAGAATGACGAATGGTTATACCCCCAAAATGGCAAACACCAAGGGGTGGAAAGTTATGTACATGAGGAATTCCAAGGAAATGAATGATAAAGTGATAGACAGGCATAAGACAGAAGATTCCGAGATAATATGCAAGTGCTTGGACATGTGAGCACTGTTTCTTTGATCAATTGTGAGAAAAAGGCAGCAGCATTCTCCCACTAAGGCACTTACTAGACAAGACTGTCCCTCACAAATCAGCAGCAGAGCAAGGAGCGTTGCGATGGAAGACAGAGAGAGGCCCAACTGTCACTTTGAAGGAGCATCAGTGCGGAGCAATGGGGCACGCTCAGTGCTGGTCACACACCGGTGTGGGAGAATACATCACTAATGAACGGCACTGTGACATACAGTATGTGAACTGGTGTTTCTGTATAGCCGAATGTGACCTCAGGACACTACAGTGTGGTATAACACATGTGGTGCTGCGAGTATATCGCTATTTATTATTTACAGTTTCTTATATAATACCTGGACTATTAGTAGACACTTCATTTTTTGTCTTTTCAGTACAGAAAACCTTTTGTTTGGTAGTGTGCACCGTTATTACCAGCCAGATTGGTAAAATGACGCCCATTTGTCATAATTGATAGTGAGCGGTCTAAAGATACAGTAATTATGGGGCAGATGTATGACATTTATTAAATAACGGGTGCCGCTTCTCCAGCATAACGTGGAGAAGCGGGCACGCGTTATTGGCTCCCCCCGGCTCCCCCCGGCGCCCCGCACATGCGCATTGCGCTTCCCCGCCGGCCTGCTCTAATGGGCATGCACGAAATCTCACTAAAACCGCAAGATCTCCAGCGCAGCCCGAGCCAGAAGCAGGGCTAGTGTTGTCCCCACAGTGGAGGATAGGACAACGCTAGCCCTGAGGGGGGACTGCAGGGGACAGCTCTGCCGAGCGTAACTCGGCGGGCTGTCACTAACGCACGTTAGGTGCGCTAGTAATATATTAGGGAAATAGTATCTGTCAATTTACAAAAAGTGTTTCCAAAAAGAGCCTGTGGCAGTAACAGCTACAAAGTAAAGTAATTGCTTTACAGTGGTTCCCAACCTGGGGTACATGTATCCCTGGAGGTTTGCTGCGGACCGGTTGGGGGGGGTACTTGAAAATAATATTTGGTAATGGCAGAAAAAGAGGAAGAAGTCTCCCGGTGGCGGAAGAAGCCTCCCATTGCCATGGAGATGAACCACGTTGCGTCACTTTCGGCTGTATATACAGCATCATTATCCCCTCCCAATTGGGAGCTACCCTCGCTGCCCTCAGACATCAGCGATCATCTGTCCCACTCTGACACAGGTGGAGGAAGCAGCGGCAATAATCCTACAGGCATTAGCGGAAAGCCCAGAGACAGTACACAGCCAGCGCCAAGACACAGAGGGACCCAATTCCTGACCGCACACTACTCTGCTACTCCTTAAGGATACATATACCGCTCACTTCCACTCGTAAGTACTGTGGATATTTCAGATTGAGAGGAGGGGATACTCTTAAATGAAAATCCGCTGGTTTACATCAACACTTTGCTCTGACATTCCGACCCTACTAAGCGACAGTGCATGTTCAACACAACTTTACATTCATCACACAGCTATCCTATTCGAATACTTGTCCTGGCAAGATACTTCAAGTTAATTAGCCCCAATAAAATATTATTTATTACAGTGATATTTTATTTGCTACATGTCTGTAGGCGTACACAGCATGGCAAAGATATAACAAACAAATAAAAGCAGAAAAAAACATTGTTACACTGGGATTCCACAGAAGTGTCAAGGGTTGCTGGTTCAGAACCAAATAAAATTATTTATAGTCTGTTATAAGGCGAAATCAAAGTTGGTGTCTGCCAATCATGAAATACATGGAGGGAGGGGGGGGGGGGTTATTCAATGTGTGACAGTTGGAAATATCACACACATCTATTCAATTTGGCCGTTTCCAGCCGCATTGAAGGCAGACATATTCAACTTTTTAAAAAGTCCAATCAGCATTGTTGAATTCACAGCCGTTCTGATTTACGAAATATTTCCGTCAGTTGAGATTGAATTCCGACTGTTGAATTGATGTCGAAAACGACCGATATTCCGAGTGCCGCCTTCCGACAGATATTCAAGAATGAATTACCCCACATAGACCACCATCACGTATCTGAGACCACTGTACAACAGGCAAGCAGAAGTCACATAATTCAATACGTTTTTTGAATATCTAAATAAGAACATTTTGGCCTAGGGGTTAGGCCCTTATTCTGGTTGGTGCGGTAATATCCGCGTGCGTTCGTGCTGCCGATTTTTTGTGTCTGCGCATGTGCAGAGGCGTCTCTGCGCATGTGCGAGCGGGGCGTACGGCCAAATCCCGCATGAAATGTGAACACTCCGAACAGGGGTGGAGAGGGGCGTGAAGGGCTATTTGGGCTCATTACCATATGCATACGCCCCGCGTTTCATGGGCGTTCCCATGCAATGCGGCCGTGACGCACGTGTAGGGGCGGACATATGACATCGCCGGATGTCAGCTGCCCGCCCAGATCCCTGCTTTTGCACGGAAAAATGTCCGTGTGGTCTGAGGTTGCGGGAGCTGGTGGACCTATCGGTCCTGCATTCGATGGTCTGCGACCATCGAATGATGGGGGAGGTTCCCTGAGATGGAGGAGGCGTATTCCATGAAAAATACACATGCGGTCCGTTCGGCCAGCTTCTTACCGCGTACGGACGGAGTTGGCAATCCGTATGGAAGGCGGGGTTTCGCACGCACGGTCCTGGCCGTATATTCGGATCCGGCCGCACCGATCAGAATAAGGGCCTTAGTGCGCCTTGATTCAATAAAGCTTGGGAACCATTGGGCTAAATAATTGATTTAGCCCATAAAATAACTACCATTCCTTTGTGTAGTCAACAGGTTCACTTTAACAGCAATGGCTTTGTGGTCTTGTAACGTTGAGAGATTTAAAACAAAATTTTTCCAAAGTAATTTGCTTAGTAAATAGCCCCCATTTGCCCGGTGTACACTGCTATTTGTACTCCTTGCACAGAAGCTACACGCATCATCTGTTTTGTTGATATATATGCCTGTGAATTGTACCGTCAGACAGTAATTAGGTACAGGTTTCCTTGGAGAAAGGAAAAGCATTTGTAATTTCGGACCTTGGTGCCTTTTCGAGTTGTTCAGCCCTCCCCCGACCTGCCCAATAAACTTGTTTGTGCACCTCTGCATGGCGGGAGGAGGTTATTCCCAATGGGGGATATACCTAGATTCAAACCAGTGTGAGTGATATGGTATTAAATCCCTGTTGATAGGGTTCAGTGGGATTGAAAGAACTACATGCCCTCTGGTAATTTGCAGTTTGTCAAAGCTGAGTTGACATTTAACTGAACTCAGGGACCCAGCAGGGCAGCAGGGGAAAGAATGTATTCCACTGGTACAATACTGCAGGCACCAGGATCCCGGCTAATGGCTGACATTCTTTTCAACTAGGCGATTTCTTAGCTGCATTAACCCCTTCTGGATCAGCACCATTCATTAGTGCCAAATTTTCAGCACTCCCTTCCTCTGTCCCATGTACGGAGCAGACAACATAATTGGGTTATATTTATATGGCTAAGCAATATTTCTTATGAGAGCAACTACTCGACAATGACACCAATTTGGATGGTTCTGGTGTTATTCGATAGTGTGTCTGATGTAGTTCTGCAATATGGTGGTTTGATTAGTGGTCACGTTGTTGTGGAATAACGCATCAAAGTTGCAATTTTTCACCCCCATGCATTCAGGATACTGTAACGTGTTGGGATATAGTAAACTTCAGATGAACACATTGTAGGACACACAATACTTTTTTTTTATTTTTTGCCCAATTTCAAGCAGTATACCTGGCCAATAAAGCTGATTCTGATGTAAATGTTTATGTCAAAACATTTTTAAACTATTGAGTATTTTTGTGGAACTATGAGTCCCAGCAACCCATACCTAGGGTATGTCAACCTCAATACACTATGCCAGCTGCTGCCCGGCCCTGCCCCTGGCAACCCAGCATGTCAGTAGCCGGCGCCGGAGGCTTCAATAGAAAAGCGGGGCGAGGAGGAGGCGTGGTGGAGGCCAGTTAGTGCTGAAGCTGGCTGAGTTCAGCCATTAACTCAGCAGAGCTGCCCGGCTCTAAACAGTGGCAATCCCGAGAATTTTCTGGGCTTTCCAGACTGGGCACTGAGGGCCTTATTCTAGTTCACTCTTTCTGACAAAATCCTTCTTAGATGGACAAAACCATGTGCACTGCAGGGGGGCAGCTGTAACATGTGCAGAGAGAATTAGATTTGGGTGAGTTATTTTGTTTCTGTGCAGGGTAAATACTGACTGCTTTTTTTTACACTGCAATATAGATCTCACTTTGAAGTAAAACCCCACCCAAATCTAATTCTCTCTGCACAAGTAACATCTGCCCCACCTGCAGTGCACATGGTTTTGTCCATCTAAGAAGGATTTTGTCAGAAAGAGTGAACTAGAAAAAGGAAAATTCTCGGGATTACCACTGAAGGGGTTAATAAAAGCAGTTGCTATTGACAATAATATTTATTTCTGCAACACTACATCATAAATAATATTTCCTTCTGACTAAAACTATAAATTACAATTTTATGACTGAAGAAATCATATTCAGCAAAAATACGGCAGACTTTACTGAAAGCACTGAATCATATAATTTCCCAAATGGCTTTTTAATGACTCTTAACATTGTTATCTAATTTATACGGCACATATTCCGGTGCATACAAAACATACCGTAGTAACATTTAAAGCATTGTTAAATGGTTTTGTATACAGGTATGGAACCTCTTATAGAAAACCTGTTTCACTGCATTTACAGTATGTGTCCCGGCAGCACTGAGAATATTGGGGTCGATTTCGGATCATTTACAGTGATCCGAAATTCGGCCCCAGACCCGATGGTCGGGATTTGTGCATACGCATTTCTGCTGGGGGTGTTTCCCTGGGGTACACGGGTGGGCAGATGTCTTGTAGGGATTCTCTTGATATTCCAGCACTTCTTTACTTTGACAGAGATTTAACTCAGTTCTGTACTCTAGCACATCGATATGTCACTGATATTGAGTTGACATCTTCAATGCGGACTACTTCTGCCAATGCATTTAAATATTTCCTCCTATTATGTCGAGGTAAAGCCTTAGAGTTGGCAAATCCTCTCATTGAGTCCAATGATTCAATGTTAAATGAGCTCTCTGCTTTCATAAACACAGTTCAACAAGAATTTGATTCAAAGTCTGCCTGCTTGAAACCATCTAAAGGCCCCCATACACTATGCGATTTTGGGACGATTTCATCCGATTTCGGCACTTTGTGCCGATAATCGGATAAAATCGGCCCAAAATCGTAGGTATGTGACATTTGATCCGATCCGATGCGCGGTCCCGTGCGCATCGGACCAGATCAGGGAGGTCGGACGGTCTGTACATACGATCACGTCCGACCTCCCTGTATGCATATGCCTGCCACCTGACAGGCATATGCATACAGACACCGGGGGAGTAGTGGGGGCGGCCAGCGGCAGCGGTGGTGGGGGCGGCCAGCGGCAGCAGTGGTGGGGGCGGGCAGCGGCGGTGGGGACGGGCGGCGTGTGCGGTGAGCGCAGTGTACTTACACATAGCAGCAGCGGCGGGGACGGGACGCGCAGTGGCGGCTATTATATTTTTAAAAATACTTGTCAAATGACCGGCCGCTCTCTGATTGGCCGGAGAGCTCTCAGCCAATCAGAGAGCGGCCGGTCATTTGA
Source organism: Crinia signifera (assembly GCF_055691185.1). Classification (NCBI taxonomy): domain Eukaryota; kingdom Metazoa; phylum Chordata; class Amphibia; order Anura; family Myobatrachidae; genus Crinia; species Crinia signifera. Next base: position 124,639,104 of record NC_139226.1, on the reverse strand, counting down.
CAAGTATTTTAAAAATATAATAGCCGCCACTGCGCGTCCCGTCCCCGCCGCTGCTGCTATGTGTAAGTACACTGCGCTCACCGCAAACGCCGCCCGTCCCCACCGCCGCTGCCCGCCCCCACTACCACCGCTGCCCGTCCCCACTACTGCCGCTGCCCGCCCCCACTACTGCTCACCGCCCTGCAGCTCCCCGGGTTTTTTTTTACATGGGATAAATCGCATGCGATTTATCCCATGTAAAAATGGCACATCAAGTGCCAAATTGTATGTGAGCCTCCCGGGGAGCTGCCGGGCGGCTCGCAGGTAAATTGGGTCCGACTTGTCCCTAGGACAAGTCGGCCTAATGTATGGGGGCCTTAAGTGTTCTTTCCAATCAGCCAATAATCCGCCTATTGCTATCTCCTCTGCGGAATCACTAGCAGAGCAAGTCCAGAGTGTCAATGACTTACAAGTTTTCAAGAAAGGAGGCGTTCCAAAGTCAAAGCAAAGGTTTAGGACAGGGGTGGCCAAACCTGTCCTCAAGATCTACCAACAGTTCCTTTTTCTCAGGCAACCTGAGGATCTATAGTAGGAATGAATGCAGCAGGTTTGAAAATGTGACAGTTAGTAATGACTACAGCTGTGCAACAGCTAGGTGATCTGGGTCATGTGACAGTTAGTAAAGACTACAGCTGTGCACCAGCTAGGTGATCTGGGGAATGTGACAGTTAGTAATGACTACAGCTGTGCACCAGCTAGGTGATCTGGGGAATGTGACAGTTAGTAATGACTACAGCTGTGCACCAGCTAGGTGATCTGGGTAATGTGGCTCGTTGGTAGATCTCGAGGACCAGTTTGGCCACCCCTGGTTTAGGATCTTACAGCAGCTTTGTGGGGGTATTAACTCATAGATTAACTCACTGATAAAAAACGCACTATTGAGGATTAATCAAATGATGTACTTCATATATAAGATTTATAAATATATATTTAATCCTTATTGCATAAAAAATACATACATTCATATATTAAAAAAAAGATTAACCAGCCATATTCAGTTTCCCTTGATTCTCAAAAACATAACCAATTTCTTTAGTTATTATTAGTTCTATATTAGTTCTATAGTCATGGATATATCTTAATGCACTTAGCAGCTGCCACACCTCATGGAGAACTGTCTAGTTATTATGGTGTAATCCCAATACTGAAACCCATTAGGTGGGCTAATTTGACTCCAAAACCCTGAAGCCGAGATGGCTGGGGACCTGTCGTGGACTTGTCATCTATATGGAATAACTATCTGCAATCACATTTAGGATCACCAGCACTTTATACTGTGCAAGTGAGGGGACTACTATTGTGCACGGACGTGTACCTGCTAGAGAATACTAGATTCAAGCTAATACGCCGAGGTTGAACTGGATGGACGTGAGTCTTTATTCAGCCTTAAATACTATGTAACTATGTAACACTTGCATGGTCTAGTAATAATGGTATAGGCATAATATATGGCTAGGCACCGGCGGCGGCAGCAGCCGAGTTTGCTGGGGGTGGGGGGGAATCCGCTCACCTGCCGGGTGCCTGCCACGTCAATCCACAGCGGCGTTGGGCGGGGGTGGGAGCGATGCAGCGGCAGCCGCTGAGTTTGCTGGGGTTGGGGGGGAAGCCGCTCACCTGCCGTGTGCCGCGTCGCTCCACAGCAGCATTGGGCGGGTGGTCGGAAGTGAAGTGACTCCACAGGGGGAGGAGGCGATGCGGCTGGCAGCCGACGAGGTTGCTGGGGGTGGGGTGAGGGGGGGAAGCCGCTTAGCCGCTCACCTGCATCCAGGGGGGTTCCTGGATGGAGGTTGCTGGAGGGGAGTGACAGGCAGCTACTCACCTCCATCCAGGGGGGTTCCAGGCTCTGGAATACCGCCCTCCAGTGGCCTAAGTACCCTGGGGCGCTGCAAGGCTCTTGCAGGGTTGGGTTGGGATGAGAAGAGTTGTGGTCCATGATCAAACCAAATTATTTATGCTCAAACTGACAGGATAATAAAACCAGTGCTGGGGACTGCCAATCACAAAACATGTGTACAATCAGTAACACAACTGTACACCGACACATAAAATAAGAATTTGGACCAAGGCACATCCAACTAGCAACTGTTTAAAAGGAGAATAGAATTCTTTCATTCGTCTCACAATGGAGAAATTTGCAATTGTTACAGAAAGGTTCAAAGTACAGATAAGAGTAAAATATCATAACAAGAACACACATGATAAGAAGTCCAAACAATATTAATCTAGGATCTAAGAGCATGTAGGTCTTCTACAGACCATGACAGTTGGTTGTACAGTCTAATCGCAGTAGGAAGAATAGACCTGTTGTTGTCCTTATTGGAGGGATGGTTCGTCCCCCAATGAATAAAGACAAAATTAAGCAAAGGAAAATGAATAGCGCTCATCCTTCACTGAGATATAAAAGGACAAAGATATGGCTGGATTAACCAATCAGTTTGCACGCACGCATAAATGGCAACATAAAAATACACAATAAAAAGCCTCTAATAATATAAGCTGCAGTTTAGGAATATTTACCACACCTCAGTACGACCTGACCAGGGCACTGAGAAAAACAATCGGATGTCCTGGTCTAATATCCAGCTAAGGGGATGTCCAGGCAGAAGTGTTTCCGTAAGCATTGTGTTATATATAAGGCAAGGTATCCACAGTATAGTGGACAGGGCAATCCTCGCTAAATGCAAGCAGGCGGTACCTGGTGAAGTCCCCTCTGAAGTGCCGGTCGTATTAAATTGAGCAAAGTCCAATGGGTTCAAATGGGATCCTGGGTGTAGAATGGTGAGGTTGCAGGCTCAGGTGCCAGATGCACTAAGCTTGAAAAGTGATACAATGGAGAGTGATAAACAGCCAGCCAATCAGCTCCTACCTGACATGTCAAAGACTGTGTTTGAAAAATGTTAGGCAGGAGCTGATTGGCTGGCTGTTTATCACTCTCCATTTTACATTTTATCACTTTTGAAGGCGAGTGCATCTGGGCCTCAGTGAGGCAATGGATGGCAAACTCAAAGTAGCAGGCTCAACGCGTTTCAATGTGGAATTACCCACGTCTTCTTCAGGAACAGACCTTTTTCAGCCTTATAAATCTCAGTGAAGCACGAGGGCCATTCATTACCCTTTGCATAATTTTGTACACCGACACATACCTGATCCTATGAATGACAGATAGGCAAAATGTATTTCATTTTCCAAATGTAGCAATAACATTTTTTTTATCCCAAGGGTGCCATGAAAACAATGCTGATACTCTACTCTAGGGTGCAGTATTCTACAAATGCGGGAACCACTGGTATATTGTATTATTGCATACCTCCCAACTGTCCCGCTTGTCCCGCGGTGGGGGGGGGGAGTTGGGAGACCCCCTCATCACCCATGAATAGACACTGTCTATTCCTTCAGCCTGACGGGCTGGGGTCATAGCCAGCAGCTCAGAGAGCCACTAGCCATGCCCCTACAGCGGCAAAAATGGGATTGTGGCCTCGCAGGAGGGATGATCCTCGCAGGAGGATCATCCCAATCGACCATGCCCCCACAGTTTCGGGTGCGTACCTTCCGCACTATGTCCCTCTTCACCTTCTACTAAAGTTGGGAGGTATGTTATTGTGACATATGTAGAGATATTAGCATCACATCTGTATTATACCGCTTTCACACAAAACGTTTTAAAAACTGGTATTTTTAAACGGTATTTAAAACGGGTCTGAGCATTCACATTGCAGTAGATTACCGTTTTAAATACCGTTTAAGTACCATTCACATCAGTCAACCCGTTTAATCCCCTGAACACGTTTCAAGGCAGAATGCAGGGGACAGCCTATCACAGGTCTGTAATCTGTTGTTTTTACTAAATACCATTTCAGAGCCATTCTCACTGCATAAAAAACGGCTCTGAAATGTGTAGGACTCTGCTTTTTAAATGTTTTGAAATACCGGTTATCTTTAACCAGTAAATCAACTCTGGCGCTTTCCCACTGCAGCCTTAATCGTTTTCAAATGAGAAAAAAAATAGCAATATACCATTTAACAAGTGCAGTGTGAAAGGGGTATAATGGATTAGTTTTGATTTCACATATATACTGTGTATATACTGTATGTGTGTGTGTGTGTGTGTGTGTGTGTGTGTGTGTGTGTGTGTGTGTGTGTGTGTGTGTGTTATATTTCACTGCACTTTCTATCAATATTACAAGTGCACATTCACATCCGCAAAGCCTGCAAAATACTTTATGACAAAGAAAATGAAGTCCCAGGGAAAATTGGGATGTTAATCTGTTCTGTTCTACATGAAGGCTAACAATGAAGTTTAATCTACAACCCGGGGGACTCCAGAGGCTAAGAAGATGAAACATTCACCTTTCACCTCCTAGACCACTGCTTATACCAGTGTATGGTAATAAAGTAATCTAGAGTTATGGGTTTCATCTCTGCCACTGCACTGTCATTAGGCACAGTGACTGTCCTGCCAGGGATCACAGAGAATTACTGTGGAACCTCCAAGGTCGGCCTTGAGGTCACTGCCACAGGATAGCTGTGAATGCTTCACAAGGACTTTTTATAAAAACAACTGGAAACTAGTTCAACCTACACGTATGTATCTTTTGTCATCAAAGTTATGATTCAGTTTGACCCCAATGCTTGTTTCTGTCAGAATAGTACTTGATTGTGTTGTTATCTTTGACAGATATTATTTAATAAGTGTTTATTTATTTATTATCAGTTTCTTATATAGCGCACACTTATTCCGCAGTGCTGTACAAAGAATAGTTGAACACTCACATCAGTCCCTGCCCCAGTGGAGCTTACAATATATATTCCCTACCACATGTAAACGCACACACAGACATTTTATTTTAGGGTTAATTTTTGTTAGGAGTCAATTAGCCCACCAGTATATCTTTGGATTGTGGGAGGAAACCGGAGTACCCGGAGGAAACCCACGCAAGTATGAGGAGAATATACAAACTCCACACAGTTAGTGCCATGGTGGGGATCGAACCCATGACCTCAGCGCTGTGAGGCATTAATGCTAACCATTACACCATCCGTACTGCCGTGTTCAAGTATATTCCTCCATAGTACATTATTTTATGACTTACAGTATCTTGACTTATAGTAAATAAGGATACATTTTTTTCTGCACCTCTCCTTTGTAGTGTAGTGCTTGTATGTATTTCACCACTGGAGTGTGTTCATTTTTCTTTTGCAACAAAACACAACCGCATTTGTACTGATGTGAAGGATTATTGTGCATGCAATAATAAGACCGCATACAGTATCCCCACATTTATACAGTGCAAACAGGCATGAGCCAACCTCAGCATGGCACACTGTGGCCCTTATTCAGATCTGATCGCAGTACAAATTTGTTCTCATATTGGGAAAAACCATGTGCACTGCAGGTGGCAGAGGCGTAGCTACCGCAAGGAGCCACCACGGCAGCTTGGGGGAGCAAGCGCCAGCGGGGCGCCCCCGGTGCCCTGGCACTCTGGTCAGACCCCCCCTTACCCCTCCGCATGCCGCCGCCACCGCATTCAGTCCGGCACCGCAGATAGCCTCCGGGCTCCGTCTCCTGCAGTAATGAAAAATGACACGACAAAATGGCTGCCCCCTAATAGAAGACATTTTTTAAGGATGCTAGAGGAGGCCGCCGCCTCCTCTAACATCCCTAAAAAAAACTGTCTGCTGTACGGGGGCAGCCATTTTGTCGTGTCATTTTTCATTACTGCAGGAGACGGAGCCCGGAGGCTATCTGCGGTGCCGGACTGAATGCGGGGCCGGCGGCGGCGGCATGCAGAGGGGTAAGGTAATTTTTTGGCGGGGGGGCGCCACAATATTAGTTACGCCTCTGGCAGGTGGGGCAGATGTAACATGTGCAGAGAAAGTTAGATTTGTGTTAGCTATTTTGTTTCTGTGCAGGGTAAATACTGGCTGCATGATTTTTACACTGCAATTTAGATTTCAGTTTCAACACACCCCACCCAAATGTAACTCTCTCTGCACATGTTAAATCTGTCCCATATAATGCTCAGAAAACTAAAATATGATTTTGTTGAAAAACTAAAAACAAAACTCATCTCAATCTGATGGCTTTGCATGCTGATCGCATATTTATAGTTCATGGCAATGAAGTATTACATCCAGAGAAAAAGGTGGCATGACTCATACCTTATTTAAACCTTATTTAGAGGGGGAATCAGACCTCCTGCCTGAGGTTTTCATACACATTCTGCTCAAGGAATGTCTAATATTTTCAAGCGCACACACAGTAAATTAACTTGGCTCCAGCCTTCCGTGCTAGACCGTTGAAGAGGTGGCATGACATCCCCTGGTATTGTGACCTGCAGACGCTGTCCCACTGCTAGTGGACGAGCTACTGGAGGACTCATTGAGAAAATGAACAAATACCTCTGGTACCAGCTGGTGCTTTACAAGGAAAGTAAAGGTTAGATGTTATGCTGAACGTATGACATGAAAAGGTCTGGAGGTCACAGACTAGAAACACGAAGACCTTAACCCATGTTAGTAAAGCATTTACACACTAATACATTGTTACCATGGTAAGTATTTACACTGGTCAAACAAAGCCCGCTGCCTAATGACAGATGCGACCCAAGGGTGATGCCGGTGATATCAAAGAATCACAGCTGATATTCCTGAATGTTATAGAGGGTACACACGGTGAGATATACACTAGTTTTCTATTCGACTTTGCATATAGAAGCAAAATCATATAGGAAATCTAACGGGCACCGAATGGTTTTTCTACATTTGATGCAGATTCGATCCCAATGCGCGGTCCCGTGTAGTGTAACTGGAATAGACTATATACAGGCTGAGTATCCTTATCCAAATATCTGTTATGCAAATTATTCAGAAAACATACATTCCAGAAAGTGAAAAAAAAAAAAAAAAAATTCTTGCTAGAACTACTACTGCACTACTGGGGACATAACAAGTAACTGGCACTACTGGGGACATAACAAGTAACTGGCACTACTGGGGACATAACATGTAACTGGCACTACTGGGGACATAACATGTAACTGGCACTACTAGGGACATAACATGTAACTGGCACTACTGGGGACATAACATGTAACTGGCACTACTGGGGACATAACATGTAACTGGCACTACTAGGGACATAACATGTAACTGGCACTACTGGGGACATCTGTAACAGCACTACTGGGGACATAACATGTAACTGGCACTACTGGGGACATAACATGTAACTGGCACTACTGGGGACGTCTGTAACAGCATTACTGGGGACATGACATGTAACTGGCACTACTGGGGACATCTGTAACAGCACTACTGGGGACATGACATGTAACTGGCACTACTGGGGACATAACATGTAACTGGCACTACTGGGGACATAACATGTAACTGGCACTACTTTGGACATAACATGTAACTGGCACTAGTGGGGACATCTGTAACAGCACTACTGGGGACATGACATGTAACTGGCACTACTGGGGACATAACATGTCACTGGCACTACTGGGGGCATCTGTAACAGCACTACTGGGGACACGACATGTAACTGGCACTACTGGGGACATGACATGTAACTGGCACTACTGGGGACATCTGTAACTGGCACTACTGGGGACATAACATGTAACTGGCACTACTGGGGACATAACATGTAACTGGCACTACTGGGGACATCTGTAACAGCACTACTGGGGACATGACATGTAACTGACACTACTGGGGACATCTATACCAGCACTACTGGGGACATGACATGTAACTGGCACTACTGGGGACATCTGTAGCAGCACTACTGGGGACATCTGTAATTGGCACTACTGGGGAAATAATATGTAACTGGCACTACTGGGGACATCTGTAACTGGCACTACTGGGGATATGATATGTAACTGGCACTACTGGGGATATGATATGGTTTTTAGCCCTGCCAGCGCCCCAGGCGACCAGCCCACCCTGGTCAGTCAGTGAAAGAATAGAGATGGCCATTGGCTGGCAAATCCATCAACGGTCATCAATTTCATAGCTTGCAATGGCCACTTGCTATTGCAGCATCGATAAACACACCGATGGACATCCCTAGCATTGCATGTTTGTGCCTGTGTGGTAGACAACATAATACAAGAATTAGCAAACCTTCTAAAGAGGAAAGATGGAGAAGTGTCCAATAGCAACCAATGAGCTTGTAGCTATGATTTTATAAATGAACAAAACAAATGATAACTACAGATGTGTCCCCTTATGTGTTTGCATCACAGTCTATAAGGTGCACCATAGCGTTCTGTAGCAGGAGCCTGGTGAAGAGGGGCAGTAGTGCACGCTCCTGCAATTAATAGCACACATTTGTGAAACTGTGCTGAGGGGGGTGCTGCGCTATACCCAATGCATACTCATCATGGTAACGCCACGCTACACAGCAGCAAAGAGTTAGAATCTCTCCACCTGTCCCCTTTGGAAGGTTTGATAAATCTCCTCCATCATCTGTAAACTTCATTGGACTGGTATAGAACCAATGTTAATGTAAGCGCTGCACAATATGGTGGCACTATTGAAATAAACAATAAATAAATAGTACAGATGTAGCAAAACTATCGCCAGCCCCCGCTAGCCGCCAGCTACCACCAGGGGGTGCGCGCACATGAGACGCTTGCGTGCCCTGTGGCTACGGAGCTCCCCCAGGTCCCCGCCGACGGTCCCCCTCACCGCCCTGACCCCCCCCTTACCCTCCCTGAAGCAGAGACGGGCAGGGACCCGCTGCGCCGCCGTTGAGATACTGGGACCCACGAGCACGTCCCAGTTTAATGGAGTCCCTCTCCGCTGGCGCTCACCAGAGAGGAGGTCCTGGCCGGCGCCAGGACTGAACGAGAGGGGCTCCAACTGTACATAAATAGTACACATTAGGGCATATTCAGTTGATGCCGGATCCATTCCGACATTCTTTTGCTGGAATGGATTTGGCATCCATTATTCAATCAGCGGGCAAATCCGGATGCCGGATTTTCCCGCTGATTGATGCTCCCCCGGCCAGTGCGGGGACCAGGTTAGTGCAGCGATGGGAGGCGTCGGGAGACTGGACGGTGGGACAGGTGAGGGCGGCCGACCGGTATGGGTGACAACAGGAGGCTGTCGGAGGGTACGGGAGTCAGCGGGTGGGTACAGGAGGCGGCGGGAGACAGGAGGATGGCTCCATGTAAACTGTTGCTGCTCACCCGACGCCATCCTCCCTGACTTAATCCGGCATGTCTTCATGTCAGATTGAGATTGCGGGAAACATGGTCAAAACCTTTCAGTTTTGGCTGTGTTTCCATCAAAAACATGTAGATTAGCAGCTATTCTGTGAATCCACCCTGTTTTCGGCAGGTCGGAACATTTCCACCTGCCAAAAAAAACAGCAAGCACTGAATAGGTCAGAACCTCTTCCGATCTATTCATGCCGAACCGTGATTGAACTCCATGATATTCTGCAGCGAGGTCAAGTTACTTCTACTTTAACTATCAATGTTTTCTAACACCTGCATGTATCTGACATGTGTAATAACCATTTGAGTGCCAATATCTCTGTGAGAGATGCTTAAAATATCCACTAAAAATGCCAGCGTCGCTCCCCTTTGTTATATAAATTCAAATAAAAAACATTGTGAAAAAAAAAAAGATTATATTTCCCGGTACGGTTTACCTAGAACGGCGCCCACGATTTTGATCTTAGGCATCGCAAGGTAAAAAATCGCATGTGATGCAACCGACGCGATTACCGCGATTTTACATAGGGAACAATGTTAAATGGCCCACAGACCCCAAATAGCCACCCTGAAGTGTGAAATGGCCCCCCAATTGTTAACGCCACTCTACGATCAACGTCAACCCGAAGCGTGGTGAACGCAGCGAGCCCGCAAGGGGCGGCGGTACGCGTCCTCCGACCTTTTCATACCCCCACTATCCACGTCGGCGTGGAGTTGAGAATAGAAAGTGTGGCGAGCGCAGCGAGCCACTGTGCCCGAAGCGTGGCGAGTGCAGCGAGCCCCGCGAGGGGACGCGGATACCTTCACAGGTATCAGTGTCCCCTCGCGGGCTTCACAGGTATCCGCGTCCCCTCGCGGGGCTCGCTGTGCTCGCCACGCTTCGGGCACGGTGGCTCGCTGCGCTCGCCACACTTTCTATTCTCAACTCCATGCCGACGTGGATAGTGGGGGTATGAAAAGGTCGGAGGACACGTACCGCCGCCGCTCGCCACGCTTCGGGTTGACGTTGATCGTGGGGTGGCGTTAACAATTGGGGGGGCCATTTCAAACTTCAGGGTGGCTATTTGGGGTCAATTGGGCCATTTAACATTGTTCCCTATGTAAATCGCGGTAATCGCGTCGGTCGCATTGCATGCGTTTTTTGGCCGCATGCGATGCGACCGACACAATTTACCTTTTACCATTCACTTCTATGTAAGATCGCGGGCATGCCATTATAATGGCATGCGATGTACATGCGATGCCTGCGATGGGCGCCGTTCTAGGTAAACAGTACCTATTTCCCATATAAAGGTAAAAATTACAGGCCATTATGATGAATAAAAATTGTTTCATTTGTTATTGTTTTACACCTAGTTTGATCAATTCACTTGGCACTCAAAGAGTTAAATGAGCCAGTACTAGAACAGTCTCAAGTAACAACTAAAATTCTAAGGGACTTCAAAATATTGGTACAATGAGCAAATGATTTTCCAGGGATTTTGTTCGTACCCTCTTATAAAATTTCCTCTACACAATTGTCAGCTGAAGTTTGGTTCAGGAGTCACGGATAGAGGACTCATCTCTGCTTCCTGTCGCTATACACGGAACAATAATGCAGCAAATTAAGCAAAGGAATTTGCATATCGGTTTCAAATCTTAAAGGAGTTCTAGTGAGCCTGTGATAAAACAACTCCACCTGGGCGGAGCGGGAGGCCTGATTTCAACTGGAACTGGAAAATAAGATTAATAAGGAAGAGATTTACGTTACAAGCTGTGAGTTAAATATGAACAAGAGATTAGCCCACAGCATGTCGATTTATTTCATCAGACTTCAAGTCTGATGTCACGCTGGTTTAAATAAATGATAAGGCAAATGAAGAGCAGAACGTGTAAAATATGTCTGAACAAGAGACTTGGCAATTACACAAACATTCCTACGCACACATCCCAGTAAGTCCTTCCTGGTGCCCACAGTGCGTGTTTCCTGACCAGGACGCCTGCTCTGAAAGCATTCTGATCCTAGGAAGGGCTAATGACTGGTTATATTATCTGGCATCCAGGGGGATCTCACCTACGTATCCTCTCCTTTCAACGCCTGATAAATAAGCGCAAGAAATTTGGAAGAAACTGCAAATTGCATCTTGTCCTAACATTTCTGGGAATCAAAATAGTTAATATTTTAAGCAGTTAAGTGAGGCACCAATATCCTCTATAGTTACTCCAGTTGCGTGACGTGATTATTTGAGAGAGTGCCGCCCTACAAGCATGATTTTATATATACTAGCGACTAATTATCTATAGCCGGATGACTTCTGGTGGATGGATGGAGGCGGTCATGTGATGAACTTTTAGCAGATATCTATAGGTAAAGTGCCTTGCTACGCCCAAGAAAAAACAAAAACACATGTATTTAAGGCAAATGGGAAATTATATTTCTTTTATTAATTCATCTTAAGGCCAGTGTTTTTTGTTTTTTTATTTGGAGTAGAAACATATACATTTTTCGGTGTGCCAACTCGGGAGCAAGCCACATACAACTGGCCGTGTGAAAAACATGAATTTTCCAAATTGAAGGCAGCAATAGTCAACGATTGGCCTTGTGCTTTGTTGATGGTAATAGCAAAGGCAAAACGCAAAGGGAACTGGAGCCGGTTGAATTCGAATGGTAAATCTTTGGAAATCATCGGTATGCGTGGAATCAGTATGATTGTTGCTTCGATTAAGGTGCACCCCCAGACCACCCCTTAGATTTGCCTATGGCTGCAGAAATGTCACATTTACCTGCTTACTTTGAGTTGCACATATCTTTGAAAACCGGATAACTCAAATGAAACCAGTAAATAAATCCACATCTTATCATGTGCTCATATCCACATCAGCATGAACTTGATAAAGAAGATTATTTTATGTTTAACACTGGTGAAAATCACCATCTAAGTGGTTGTTTAAGGGAAGTGTGTGTTAGGGGGAATGTGGACCTTTAGAAATTGCAGAAAATGCACAGAACCAGAATTATCTAAGGTTGACTTACTGTGGGTCCTGAGAGCATTTGCTTTTGGTATCAGTGGCGGATTAAGAACGGGGCGGCAGGGACGGTCGCCCCGGGGGCCCCCACACATAAGGAGCACCCACACCGGCACTGCTGCCAGTGTGGGGCTCCTGTTGCCCCATGCTTGAGCAGTGAGATCGGGGAGCACAGGCCAGCTGGCGCAGCGCAGATAGGCCGGGGGTCCCTGTAGCGGTCTGTGCGGTCAGCGACAGGGACCCTGCTGCAGATGGGAAGTCAGCGGTGGGGTCCCGGCAGCAGATGGGAACTAGTAGCCAATACCGCTACTAGTTCCCATCTGCTGCCGGGACCCCGCCACTAACTTCCCATACACTGCAGGGACCACGGCGCTGACTGCTCAGACCACTGCAGGGACCCCCAGTGCTGCCCAGGTACCAACCTCCCCGGAGGGGGGATGTGTCTGCGATGGTGGGGGGGATTTTGTGTCCTTAGGGAAGGGGGGGTGGTGGTTTCTGTGGAAAACAATTTTGTTTTCCAGGTCCCCCACAGACCTTAATCCGCCCCTGACTGGTATCATTACCAAGTGAACAGGACCAGAGACATAATTTCATCGCAATTGCCCAGAGGCAAGCTGGAGTTTGGTGTCTCTTTAAAATAAAAGGAAAAAAACACCTGGATGACATTCTATAGGGACCGAAGCCTGAAGTGAATTGGCAGATGGGTCAGGAACAGACTCACGAGATTCAGTTGTCTGCAGCATGCAGAATCAGTGTTCACCAATGGAACCCATCTCACATTCCACAGCAGCGGAGTGTGCACTCTTGCTCGCTAAAGCACAGGTTGAGTGGTACCATACAGAAGCCATCATGTCTCCTATTGCTGGTGTTAGCAAGGCTTCTAGGATAGAGCAGGTCCCCCCAGATCTCCGTTGGAAGAGCAGCAGCGGTTACACTTGGATCCTGTTGTCAACCACAAAGGTGCTGCTATACATGCAGGTGCCCCTTTAGGGCTTGGAGCCCAGAGGCAGTTCACTCCATTGCATCTGGGACATACACCCTGACTAGGACATCATCTAGGGGACTGCATCCCTAGCCTCACTCTTCCCCTTTTGATGAAGATTATACACAAGTGCTTAAATGCGATGATCAGCCCAGTGGTGAAAGCATTTCATCTCCTGGAGGGGACTTTTACGAGTGTAGGAAATATTCTTGCACAAAAGGCAAAAGGTGTCAAGTAAATCCAACCAGGATTTGGACATATGTTTAGTACGTGGTCCAATCCACTATACAATTATATTATTATATTGCCTTTGTACCTGAAACAGGATACGGTATGGTTGGTAATTCATCAAAGGGGTTGCAGATTCCAAATTGCTACCTACAGCCTTTAGCTTGTACTAGTCACATTTTACCTACATAACCACCATTTTTGTTGAAAGTAACAGTCCATACTACAGGGTGTAAAAAAATAAATAAATAAACTTGGTTCATCACACACCCAACACTGTCATTGTTTATGGTGCTGTGGGGTCTTCCAGAACGTCCCTTATTATAATTAGCCCAGAGCTCTGTTTGCCGGAACATTTCCACCCAAGACAAGATTGTTTTGATGGTGGTCAGGTCTCTGGAAATGGTCCTGGAACCCAGTTGTTACGCAAGCCATTCCTTCCTGTCCCGTAACTTCGTAAATAAGGTTTAACACACCATGCATGCTCGTGGATGGCATAATGTGGCATACCAGCTGTCACTGCTACACATAATATACATAAGAAACACATAGAAGTTCCAGTGACTGTACATTTACACTCCACCACCTCCTACATTTTCTGGTTCAATTCAGTCGGCGAAGGGGGGCGGCCGTTCGCTCCCTTGAAAGAAGGCTGCTTAGCGAGCAGGTCTGAATTCAGTGGCATAACTATAGCTCCGCAGACCCCGTGGTCGCGGGGAGGCTCTAATTAAGTGTGGGCGCTGGGGGGCTGCGTGCCAATCCTGCACTGCACTGCTTCTGGGGCCCCTCTGTTCGCCGCCACTACCACCAGGACCCGCAGATCTACTTGTCTCTTATCTGCGGTCCTGGGCAGCTCTCCTCCAAGTAGGCTTAATGAAAATGACCCTCAAAAAATGGCTGCCCCCTAACAGCAGACCGTTTTTGAGGATGCTAGAGGAGGTCGACGCCTCCTCTAGCATCCTCAAAAACGGTCTGCTGTACCGGGGCGGCAGACAAGAGACAAGTAGATCTGTGGGTCCCAGTGGCGGCGAGCAGAGGGTTAAGTAGCGGGGTTTGGGGACGGGCTTTATTTTAAGGGGGAGGGGGGTAAGAGGGGGGAGAGGCAGCCGAAATTTCCAGCGGGGGGGGGGGACGCCCAAAACATAGTTATGCCACTGTCTGAATTAGGCTCAATATCCCTAAAGAGCAAATGTGAATTTTAAAAACAAGAACAAACGACCAATAAATAACAACTTTTAATAAGAATAATCCTCTAGGTTGCAAAAAAAAATCAGCTTTATAAAAACCTTAAACAAGTAGACACACACCTCTAATATTTCAGTTTTAAATAATATTTAAATATGCTCACCAATCCATAAAGACTGTTTTAAAAAACAAATAACCTTAGTGATAATTGAAAATTGAACTGTTAATTGTTGCCATACAAACTAATAGGCGTTTGTAATGCTAAAATAAAATGTGAATCATAGGTTATAAAATATATTTTATTTAATTATAATGAAGCAATAATTATGTATAAACAACTGCTTTAACTGTGTTCTGGATTGCATCACATACTTTTTCCTTTTATTTCTATTTTAGAGACGTGGGGGGTTGGGGGGTTTTAATTAGTGATGAAGTTTACCGGCAAAAGAAAGTCACTGTGGCACAGAGAAAAGGATATTCAATTAAATATTATTTTTCCTATTATTTTATTTGTGCCAAAAAAATCAGGACTTATGCGAACAAACCAAATGCGAAATTAAAGGTTTTTTTTCCCCAGCATACAACCAAATTTTTTTTTTTTAGGAGGACTTTAGTTAGTCCATCTGCGGGGACTTGTGTGTGGGTTGTTCAATGCAATTTAAAGACTTTTGAAGACTTTTTATCCCTTTAGCAAAATAATCTTCAAAAATGAGTGGTTTTTCCATTTTCGAAGATATTGAGGAAAGCTGGGTCCAGTGTGAAGAATTTAGAATCTATGAAATGTTTGCATATTGGAATGAATTCCCTACGTTTCATGGAGGCAAGGTTACAAAAGTCTTGGAAGATAAGAAGTCGGTCACCCTTATAGGTAAGGCTGGCAGTTTTTCGATAGTGTTCCAAAAGCTTGATTTTATTGGCATGGCTGAGGATTCCAGTAGGGATTTTCCTGTCAGGGCCAATATGGTGTGCCCTCTCAAAGACCAATGGTGCCCCTATGCTAAATTTGAACGGCTGAAGTGAACAGGATCAGGGAATAAGCATCCACTGTGGCATGTACACATAAAACATACATACTGTATCACATCGGAAGACTGTGTAGGGCATAACTTGTGCCCAAGCAGCATAAACTTACCGGTCTGGACACTGTGCTCTCCATCGGTATCCACTGAAGGCTTTTGGAGAGGAAGGGCCATGTAAATTCAATACCTTTTTCATTGGTTTCTAGTTCAGGGCGGAGCTATGTTTAGGTTTTTAACTTCAGTTTCCAGAAGCTTCTGCCTCTTTCCAGTTAAGTCGTTGCCCACCCTCCCACCCTAAGTGGCTGGGTTTTTTAATAGTTGTTCGTGTCGGCTTTTGTGGTGGCCATTTTCAGAACAGTTTGTGTCTATTCTTAATTTATTTTAGGACTTTTTTATTTGGTTATTTGTTTTGATTATTTGAAGATTGACCGGTGCGGATAGGCGTGTACGAAAGTATTGAGAAGGGTATCACCATTCCAGGTGGACCCGGTCTCCACGCTATTCGGTCAATTTTGTGTTTTTAGAATTCTTGGGGATCTGTGGTCCAATGTTTTTCCCCACAAGGGTTTGAGTGATGAGCTCAACTCCTGCGAGTTGCTACATGGCTGGGGACACTGACAGAGTGATGAGTCCACCCAAGATGCCCACTTTGGTGCAAATTTTTGTTTATTTTTATTTTACTTTTTTATTGTTTTTATTTTTTAAGTATAATTCTAATTTTTATATTATAGCTTAAGAAAGGGACCTTCTACATTTATAGTTAGAATTAAATAGGCCTTCCTCTCTAAATTGGCTAGAAATAAAAAAGCCGTCCCCCTTTCATCCATATTCAGTTGTCCATGTCTTTCTTTATAGATAAGTGGGTGTGAATGGTGTGTGGTGTATGTGACTGTACAATGTTTAATAAAAAAGAGAAAAAAATGATAATTTAAATGGTAACAGCAACATCAGAGATGTGGTAATAGATCCCAATGAGAGCAAGTCTCTATAGGTGTATGCACCTCTCTCTAGCAAAAGGAGGGATGTGGTGTAATTAGACTTTGTGTGTGTGTGGGGAAGGGGGGTGGGGAGCCATAGAGGTAACAGCTGGAGATAGTCCATAAAGTAAGTCAATATGGCAGGAGGAGAAGGAGGAGTAGGCAGTTGTAATGAGGATATGTCTATGGACTAAGTAGGTGGGTGTCAGCCCCAGGAGGTACTCACAGCAGGGATAGGGTATGATTTACCCACCTGATACAGCAGGATTCTGGGCATCCAGTGAATAGAGGAAACGTGTGGATAAGTTGTCCAACGTCCCAGGTAAACGTGCATGTGAGGCACCGCACATCTGCGGCATCTGGTGCCATCGGAAAATGGAAGCCGCAGCTTCCACAGCTGTAATAGGCCACAGTGCAGGGGGTCAGAATGCCACCCGTCCAATACCGCAAATCAGCCTAAAAGAGGTGCAGAGGAGGAATATCCGAACTGCGCTGGGTGATGCCTTCACTCAGCGAGGCAGATGTAGTGTGATGGCTGGCGTCTTCTACATCCGCGGAAGCCCGCAGGACCCTGCGGACCACCACAAACTGCCAAAATTCCCTTGTATTGGCGTGTTAGGCCTCAACACATGAGAAGGTTTAAAAACTGTCCCCAGCTCCCCAACCTGCACCTCCGGCTTCAACACGGTGCCTTATTGATATCTTTGCGTTCTGATGGTTTACTGTGCAGAGACTTTGTTTAATGTGCAAAAGTATAAAAAATATTGTATAAAACGATTTCAGGCTTCGTTTATAAGGTGTATATGAAACATAGGAAATACAATCAAGGTACTCTGCGCTCAGAGTTGTTATCTGGGCTGACAGTGAAGAACTCACACAATTATAATTCTTAAGTCACAAACACATATTTATTATAATAATCCCACCCAATGGGTCTTAAAAAGTGGTTGCAAATGCAATAATATAGTAATAAAATGTAACATATTACTAAAGGTACTTTATATCAGTACTGTTATTGATGTTATTGAAGTCAATCAAATTAAATTGAATTAAATTAATTAAAATGTTATTGAGTTTGTTAATAAATCCTAATTGCACAAAGTAGGATGTGCAAGTAGGATTTATTAACAAACTCAATAACATTTTACTGTTCAGTGTGGGAAGTCTATATCACCCAGTACGGACAGTGTAATGGTTAGCATTACTGCCTCACAGCGCTGAGGTCATGGGTTCTATCCCCACCATGTGTTATATATACGGGGCAGTACGGATGGTGTAATGGATAGCATTACTGCCTCACAGCGCTGAGGTCATGGGTTCAATACCCACCATGGCCCTAACTGTGCGGAGTTTGTATATTCTCCCCGTACTTGTGTGTGTTTCCTCTGGGTACTCCGGTTTCCTCCCACAATCCAAAAATATACTGGTAGGCTAATTGGCACCCAACAAATTAACCCTAGAATGTCTGTATGTGCATGTACATGTGGTAGGGAATATAGATTGTAAGCTCCACTGATGTGAATGGTCAAATATTCTCTGTACAGCGCTGCAGAATATGTGTGCGCTATATAAGAAACTTGTAATAAATAAATAAATAATAAATCACCCAATACAGTACAAGTTAAGCATAAAATTGACCTAAACAGCAACATATAACACCCTAGTGTAACAACCCTTGAACAGGGACACCAGATCAACAATAACACACATACAGGGATGGATTTTAATCTTTAATAGTTCCATACTTAATTTCTTTTTTCTGACTATCCTATTATTGTATTTATATTATATTTCGCTTAATTAGCCCTAACATAAGGGCACTTTCTGAGCAATACAATTTAAGCATAGGGTCCAAAATACCCATTACCTACTAATTATATAAGACAAATGAAACTCAAGGATCTATTTTAATAAATCACCCCAATAAACCTTTACACTTTCAATTATATTCTTTTTTTTTTTGTGAGGGATGAATGCGTCCACAAAAAATGGTTTTCTTTTCTTGTTCTTGATTTATCTTTGTATCTCTAAAAACCATTGGACAGTACCAATACAAATCATAAAGAATTCCTATAAAATAAGATATTCAAGAAACAATATAATATCCCTCCAGATTGTACTTCAAAACAACCATCTTGGTGCGGGAATCCTATACAAGGTCCATAGTGTAATGGAACACTGCAACACTGTGGTCATAGTGCACAGAGAACTACAGCTGTAGGCATAATGGGCCTTATTCGAGTTCACTCTTTCTGACAAAATCCTTCTTAGATGGACAAAACCATGTGCACTGCAGGGGGGCAGATGTAACATGTGCAGATAGAAATAGATTTGGTGATTTTTTGGTGATTCTTTGCAGGGTAAATACTGGTTGCTTTATTTTAACACTGCAATATAGATCTCACTTTGAAGTAAAACCCCACCCAAATCTAATTAGATCTGCACAAGTTACATCTGCCCCCCTGCAGTGCACATGGTTTTGTCCATCTAAGAAGGATTGTGTCTGAAAGAGTGAACTCGAATAAGGCCCAATGTGTACAGGGCTCTGCAACTGTGGGCATAGTGTAAGGTGGGGGAGATGACACAAAATGGGTGCAGCATCCTATTGCTAGTATTAGTGTCCCAGATCCATGTCATTTTTCATTTGATCCACGATTGTACCAAAATAAGCCGTACATGGACCCGAAGCACATATGGGAAAATTTATGCATGTCATAATATAATATATCCTTTATGAATATATCCACATGTAGAACCTGCCATTACAGTACATGCTTGTATTGCGATGCTATTTAATTTTTGATTTCCATTGTTAATATACATATATATTTATATACGGTATATATATATATATATATTTTTTTTTTTTTTTTTTTTTCTGTAAAGGAATTTGAAATTTGTTGCTAATCTGCCACCTACTGGGGAAATAAGGTATAAATACAACATAAGATATTTTGCAGTACTAAAACATAAATATAACTGGAGAGATGTGCTACAGTTATCTTTGACAGAGCACGATACACTTAGTATAAATTATATGGAAATTACACAGTAGTGCATTCAAACAGTATGTAGAATATTGTTGTAGTAACTAAATGTTAATAAAGGAATGATGAGGAATTGATGGGGGTCATACTTCAGTGTAAGCCTGCCATCTTGTGGTCTTGAAGTTTGTTGCATAGAACTGACAGGTCTTTGCAGTTGTAGTGATTTGTTAACTACCAATACCTCTTTTATACCTCTTTTAATTAAAAGGAAAAAAAAGAAAAACTGAATTGCTCCAACAAAGGCAACATGTGACTGTGACTGTATCATTAGGGATATTTATTGAATTTAATGGTGCTATATTCATCTTCAAGTTGATGTCCTGTTGTGTTGCATGCTACATCAATCCTTTAAAGTGTATCTATATAATAAAATCAACTGCTGATTAAAAATGATGTCATGTTTGCGTGTAATAAAAGTCAGTATGAACTTTGACCCCTCACAACTGTCAGTACGGTGAGTTCCAACATCTACCGTTTTCAAACACTTCTGTTAATTCCCATGCTGTACTAACTGATCACATATCAACTTATAAAGAAAACAAAGACAATCTTGTTCATCACACATTAACAACATTAATACATTATCTTCAACCATAAATATACTATCTTTACACGTCTATTAGTTTTTATAATGTGTACGCTCCATTGCATTTTTTGAGAAACCAGTACTAAAATGATACATTTCTGCCATCTAGTGCTCAAAGAAAGTACAGCAGTTCTGAGTTTTACCTGGATGTAATGTACTGTATTAAAAAATATTCCCGACCTCCTACTTCTTAGTCAATGCCCTTATAATTAAAATAGTAGCCCAATACAAATTATGCCATACAATAGTGTAAACTTACAAATTAAACCACACAGTAGTTTTGATTATTCATGTTACATTGCAATAGTCCCCCCTTATTTATTTATTTATTAACAGTTTCTTATATAGCTCAGCATATTCCATTGCGCATTTATTCACATTAATAACATCACGAGCAGTCTGACTTATTCACATTGCTTCAAAGAGTAGTGCCCATTATACATGTTGCATCACACAGAAGAGGTCATTATTCATGTTATACCACACAGTAGTATCTTTTATACACATTACATCACACACCAGGATTATAATTTAGCAGTGCTCCTTATAACACATTATATCATGCAGTAGTATTGCCCCTTATACATTATGCCACACATTAATGCCTCTTATTATAACACACAATGCCACACTGTAACACCCTCTACAACTTTACAAGGCACAGTAGTAGTGCCCCTTACACATTACACCACACAATAGTAGTGAACCTTGCACATTACACCACACAATAATAGTGCACCTTACACATTATGCCACACAGTAGTAGTCCCCTTTATAACATTTGTGCCACAGTAAAACATCCCCCCCCCCCCCCCCCCAGGTCTCTTATCTCCCAATGTCCTTCCAGCAGCAGTCTCATGTGCCCCTCCGAATCAGCAGCAGAGAACACCACCCAATTTTCAAGAGCCTCACAGCCCATCTGGGAGAACAGAAAAGTTTGTGTAAATTTAAGCACGAATGTTCAAATTACCGCAAATGACACAGCGACCACCAGTGTCAGAATTAAAAAAGATGCCAGTCAATAGGTCGCTGGAAATTGGTGTCCAGAACCCTTGGCTGATAAATAAGAATAATAAAAGATGCCTTGATTTGTGGCAATACTTTTTTAAATTTCCAGAGCAGAGGAGGTTAGGGTCGGGCTATGGTTGGAGAGGGGATAGAGTCAGCCCACACATGAAGGGGGGTTAGGGTTAGGCTGTGGGGGTGGTTAAGATTAGGTTGTGGGAGGGAACAGTTAGGGTTAGGCTGTTTTAGGGTTGGGTTAGAGGTAGAGTTACAATAATTACCAGGATACATCAGGATTTTGACCATCGGGATACCGCTGTTGGCATACTGATGTCAGGATACTGACTGCAGAGATTCTGTACCCCCGCCGCCCATTGCGTACATCCCGCCGCCCATTGCGCCGAGGCTCATCGCATATGTACTAACATATATGATAAGCAACGCAAAGGGCAGCTCTCCTTATAAGAACTGCCCTTTGCAATCCTCGTTCTAACGGCAAAGTCCGACTGTGCATGCACAGAGAAGCCGACGGCTGCAGAGCATGCTGGGAGGGATCCGTGGGGTAACGCCGGCTAGAGCTGACATAATCCCTGTGGAGGTCTGGCGGGAGGGGCTTTGGTGGATTTGAAAATGTGGTAAAAACCCAGAAAACTGGGTCTTAACGCATTTTTTTAGTACACTGCATGATATATATATATATATATATATATATATATATATATATATACCTACAGCCTAACCCATGTTACAACAACTGTATATAAATGTTAGCTTGTGTCTATAACAACAGCAGATACATGTTGCTCCCCCCAAATATATTCTACAAGTCTCTCTTCCAGGGATTTTTTAAACCCAATTACACAGAATCCAAAATCAATTAGCACATGTCAGATTGAGCATTGCCTTCATTTTAATTAGCCCATTCCAATGGCTAAATGGATAATCTATCACAGAACCCCTGAGAACAGATCACTTTGCCCTCCTATTAGGACCTAAAAGTGTGGAAATAACGGAATAATGAGTCTCTGCCTTTCTGTTACTTTGTGTAAATTGGGCTGCCCCCAGTCCCCCTTCCCCTTCTCCTCCCTCTCATCCTTCCTCACTCTTTTCACCAGACCTCTGACAGATGGAGCAGGGTCTGATACAAAAATAACAGCCAGCTTCAGTGTGGCATGTCCAGGGGTTTTATTGACCCAGGCATCCATTGTGTCCGCCTCCCTCTCTCCTTTTGTGTGTTTCTGTAAACTGTAATACAACAGCCTGTGAACACGGCCGCTATGTCTGGAGGTCTCTCTTGTAAATACTTGCTTACAACCAAGTGTTCAATGTACAAAAGCCACTTGGGCCTTGTGATGGGAAAAGTCAGCAACGAAAATTGTTTGAGTTGAGTCACTATGGAATTATTGCATTTTTTAAACTGTTTACGCAGTGTTACAGGGCCAGATTCTCTAAGCTTCAAAAGTGTTAAAATGTGAGTGATAAAGTTCCCATCCGCCCCAGGGACCCCGCCGGTCATTTCACATTCCCCGAAGGGACCCTTGCTGTGTGGCACTTGTGAGACTGGAAGAGTGCCTGCCCCCTGCAGCCCGTATCATCACCCCCGGACCGGGGTCTCGTCTCCCCGTGCTGCAGCATCTGATCTCGGCTCCCCTGTCCACAGCGAGGCATGCCGCCTGGATTACAGGCTGGCTGTCTAGGTACCGGGGGGGGGGGCTGCCTTGGACCCTTGGACCGAGCTGCCCAGGTACCAGGGGAGGAGGGGACCAGTGTGGGGTCCAAAATACCATTTCAGACCCGTTCAGACAGCAAAAAAAACGGGTCTGAAAAAGGTAGGACCCTGCTTTTTTACCGTTTCCCAAAAACTTTTTTTGGCAACGGTAAATCACTCTGCACCTTTCAGACCGCACAGATTACCATTTTAAAATGGTTAAAAAGCAGCAAAATACCAGTTTTATAGTGCGGTCTGAAAGGGGCATAAATTGTTATCCTGAGTGATATACACCTAGAGCACGTGTGTGTGTGTGTGTGTGTGTGTGTGTGTGTGTGTGTGTGTGTGAGCAGGGATGTTAATCCTGTCAGGTAATGGAGGTTTTAAAACTGGGACTATTGCACGCCCCCAGGGCAGATTATTATCATTCTCCATCTGATTTCTCTTGTCAAGAACATTCTAAGCAAATTGGTTGGAAAGTGAGTGTGTCTACGCGTGTGTCTCTGTCACCAGCAGCCGTCCTGCTAAGTCTGCAGCCATTAATCCTTCCATTGGCCAAATGAAAATCCTTCAATTAACTCTTAAGACATCTTTCAGCATTAGCAAGCGTCTGGTGTTAAAATATCACTTGTCTGGGAGGCAAGCATGCAAATGAATGTTAATTAGCTAATTACGTATTCATTGGATTTATCTCCGGGGATATTAGATGGTATTATAATGAGAGTATACAATCCTATTAGGGATTTGGGTGGTAGATTTCTTACTGCTAAGTGTGCAGGTGCTAATTAGAAATAACTATCCCCAGATACTTATCACCTTTTTCGCATGGAAATAGATCTAGGTCCGGAACAGATGAACACAGTCTTTGTAGACCGGCAACAGACGTGATACATAGCAACATCTATACATAGATTTATATAATCCCTACTTCTTTGCGGAAGGAGTGGATAATGAATGGGCTCAGTCCATTAGGACTGAGATAGAAATGAATGTTCTGTGTACAAATGTGCAATATTTATCCATAATACGACCAATGAGTGGCTGTGAATGATGTCACAAGACACGTTCTACACATTCGCAGACGCCTGTGCGTAAAACATTGGTTTATAGACAAATCTGTTTGAGGACGATACTGTAGATTGGACACCAGCTGAAGATGTTATGCTGGGTACACACCAGAACGATCATGATCGTGAACAGATCGTGAGATGACCATACGATGGTCGCACGATCTGCTGGAGCACACAATCTGCTCACCATCTGTATCCGATCTGATTCTGATCCGATTCCGATCTGTACCCAGTCGAAGGGGTTATTTTCAAATCCTAGCTGCAGCAGGTAGGATCTGCAAAACAACCAAATGCAAAACAACCAAATCCACCCAATTTACATACAATCGGTCAAGATTGTATTGAAATTGGGGGAATTGTTCTGGTGTACATAAGTACTACATAAGTCCATATAAGTGTACATTGTTCTACATAAGTCCATATTCTGGTGTGTACCTTACATAAGTCCATATTCTGGTGTGTACCCTACATAAGTCCATATTCTGGTGTGTACCCTACATAAATCCATATTCTGGTGTGTACCCTACATAAGTCCATATTCTGGTGTGTACCCTACATAAGTCCATATTCACCCTTCTGCCACCAAAGGGAACACTATAGACAGCGGTAAAAAGAGTAAATCACTAATTAATCTGGCTGCATGCACCATTTGTGAGAGGGGAAGACCCCTCTTGAGGGCCGCAGGATGATGACTGGAGGTCTGTGTAATAGACATCGGTAGAAATTATGTTATTCTCAATGGACACGGCCACATCTAAAAAGTGTGCCGTAGTCTCACTGCAGGTATAAGTATATCTAATGGGTGATGGTCGGGCATTTACTTCCAACATCAACGCATCAAATTGCTCCTGACCACCCGCCCACAAGACGAATACATCGTCGATGTAGCGGGTGTACAGTAGCAGATGCTGCTTGACTTCAGGGCAATTAAGGAATACCTCCTCTTCTTCACTGAACATATATATGTTGGCGTAGGATGGCATAACGGCCGATCCCATTACGCATCTGCTGAACTGTAGGTAAAAGGTACCGTCGAAGAGGTACCGTCAAGCATCAAGCCCAGAAGTTGCAAAAAATAAACGCAGAGTTGTCAAGATATTGCAGCAAAAATGACCTGACTGCTGTCAAGCCACCCACATGGGGGATTTAAGTATATAGACTGACTAAATCCAGACAACACATAATGGTACCAGCTGGTACCTGTGAAAAATCATTCAACAAATTCAAGAAACTGGTGGTGTCCAACTGGTGTTGCCGCAGTTTATTTTTTATATATAGCATATTGTGTAATGGGCATCACGGTGGGAAGCAAATTTGTGCAATGGGCATCACAGTGGGCAGCATTTTGTGTAATGGGCATCACGGTGGGCAGCATTTTGTGTAATGGGCATCACGGTGGGCAGCATTTTGTGTAATGGGCATCACGGTGGGCAGCATTTTGTGTAATGGGTATTATGGTGTACAGCATTTTGTGTAATGGGCAGTATAATGCCTCCTTTTTGGGATGCCATGTCTCCTTTCCATTAGGCCACGCCCCCTTTCTGGTTCGCGCAAGGCTCCTGCCTACTGCAGGTGGGCCTGTGTGATCAAAATGCCAGGGCCTATTTCTGGTCCCTGTCCACTGCTGTAGGCTTGTGTGTCCTGACGAAGGGGGTTACACCCCGAAAGCTCGACTGACCCTGAATACAAATTGTTGTTGCTGAAGAAATGCCTCTGAGTGCCGTTATTCGATGGATGGCTGCATTACTTTCGCATTGGGCACCGGGGCTGGCTGTATGCAATGATTGAGAGTGCCGGTTGATTTGGATATATATATATATATATATATATATATATATATATTTACATAGATAGAATACATGATGATAAAATCAGGGCTCAATAGGGGCCATATCATCACTTTCAGGACTCCTTGTTCTTCTTTACACGGAAGATAATTCTTAACGAAATTTCTCACACCTTCCTAAAACGTTTGCACAGTACCATACCTCCCAACATCTAGAGAATGTGATGCTGGCCTCTCATGAAAAGGGGGTGTAAACTCTATGAAGGGGTGTGGTTTCCTGGGAAATTCGCAATTTCAAGCCATGCCCACAGTTGGGCGGTATGCAGTACTGTATATAGATATCTCTAAGTGGGCAGAAAATTAATTGTATGAGTAGCAATCTGGCTCCTATGAGCCAGATGCACTAAGCATCAAAAGCTATAAAATGGAAAGTGATAAATAGCCAGCCAATAAGCTCCTGTCTGCCATGTCACAGACTGTGTTTGAAAAATTTCAGGCAGGATCTGATTGGTTGGTTGTTTATCCCTCTCCATTTTATCACTTTTGAGATTTAGTGGCGATCTAACTAGATTTATACTGCATGCAGACAGGGCAGCACATCACTATTGCTATAATCTAATCAAATGAAGTCAGATTGCTTAGAAAATTACACAAAATCGCTACGTGTTTAGGCCCCATTAGTAAATACCTGGGCCGATATGTAATAGGGTGCGATTTTTTGTCAAAATTGACCAAAATCGCATTTTTTCTAAAAATCGCACATGTAATAGGATGCGAGTCGCGGTAAAAATCACATTTTTTACCGCGAAATCACACATTTTAAAGATGCGATTTTCAGGCACACTGAAAATCGCATCCAGATGTTTTCCCATAGTAAACTATAGAACTCGCATATGTAATAGGATGCGAGTTCTAAAGTCGCATATGGGAGCTTAAAAAAAATCGCAAAAAAAATAGACCAGCTTCTGACTGGCGAGTTAGGCAGAAACATGCACAGATCATTGAGATCTGTGCATGCTTCTGCTGTAAAAAAATAGTTAAAAAAGAAATTTAAATAAAAAACTGGCGTGCGGTCCCCCTCCTAAGCATTACCAGCCCCGGGGTCAAAAAGCCGGTGCTGGTATCATAAAATCAAAGGAACAATCAAGTTGGGGTTCCCTGGATTTTATAAAACCAGCACCAGGCTCAAGGTCCGGCGCTGGTTCCCAAAATAAGGGGGACAAAATGACTAGGGGTCCCCCGTATTTTAAGAACCAGCACCGGACACAACCAGCCAGCAGGGTAATGCCACAGCCGGGGGAAACTTATTATATAAGCTCCCGCGGCCAAAGCATTAACCCCCTGGCTGGTCAGCATGGGCAGGGGTCCTGGGGAAGTGGGGACCCCCCCAATGAAGGGGTCCCCCCCCCTCCAGGACTTACCAGCCCATGCTGATAGTCCGGGGCTGTCCCCGATGCCCCTGGCCGGTGGGCATCGGGCTGATGACTTGTGTAAAAAAAAGAATTAAAACTATTGTTTTACACTGGCGAACTATGAGTCCCAGCAAGCCTACCCCGCATGCTGGGACTTGGGGAACCACAAGTCCCAGCATGCGGGGCATTAAAGGGCCCGCTGGCACTTGTAGTTCTGCAGTGAAAAAAATAGTGCACAAAATCACACTGACACCCTGTAAAATAAAACTTTAATACACACAAAACACACACACACTGATACTTACCTACCTTGAGCCCGTATGTCGGTCCCTTGATCCTGGGTCCATCCTCCGGGGCTCCAGGGCAGAAGAGTCCGGTTCCGGGGCCTTGGTCCTGGTTCCGGGGCTGGTCCTGGGGTTCCGGGGCTCCTGGGCTGCAGAATCCGGGGTCCGGGATCCGTGGTACTCCCCAGGGGTACCTAAGGAGGCAAATCCAACTCACCTGCTCCCCGGCGGCGACCTCCGGTGACAGCGCTGCTCCACACTGGTACCCGGCTTGCAGGACTTTGACCGGTGCTGAGATGTTTCCTCCTCGCCGTCTCTGCACAGAATGATTTCTTGGCCAATCAGGAGCCGAGAAAGTCGGCTCCTGATTGGCCAGAAATCATTCTGAATACAGACGCCGAGGAAGTAACATCTCAGCGCATCTAGAGCAGAGATGTTACTCCCTCGGCGTCTGTATTCAGAATGATTTCTGGCCAATCAGGAGCCGACTTTCTCGGCTCCTGATTGGCCAAGAAATCATTCTGTGCAGAGACGGCGAGGAGGAAACATCTCCGCGCCGGTCAAAGTCCTGCAAGCCGGGTACCAGTGTGGAGCAGCGCTGTCACCGGAGGTCGCCGCCGGGGAGCAGGTGAGTTGGATTTGCCTCCTTAGGTACCCCTGGGGAGTACCACGGATCCCGGACCCCGGATTCTGCAGCCCAGGAGCCCCGGAACCCCAGGACCAGCCCCGGAACCAGGACCAAGGCCCCGGAACCGGACTCTTCTGCCCTGGAGCCCCGGAGGTCGGACCCAGGATCCAGGGACTGACCTACGAGCTCAAGGTAGGTAAGTATCAGTGTGTGTGTGTTTTGTGTGTATTAAAGTTTTATTTTACAGGGTGTCAGTGTGATTTTGTGCACTATTTTTTTTACTGCAGAACTACAAGTGCCAGCGGGCCCTTTAATGCCCCGCATGCTGGGACTTGTGGTTCCCCAAGTCCCAGCATGCGGGGTAGGCTTGCTGGGACTCATAGTTCGCCAGTGTAAAACAATAGTTTTAATTCTTTTTTTTACACAAGTCATCAGCCCGATGCCCACCGGCCAGGGGCATCGGGGACAGCCCCGGACTATCAGCATGGGCTGGTAAGTCCTGGAGGGGGGGGACCCCTTCATTGGGGGGGTCCCCACTTCCCCAGGACCCCTGCCCATGCTGACCAGCCAGGGGGTTAATGCTTTGGCCGCGGGAGCTTATATAATAAGTTTCCCCCGGCTGTGGCATTACCCTGCTGGCTGGTTGTGTCCGGTGCTGGTTCTTAAAATACGGGGGACCCCTAGTCATTTTGTCCCCCGTATTTTGGGAACCAGCGCCGGACCTTGAGCCTGGTGCTGGTTTTATAAAATCCAGGGAACCCCAACTTGATTGTTCCTTTGATTTTATGATACCAGCACCGGCTTTTTGAGCCCGGGGCTGGTTATGCTTAGGGGGGGGACCGCACGCCATTTTTTTTCTTTTTTTTTTTTTTTACAACACAGCGCACAGTACTGAAAATGTGCCGATTTTCATGACTGAAAATCGCACATTTTCAGGACTAAAAAAGCGCCCGAAATCGCACCATATCGCACTTTTTTGCCGCAAATTCTCATCTCATTACATATGCGAATTTGCGGCAAAAAATGCGATTTGGAAAGGTGCGATTTTGTGCGATATGGTGCGATTTTTGGACTAGTCCAAAAATCGCACCCTATTACATATCGGCCCTGGACTTTGTTTACAGCAATGTGGTCATTGCAGATACTTCATAGTTCTTAATTCTGCTGTCCGGAGATAGGACTGGTATCTTAGAGCAACAGACTGTGGGTGGTGATTCTAGTCCTCTCGCTACATAGCGAGCTCATCTCCGTCCTGATGTTTAGCGGACTGCGAATGTCCACCCTGCGTTTCCGAATGGCTTTGGCGGCTTGCATTGTTGCCGAGCTGTTCACATGAATCAGCGTGGCCAGGGGGTCGACAGCGGTGGGAATGGGGCTCGCTGGGCCTTCCCATAGGTATGCTAGTGGGAGGACCCCTGCCGAGGGCGGGCGGCTGATGTCGGATGCCCGTCCCATCTTCGTCCAGCCGCACGCAGTTCAGACTGACTTTTATTAAGGCAGGACAAATCATATGATGGTCGGCAAACATTGTATGATCTTCCGCTAGCGGCTCATGGGAGGGGATTTGTTCTCGTACACTTCACCTTGCATGTTTCTGAGGAGATTCGGGACCACAAGCATTTTGGATATGGGATTTTTTGGGATTCTGGAATATTTTTTTTTATACTTATCTGGTCCCTTGGTGGTGCCACGATGGTCCCCCGACGTCCACGATGTCCCCTGGCGTCCACGGCACCCATCCGAATCCTCTCCAGCGGCATCCCCGGTCCCAAGGATGCATTGCGCGGGTGCTCAGGTGATGTCACTGGCGCACCTGTGCAATGCATCCGTGGGACCGGGGATGCCCCTGAAGATTATTCCGATGGCCGCCGTGGACGAGGTAAGTATAAAAAATCTATATTCTAAAAACCTACGGTTTTCGGAAAAATATTGGTTAGGGGATGTACGGATGTGGGATACTCAACCTGTACTGGTGCCACTGCCTAATACTTGGGCGCTCTCAATCAGTGACGTGTGGTCAGGGTATGCACCTGCCATACTTCGGCATACTCCATAGTTCTAACGATAAAAACCGTTAGAAAAATACAAGGAATATTTTTATAACCTACAAATATCATCTTTATATTATTCATATCGTCTTCATAGAATTCTAATCCTTTTTATAGTAAAAACTAACCAGCAAATCATATATGTGTGTATATCTGGCTCTAATACTAGTCAGTACTGTCACTCGCCCTAATTAGGACATGATCGCACTGTATGGATGAGTTGAGAGCACTCGGGGGCAGATTTATTAAGCTCGGTGAAGTGATAAAGTGTCTGGTTTTTATCACCAGCCAATCAGCTCCTAACTGTGAAGTTACAGGCTTGGTTTGAAAAATTACAGGTAAGAGCTGATTGGCCGGTGATAAAAAGCAGACACTTTATCACTTCACCCGAGCGTAATAAATCTACCCCTCGGTGCTCTTGTACAGTATTACAACTCTGAATTTGGGAAACGTTATCTGTAAATGGTGATCCTCTATTAGTAGAGCAGGCTGCAAACTGTCTCCAGGAAGACTAGAATACTACGGAGGGCAACGCTAGGGCACACATACCGAGCATGACGGGATCTCAGGATGCAGATAGATGGAGATTTAGTTGTGCATTCTAACAAGTATATTCAATGTGGCTGAAGCCCGGTCCTCTCTTCCTCTGCAAGGTCCCACCAAGCCGCATGTGAATGGACAAGGGATACTTATCAATCCTAACACATGAGCTGAATTGAAACCCATTAATTTCCATTTGCAAGAACAATGGATTATTTCTGTATGTGTAAACCACCCAGCAGAGGTGAAGAGGGGTAGTCTTTATGTAAGTACAATGTCCGCTCAATTAGGTAATGGGATTAAACGAGTTCTCTACTAATTTGCATACCATAGTGGAGGGTGAGAAGCTGCTCTTATCCCCCGATGAGTTTACAGGTCCATGCAGCGTACAACATGTGAGCTTATGTTACCAAGCCAGGCTTTCTACAAGTAATAAGTCAACCGGTAATTAACCATTGGGATTCATCACAGTATACTCTTCTTTATCGTTTGTAGACGTGAGACTTGTGGTTATAATATATAATATAAAACAACCATGAGAAAAATGTTTCTTAAACATATAATAAAGCATATTGGTCACATTCTGGGTATAAGATTTCACTTTGCTGGCCCCAAAATACATTTTGTACAAGGCTTCCATGTCCTAGCCAAGGAAAAAAATGTCTAAAGGTTCCCATACACTGGTGTGATTTTGCCCTTTATACACAATTTCAATGCAGTACGGGGCAGCACGGATGGTGTAATGGTTAGCATTACCGCCTCACAGCACTGAGGTCATGGGTTTGATTCCCACTATGGCCCTAACTGTGCAGAGCTTGTATATTCTACCCGTGCTTGCGTGGATTTCCTCCAGGTACTCCGGTTTCCTCCCACATTCCAAAAATATACAGGTAGGTTAATTGGCTCCTAACAAAAATTAACCCTAGAATGTCTGTGTGTGTACATGTGGTAGGGAATATAGATTGTAAGCTCCATGGGGCAGGGACTGAATGTTTAAATATTCTCTGTAAAGCGCGGTGGAAAATATATATATATATGCGCTATATAAGAAACTGTTAATAAATTAATAATGCTGCGGGCCGATAAATCATATACTTAAGATTCTGTTCCAATTTGCAATCTTGTGCGCATCAGAGCGGAACCGCAGATTGTCACCGCTGCACCAAGAATAAATTGCATGCATTGTATGCAAAATGACCGCATGTGATACCTCAGCAACTCCCCACCAGTAGGGGGTGAATTTGTGGAAACGGCTGCTACAGTATTTCACCATTTTTTCCCCCATAGGAGTACTTTGGTCTGTGGAGTGGCCGCTAGTGGTAACTGGCAGTACTTCACCTCATAGAGATGAGGAGAAGTTAGCCATATATATATATATATATATATATATATATATATATATATATATATATATATATACAAACAAGCAAATGAGAAGGAGCGCCTAGTCGTGCATTAAAAGAGTTATTTAATAGACGTAAAGCATCAATCCAGGGTACATAAAGTGAGGACTCGTACCAAGGTGAAAGACACTGTGGGCTGGTTACCCCACGGCATATGTATAAATACCCCGGCAACACAGCTGGGCATCCGTCTGAACAGGAGTCCCGCCGAGAGACCACACGCTGGTTTGCGATGCAGCACCACGGGAGACCCAAGCCAAAGGTTGAGCCAGTCGTCAGAGGGGGAGCGTCCGCTGGCCACACCCTAACGAGTTTCGTCAGATGACTTTGAGGGTTACATTTTTTTGGGGGGCACCACCCCTAATATGTAGAAGTTATCAATTAAGAAAAATGAAACATCTTTAACCACATACCTCTTGGTTTCAATGTCCTCATTAATCTATGAAGAATACCAATTTTTTTGTTTTATTTAGGATTTTCAGAAATTTCTGGATACTCCATATAAAAATATGAATAAATGGAATGCCAATGAATTTCTTGTGGAATGAAAATGAGGATATGAGGGTCTGTCTAAAGGACCCCATACGACTTCTCGGAGGTAGAAGTTGCATACGATTTCCCTTGCACCGCCCGGGCGGCAGGATGCATCATGTGCGTTTCCAGCAAGGCCTGGGGGATAAAACAATTCTATAGTAAAAGACACAAGACTTGCGATCTCAGGCTCCGATCCGATGTGCACGGGGCCGTACAACAGATCTGAATTGGAGCTGAGACACGTGATTTGATACGTTTCATCCGATTTCATGGACAGATCCATCGGTATCGGATGACAAGTGCCCAATTCGCACTAGTGCATGATGGCCGCCTGAACTGTTATCTCTTGTTTGTGTGCATTTTTATCTCCATCATTATTCTGCTTTATGCAACAAGTAATGTCTGCTGAATTTCATCACCGACACAAAGAATTCTTCTGCTGCTGTCAGCAATAATCTCTGTCAGAAATGTTTGCAATATAGTAGCGACAAGCGTCACTGAACAAGTAGCATTATCAAATGTTATGTGGTTAAAAAAAAAAATAATGAAATGTTTTTATTTTTTTATTTTTAAGGAGCAAAAAATATACAATTTTTCATTACAATAATCAAGGCTTCAGCCCAGTCGAAGCTCTGATAATTTTTTCCTCTTACTTTTTCCACAATATGTGGAAATGTTGGTAAATTTGTTTTTGAGATTAGCACAGAGAATTGCAGAAAGGATTTGAGGAACCTAAAAAGTGTCATACTGTGATTTACACACTGTCTCCTCCCATGAGCCTTTTCATATGTACCACATGTCAAAGTAAGACTGATGCGCCAGCATCTGGAACAGGCTGAAAACAGCCTGTGTGTCACTTCTAAATGATCACACAGACTTTATCTTTCGCTGTTCCTGGAAGATTCAAAATAATGCCAAAGTCAACAGGAAGCCTGTGATCCATTAGTGGATATGTGTCACCTGATAAGCAATGAGACAAACCAAGGAGCAGATCTGTCTCTTGTGATTGACGGCAAGCCCTGCTATTTATCAGCACACTTGATAGTATATCACTGCTCTCTGCTGAGGAGGACTGTCAATAGTCAGCGACAGGGCAACAGCTCCATAAGTTATAGTTACCTCTAACTTTCCCTTTTCTTACCTTTTTTATTGAATTATACCCCCCCCCCGAAGGGCCTGATTCGGGTCTGCTCGCTAAGCAGCGTACATTTGCTGCTTATCGATTGGGTAACTGCTGGCTGCCAGGCCAGCGAATACCCAGTGCCCACTAGATGCCTAAAGCTGCCTAGTGGTAGAGCCGGCCCTGCAGGAACAGATAGTGGTGTCCAGGTGTGCACCACTGGCGCACCACCTCTAGAGCCACCGTCGCTCCCCCCAAACCCCCCCCCCCCCCCATTACCTTTGCTCCGGCGATCGTACGCCGGAGCTTCCCTGACCCCCTCTTCCCCAGCCGCCATGCAGTTTCCTGCCGTGACGTAGGCGGCAGGCTCAGGGATGTTCAGGGCAGCCCGGGGGGACTCGGGAGAGTTCAGGCGCCCAAGTCCTCCCGAGCCGCCGCAAAACATCCCCAAGCCTGCCGCCTGTGTGGTCAGTGATGACTGACAGGCGTCAGGGAAGCTCTTGAGGGATGCTCTTTTAGTCTAAAATTGGTTTTAATAAATCATATCAAAGCCTAATAACTTTGTATTGTTAATGCTAGAAAGCAATAAAACATGGTTGATCAAGGTTTCTAATGCATAGGAATGTTTTTCACAATTATTGTAACAAACAGGTTTAAAAAAAAATCATTAAAAAGTTAATGGAAAAAAATTGGCTTAAAGAACAACAAAAACGGTTTCAACCCTGGAACAAACCAAGAAAAAAGAGACTTTAAGTGCAACACATAGCAAAACATGGACAAGGTTTATAATAGAGATGTGCAGGCTCTGATTTACTCTGAACTGTCATGTGATTTGGGATAGCCAATAAGATCCTGCTTAGAAATCAGAGTAAATCAGAGTAAATCAGAGCCTGCACATCTCTAGTTTATAAACAGTGCAGTCATAGGACCCATATAAGAAGCAGGACCCCAAGCATGAAGGTTTTGTACCGTTCTTGGTAATGGGGAGATGATGGTATAAGTGAGGGTAGGAAAAGCACAGAGGAAAGAGGACCCAACTCCCGCGAGCTTGCAATCTAAAGGGGAGTAAAAGAAAGACAATAGTGATATAAAAATGGAAAAACAGTAAATGAAAAGCATGGAGCAATAGGTAAGAATGAGATATGGAAAGATTTCATAACGCTTGTTTGATGATTTGTAGAGAGGGAGAGAGTTCCAGTGGTAGGGAGCAGGAAGTCATTGGAAGAAAACGGTGCAATCATTTGAGTAGTGAAGTGGGTGGGCAAGAGTATGAAGGGAGGACAATGGTGGAAATAGAACAGGAAGTATGATGCCATGCAAAGAAATGTTAATAAATAATATAAGGCCGACTTATTTTATCTCATGCTGTAAAAGAATGACAATGTAAATCTTAATTCATTGACTGGACGATACTATGCATCTACACAATGCACTCATTTTGAGACAAAACAAAATGCTTCATGTTTTAATTGTAGGAATCTTGTAGGAACAGTCATGTTCAGATTGGCAGGTCCCGGACTGGTAAAAAAAAAAAAAATATATATATATATATATATATATATATATATATATATTTATATATACATATATATATTGAAGAAAGTATATATATATATATATATATATATATATATATATATATATATATATATATATATATATATATATATATATATGAGGGAAGTAACATCTATGGCAGTATATTTATGATACAAAAGGTATTCTTCTAAAACGATGACCCTGCTGCACACCATTCGCCTGAGAGCGAAGAGCAATCATTTTCACAGCATTCCCAGGCCAGTCTCCATGTTTCTCACACATTGTACAAATAATTCCTCTTTCTAAAAGCTCAGGCTTAACTTTCATAAATCTTCAGTTCATTAACAGACAGGGAGAGCTTTCATCCCGGCTGACCTGGTCGCTGAGTGTGTGTGGGGAGAGGCTTGTCCAGTGGGGGTGTCTGTCTGACCTTTGTAATACAGCCACACGCGCTGCCAAGCCAGCTATACATGATAAATTTATAACGCAGAGAAGAAAAGTGACTATAACATCTGTGGATGGGCTGATGAAAAGGTGTTTGCTTAGAAGGGGGCCTAAGTAAAAAAGAAAAATTGAACAGTACCTAAATGCAGACAAAGCTGTTTAACAGCTGCTTTGTATATGGGAAGAATTGCTTCTTTTAACGCGGGAGCCAGGAGGGGGCCGTGCCATGTCCTAAGTCTTGTTCTCATCACCGTCCCCATTTTATCTTCCTCTCTATTCTCCACAACTATTTAATGGTTAACGTAAGACATAAAAACGTGCGTAGCGAATGTTTTCTATGTTCTGGCTGCAGGCTTTCCCAGCAAGCACAGGGTTGAAGAGTTTATCCCAAACCCTGCTGTTTCTCCAGTCATTTCGGGCTTATAAAATAAATAACTCATATTATGTCATTAAGCATTTTCTCTGCATAAGAGAAATCCCCCAGCTAGTCTTATAATGTAACCAGAATGCTAGCGTCACACGTTGTAAATGCCTCCTCTATGGCAGGCCATGTATAAGTCACAAATACACATTTGAGGCCTACAAAGCTGCCATGTGTAACCATTAAGGCAAAAACAGATTTCAAAGCGGGAAGCACCAAGCAACTGCGGTACAAACCTCCACACATCGCAAATCTACTAATTGCATAGGTACTAACATACCTGGAAGAGGTGCAGGGAGGAGGAGGTCACTGGTCCGGGCAGCACAGCAGGAGGCTACCCAGACACAGGTGAGGGGGGGCAGCGCGGATCAGTGTGGGGCAGCAGGGATCAGTGGGAGGCAGCAAGAAGCCCATAGACTTCTATAGGGTTACGCCAGCTGGAGCTGGCATAACCCGCCCATGGCGAAGCCCTTGCGGTGGGGCTTTAATGCATTTGAAAATGCTGTAAAAATCCTGTTATTGGGGTTTTTACTGCATCTTCTGTTTAGTACCTCCCTCCTTCAATGTCTGTTTCAGTGTCTGAGTTGCATCCCGTCCAACAGAGCTATTATCAGCAGTATGTGCTGCAGTATGTTCCACAATTGCACCGCGCGCACCAAGTTAACTTTTGAGATCGCAGTACCATCACAGTGCCATCGCAAGCCAATATACCCAGCACTATGAGGAAGAAATGCTAAATACTGTGCCCTTGTAATAAAGCGTCACCCCACCTGTTTTAGGTTCCAATTTCAGGAAACAGTGTTTATCTGAGGGAACCGTTCCGTTGCCCCAATTACAGGACTTACACAAAGGTTACACTTTGTAGGCATACCCACTGTTGGATGCAATTTCAATGTGGTGCATACCAACATGCTGTCATCATTCACCTACCAACTGGTGCACACATACACAGGTTCTTATGGGAAGCAATGAACCGGCAAAGCAGGATGGCGGCTTCTGCATGGAAGTGTCTGTATCTTCCGATGGTATGCGCTGGTTGTGTAGGAACGTTCTGGACTACAGGCCTGATTTAGAGATGTGAGCATTTGTGAGTTAGTTGCATATTAGTGATGCGTCTAAGTTGTAATGAGTATGTGCAGTAATGGTCTTTTGGTGGCTGTC
Organism: Crinia signifera; assembly: GCF_055691185.1. Lineage (NCBI taxonomy): Eukaryota > Metazoa > Chordata > Amphibia > Anura > Myobatrachidae > Crinia > Crinia signifera. The sequence continues at coordinate 124,601,693 of NC_139226.1, read as the reverse complement.
TTAGAGATGGCCACCAAAAGACCAACGGCCAATGGACTTTTGGTGGCTGTCTTAGTGATTGAGAGTCAGGGACTGTTTGGAGGAGAAGGAAGTAGTGGCAATAACACAGGTGCCTCAATACCGTTTCAGGGGCTGGCCATAGATGGACTGGACAAGTTACGCATCTGCATATATTACTGTGATCTGTTCTATCTGTGTTTGTGTAAACACCGGTCCTCTATAAATTTGGTTACACTTTCTACTTAAAGTTTAACTCTTGTATAAACATAATGCGAAAGTGTGACAACATAAGCAATATAGTACACCCTATGTGCAACAAAGACAGGGGCAAATTGGCAAGAGACTCTACAGTAAAGATTCCCGGGGTGCCAACGCACCCATGGAACCACTTCTGGCCAGGAGAGGGCGGCACACTGGTGGTGTGGATGTGTTAGAGGGTGGCATAATGGTGTATTAGGGGTTAGAAGGTGACAGACTTGCGATGTGGGCATTTTGGCCCACTTTTTGGAAAATTTTCCAGCGCCGCTTAAAATTCCCAAATCTGCCCATGAAAGTTTGGTTACTGTTACAAAAATCTAACGTAGAAGAGATGATTTTGCGATTGGCTTAAGTTTTCTAAGTACAGTGAAGATTTTTCTTTAACTGGTGCAAAAGGGGTGATTCTTTTTGACTAGCAATTTAGCAACTTCTTCCCCATCCCGATGTTCTGGGGACTTCACACGCACATGCTCTATTATGCACATGTGTAGCCCTCCTTTGCGAACGTCTTCGGCAACTTGCCTAGTCACTGAGCTATTCACAAGCTTCGGGAAGAAGTTCCGATTCATATTGAGTTCCCATTCTATCCAGTGTCTCCAATCGTGCCAAGCCACCACTTAGAAAAAAACTTTTTGGAACTCCATACGGTTTCAAGCTTACTTGGTCCTGAGGATCCTGGCCATGAACAAGGCAGACATCTGCGGACAGAAGGTGAACAGCAGCAATGTAACTTGTATGGTGGAGGGGATGAGGGCCCAGCAGCCAGCCCTATTACCTTGGAAACAACAGCCTGAGAGAACAAGAAAACAGATGAGGGGGGTCCCTAAACTGAAGTGCTTGCACTCAGCTTCCTCCCCTTGTTATTTATTTTTACAGAGCAGAAAAGTCATGCACTGTTGAGCCTATTGTACGTTTATTATGCTCATCAATAGTAAGTAAGGCATTGTACTCAGCTGGTGACTTATGGCGATGTCCGATGCAAGGTGTTCCCTAGTCCCCACACAAAGTAATGATAAAATAGTAAGAGGTCACCAAAGCTGCTATGAATTAGGATGATGATATATTATTGTATCTACAGACTGACCAATGACATTTTCACATGAGCATGGACGGTACAATGGGATAAATCGCACAACGAGCTGAGAAATGTCCGGAACGCAAATGCCTAGATGTCTTTTTGTTAGGGAGATGCATCTGCATTTTCACTATTCAATAAAACGATTAGTAGAGGCAAGCATGAAACCTCAAAGTGATCCTGCCGCCTTGCAATTATATGAATAAAGCTTATTTATGTCATTCGTCCAGTGAAAAAATGCAGCTTAGTATGTTGCCGATGTTGTGAATGACTTGCAATGATATTTTAAAAAAAGTACTGAAGTGTTTCATGGTTGCAGTGAAGATATTTGTGTAAATGTAATAGAATTGAGTTCCAATACAGCCAACTTGGTAATGACTAGGTATTTATAACCACAACATGGTGTATATCAGGGGTGTCAAACTCAAATTCATCGGGGGCCGCATCAGCAGTTTGGTCACCCTCAAAGGGCCGGTTGTATCTGTAGGTCCCCCTGTATAATTATAATTCCATGACACCACAGGCTGCTCCCCCTGTATAATATAAAATGAATGCCATGACACCACAGGCTGCTCCCCCTGTATAATAATAATGCCATGACACCACAGACTGCTCCCCCTGTATAATATAATAAAAGTAATGCCATGACACATAAATGGTTATACAGGAGGAGCAGCCTGTGGTGTCATGGCATTATTATTATTATACACGGGGACACCTCAGGAAACAGCAGATATATATTTTTTTTATTATTGTGAGTGTGATCCTCATCCTCACTTACTGTTTCTCCGTCTGTCCTGCAGCTGCTGCGGCTTCCAGCTTTTCTTCACTGCTTGCTGCAGCCACACTGTCCCCGACTCCCGGTCCAGCTTCCCTGCCTGCTCCTACTTCTCTACAGACGCATGGGCGGGCGGCGTCATCGTCATGACGTCCCCACCCAGTGTCTGTCACTGCCGGGCATCAGAGGGAACAGGCGGCCGGGCCCTCCTCCACGTAGCCGTGGAGGCCGGCAGCCATGTTACTGTAGCCGCATACATATGTGCCTACAGGAACATGGCCGCCGACAGTGGAGGAACAGGTAAGGCGGCCGCTGTGGGGTGGGTGAGAGGAGGTGGCCTAGGCAGGAGCTGGGACACACTGCCCTGCGTGCTATCTCCTCGCGCGGGCCACATGACGAGGTCTGGCGGGCCGGATTTGGCCCGCGGGCCTTGTGTTTGACACCCGTGGTGTATATAGAGAGATAGATAGATAGATAGATGATCAGCTCAGTCTTGGCAACTTTGAGAACGAAGACACGCGTCTTTCGGAAATCTCAGTTGCCTGTTTTGGATTATGCATAATAAATAAGCGATCCAAAATAGCCGAGATAAGGCATGTGGCCTCTGAACGATGAAGGATCCACACCTAGTGGCGGGAAGATCCAAACCAACGCTAGTGAGAGCTTAGAGTCTAGTTGGAGGTGGTTAAAGGAAATAAGATAGGACAAGATGGTAGTGTCACGATCCGAGTATTAAGACAGGCCTCTTTACCTTCCAAGTGTCTGACAAGACTGTCACTGTGCTCCAGATTGTGCTACTACCTGCACTCTGTGCGCGCTGCTCAAAGTGCAGTATTCCAGCAGTCTCCCAATGCCGTGGCCTCCATAACTGTGTGGCATTCCCTGCCTGTCATGGGTTTATACCCGGCTTCTGTCTCCTGCAGCTTCCACGCCATTGCCATAGGCTGCAGCCATGTGCTGTACAGACTGTCCTTCCCACCTTTCCCACACATAGGAGCAGCCATGTCTCTCCTGATTACATGCCACTATCCAACCAATCCTGACTGCCTTCCTGCAGTGCTAATATTCGTCATCCTCCAGCTGCTATAAGAATTCTGGGTAAGTTAGCCAAGTTTGCCAGTGCTACTAATTGTGTAACCTGTATGGTGCACTCGCTGTCTCTAGCTGCTTTCAGGTATCCTGATCCAGAGGACTCAGCTCCTTCCAAGGTCCTGTGCATTCCAGCGTGCAGCTCACCTGGCTCCATTAGTGCTCCGCCATCCATACCCATCATTGGTGTTCCACCATCGGTGTCCCACCATCAATATTCACCATCTGTGTTCCACAGAAAATTATTCCAGAATAATAGAGATGTGCAGCTAAGGTGTCAATAAAATTGGTGTTTTGTCATTCAACCATCTGTGTTCCGTCATCTATACTCACCCTCGGTGTTCCACCACCGATACTCACCATCAATACCCACCATCAGTCTTTCAACATCAATACTCACCTCCATCGGTGTTCCGTCCATCACCAATACTCCTCACCATCAAGGCCCAGCACCATATTTCAAGCTACCAGGGTCAGTATCACCTCGCTACCAACATCTGAGTATTTACTATTGTGTCTGAATATATGCTCTGGACTCCTTCAGTGTCCCCTACACGGCACCATTACCAGTTGTGCGTATTGTTCATTATTGATACCGGGACTTCATTAGTGTTGGCTCACTGCTTCATCTGCCTATCCGCATTCCTCATATATTTACACACTTCATCAGTGTCATTACACTACATCTATTATTATTATTATTATTATTACTTCTGCATTGCTAAGTAATTCTCCTGACCTTTTGCTTGTGATATCTGTTACCTTGAGTACCGATAATCTAGTCTTATATTCTACTACCCTGTGTATCATCTGGGGACATAATAAAGACTTGTTATTTTATTTACTGTGGTCTTCTTTCTGCCCAACTGTCCTGGGTGCCTCCTGGTTATGCACAACAACCTCATTAAGGCACCCTGATTGCTTCACCAGTCAACCCCTATGTCTGTAGTTACCCCCAACCAGGATCTGACCACAGGCATGACAGGTAGAAGATGTAATGTATGTTAAGGTAGGAGCACTGAAAGCATTGGTTTGAGGAGAGCCTGGTCGGGCGTCAATGGGAATTCCACAGATGGGGAGCAGCACAGGTGATGATTGGATGGAGGAGATATGGGGAGCAAGTGTAATTCCAGAGTTTACAAAATGTGTAAGGGATCTGTCAAACGTCCTTTATTGTTGTACATCTTCCATTTTCTCCAGCAGGATTGTTTTCTTCACTTTACTGTCCCCACATCAGGACCAGGAGAATCCATCAGCAAAGAGGCAACACGGAGAAACCAACGCACAGAACAAATGGATGACACCACCGAGTGTCCTACATCTACTTTTAATCATTGACATCCGCACAGACCAATAAGATAATCTGCCTTTCCGCAACAAAGGAAACATGCATGCAAAGGCCAAGGGTCACCGATCCCGCCTATTGTCTAGTACACAATCTTTCCTTTAACATCCTCGCTTTAAAGACGTTTTGACAGCGGGTCAGAAACATAGCCTTTGTGATATCCATAAATGGTTAACTAGAAAACCACAGAAAAGTGTATCTAAAGGGTGACTAGGCTGCCCCTTTCTGTCAAATTACTGCAGGACTAATGGATGCCCTGACCCCAGGATAAAGTGAACAACTTTCCCTTAAAATACATAAAGACCTCTTCCTATTGTGGCTACTGTCATGCTGAACCCTCTGAGCTGGCTAGTAACCACCTGGGAGTCAAGTGTCCAATGTATAAATAAAGAGATAGAAAGATTTATTCTCTTATTCATCGCTTACTACACTGGAAACGGGTTAAGATTAATATCTAGTATGCAGCAGGGTTGCCGACCCTCCCGGAATTTCCGGGAGTCTCCCGAATATCGGGTCCCCCTCCCGGCCCCCCGGAAGGGTGGGCAACTATCCCGGATTCAGGGGGGACCCCCGCTGTCCCCCGGATCACGTTATTAAAATGCCACAATCCTCGGGTCTCAGAGGAGGGGGTGGAGCTAAAATAAGACAAATGCGTAATTTTAGCCCTGCCCCCTCCACGGAGATCCGTGAATTCGCTGGGTTACCATAATGGGGCGGGGCTTAGTGATGTCACACTTGAGCCCCGCCCCCTGAGCGGCTGCTGAAACTCTCCTGTCCGGGCTTCTCCCGGAGAGGAGAGTAATAAAGTCGGCAACCCTGGTATGCAGACTGATTTTTCTGTGCAGCTGTACAATAAGAAACCTAACAATAAGGAACCTACGCGGTTCCTGCCAGACCTCAATTGTCTTTATTTTAATATTTATCCTGAAAATGATGACACAGCCACAGGCTAAGTAGTCTAATACCCAGTGTGGATGTCGCTATAGTAATAATAAAAGTTTATATTTGCCCTGAGATATAAGTCATAACTCCTAACTTTCTTAATTCTGAAATCAGGAGCTTCTTCACCCTCGGCGTGGCCTGCCTGGAAAGGGGTGAAGCTAATGGGGGTGTGGTCTTGGTTAGAGGGGGCGTGGAATAGTGACGCGACCTCCATTTGTACCATATTCAGAGGACATGCCGCTCTCCTCCGGCTCCCTCCTCCGTGTACTCCCTCTCTACCTGCACTGAAGATATGCCATGTCCTTGCACACAGCGGGGGAAATTGACTATGATGTGTGTTCTACTTCACATGTGATGTTGCTACGGGCAACCAATCAGAGTCCACTTCTTATTTATTTAGCACCCTCTAGAATATAGTAGACTGGATCTGATTGGTTACCGTGTGCTATAAACGCCGCCTGCACAAATGCCTCCTCCCTCCTCGCACACTGATTTCCCCCGCACGCGTGCGAATGAATGTTTAGCATAAACATCCATTCGCAGCTTACATGCGGGGAGGAAAAAAGTTGATGGTCGCCGACCATTGAATGATTTCTAAGGTGCACGTAAATCTAAAGCTGGGTACACATATGTACAATTTCATTTTTCTTGCGACCGTTCGATCGACCGAATACACGTTCGGCCGTCCAAAACATACGACCGTTCTGCGCGTACACATATGTACAATTTTACTTGCGACGTCCGATGTACTCCCGTCCAAACAATCGCAAGAAGAAGTATATGAGAGACCCTGTAACCCTTTGCCTGCTGTTTTAACTAATGTGTTTTTAATGCCTCACTGCCCAACACTTTAGAGGCATCACTTTAAGACATTAATCAATGTTGAAGTTTTAATAGTGTGTTATGGTGCCCTGCAAAGAGCTTCCAGCACACTCTATTAAAACTTCAACATTGATTAATGTCTTAAAGTGATGCCTCTAAAGTGTTGGTCAGTGAGGCATTAAACACACATTAGTTAAAACAGCAGGAAAAGGGTTACAGGGTCTCTCATAATGCAGCATACCACCGTGCTTTGTCAAACTGTCAAGCATATCGATCGAACGTGCGTACACACTTCACTTTTGTTCCGATATGGAGCCGTCCTGTCGGATGAAATATTAAGCAGCAAAGAACCTTCGACCGACCGACCGTGGACGGCCAAGAGCGTTTTTGGCCGTTTATCGATCGCACAGCAGCAATTGGGACAGCGTACACACCTATACAATCGAACGACCGTTTGCCCCCAGATTGGAAGAACGGCCCGACGATTGTACATATGTGTACCCAGCTTTAGACACTCTCTGGTGTCTTAGATCTACGGGCTCCCTGTACTGGAAACGGCGGCCAGCTGATATCTGCTGATGTCAGTTGCCCACTTCCGGCACCCGCGTCATCTCCGAATTAGCATGGGAACACCAATGAAACGCTTGCCATTCCCAGGGGCAAACGCAGGATTTTCAGAAGGGGGTTTCCAGAGGGGCGGAGCAAAGCACGGAGATGGACACTTAGGTGACCCAGTATATGCCGGGTCAGTTAAAGTATTATAGATCGACCAAATGTATATTAATAATAATAATAAATAAATAAATATACTGTACATATATATGCACACACACACATATACATAACAGTAGTGTAGACAGTAATACATAGCAATGTATTAGGGCCCCTACTGATCCTCCAGCAGTAGGGGTGGGGGGTGCTATGAGTGGAAACTTTGATGTCCCTGAATGAAGGGGTCCTGATACATAACTTCCAGGGTGGTAGAGGATGTTTAATATGCAGAGGAGAGGTGTATAGTGGAGTGGGCTTATTATTCATAATTTTCTGGTGGGAGGACAGCTTGCTTGACTGCAGATATCTCCAGTTCCCGGAAATAGATTTCTTAGCTTTTAATGGGATTAAAAACTAGAGAATCCCACCTACCAAATGGTATTGGGGACTAGGGGATCCGAGTTCAGGGGGTAGAGCAATCTGCCAACGAGTATATAAAACTACAGACCAGGTGTGTGGAGCTGGAGCAGTAACCAGCTGCTGGAAGGCTGATATCTCTGGTTTTGGGAACAGTAGAGACAAGCTACTAGTGTCCATCAAAGCGGGAGAGTCCCTTATTTTGGAATATACCCGCAGAAAATCTCTAGGTCAGACAGAACCTGAAGGGGGAAATTTACTAATATGAAGTTGTAAAAAATAGGTGTATTCGTAGGCAGAAATACACCTATTTTTTACACATTTGTATTTTCGGGATTTACTATGCCAAAAATACAGCAATTCGTATTCCTAAAGATGGGACATTCGTATTTGTATTTACAAATACGAATGTCTACACCATCAAAAGAATGATGGTTCCTGATTTACTAAGCAGCCGTATTGATAATACGGCTGCTAATTGGTGTAAAACAGGCACGAAAATACGACAGGAAAATACACCTTGATTGTCCTGTCGTATTTGGCTTTAGCCTGCACGGATCAGTCAGATCCGTGCAGGCTTTAGTGTAAAAAAATAGAAAAATAAATAAATATAAAAAAAAAAACGGCGTGAGGTCCCCCCCTCCACAGCCACAACCAGCACCAGGCTGAAAGAGCCGGGGCCGGTAATTAAAAATCAGGGAACCTGACAAATAGGGGTTCCCCGATTTTTAACAACCAGCCCCAGGCTCCAGGTCCGGGGCTGGTTCCCAAAATACAGGGGACAAAATGACTAGGGGTCCCCCGTATTTTAAGAACCAGCCCCAGGCCAAACCAGCCAGCATGGTAATGTCACAGCCGGGGGACACTTATTATATAGGGTCCCGCGGCCAAAACATTAAACCTACCCCTATTTGTCGGGTTCTCTGATTTTTAATTACCGGCCCCGGCTCTTTCAGCCTGGTGCTGGTTATGGCTGTGGGGGGGGACCCCACGCTGTTTTTTTTAATGTATTTATTTATTTTGTCTATTTTTTTACACCTTGCAGCCTGCACGGATCTGACTGATCCATGCAGACTGCCTGAAAAATTTGTATTAGCGGCTGTATATATGGCCAGCTAACACGAATTACTACGACATCGGAGGGTTCAAAGCAGTCGTATATGACTGCTTTGTAAATTCCCCTCCAGAACACAACTGTGCATACGGCTGAAACAGTCGTAGGGAAAATACTAATACGAAAAACTCGGTTTTTTATATTAGTAAATTTCCCCCGAAATATCTGACTGGGAAGCGCAATTAACAGGCTTGGATGGGGACCACTGATTTGAAGTCAGATATCTCCGGTTCCCAAGGGGCGATTTTTAAAATTCTTGTATCCATGCAAAGAGGGGACCCGCAGCTTTCAGCCTATGTCACTTAGACTCCTGGGGGGTTTTCTGGGTACTCAGAAACCCCCCCCTGCGTGTGCTACTGATGTGGACGCAGCCAGTTGCCGCCGCCCCACGCCTCCCGCCCGCACTGCTAGGTGCGAACGGGATGGCGATCAACCAATTTGCCATGCTGGCTCACACCAAGTGGCTGCACATGCCCAGAAATGCTTATTCTTATGCGCAGACGCTAAACATCGCTCCCCCGTGCAAACATGCAGGGAAGCGATGAAATCAGAATCACCCCTATGTTTGTTTATTTTCTTCCCTTTATTTTATATACTCACTGTGGGGAAAGAAGGCCATCAAGCCCATCTTTGGACCTGAAGAATTGGGCTTTATATTCTCCAAAAGTGGGTGCCACATTTCTTTACTTTTATTTTGTATAGGAATTCTAGATGTGCCTTAGTGTCCTTTTCTCCCATTAAAGAACTATCAGCACTAATGATAATAATCAGTCATTTTTAAAAGTACAGTTGACTATAAAATTCAGTATGGATTGAATATAACTAAATTAAGGAACCCAGTAGAATGGCGATAGGCCTATATCATTACTAGAGGTGTGGGACCCCCAAAACATGCCATAACCCCTTGTTTGTTTGAAGTTTCCAACCTTGGCGAGTTCAGAATTAGCTTTATTGCCACTGTTCTGGTGGACCTGAGGAGAATGGCCCTGTAGTGTCTGCCTGGTGGCAGCAGGTTAAACAAGCCATGGCCAGGATGTAGTTGGCCCTTGACTATATTCCTTGCCTGCTTTTTTGTTCTGGACAGACCGATGATCTTCTCCACAGTTCTCTTCTGACTACAGTACCTTTTGGAGTCTGCATTTGTCTCTCTCGCTGGTGGAGCCGTACCAGACCAGTAGCGAGGAGCATAGTGCAGACTCCACAATTGCGGAGTAGAAGAGGAGCAAAAGCTTCTGTGGGATGTTGAACTTCCTCAGTTGTCTAAGGAAGAACAGACTCTGCTGTGCTTTTCCAACAATAGTATCAGTGTTGGGCCCCTCATTTAAGGTCCTGGGAGATTGCGTTTCCTAAGAACTTAAAGGAGTCCACTAGCGACACCACACTGTCAGCAATTGTTAGTGGTGGAACACCAACAGACTTCTTCCTAAAGTCCACTACCATCTCAACGGTTTTGAGTGGGTTGAGCTCTAGATGGTTGCTGCTGCACTGTAGGTCAATTCATGCCAATTCTTGATGAGGCCAATGATGGTAGTGTCATCGGCGGATTTGATTATCTTTACTGATTGCATCTCTGAGGCGCAGTCGTTGGTGTACAGGGAGAAGAGCAGGTCGTGAGAATACAAAGCCCTGGGGGGGCTCCTGTGCTGATTTACCGCACTTGGAAGGTGAATTTCCCCGCTTTCACAACCTGTTTTCTATCAGTCAGGAAGTCCACAGTCCAAGAACAGGTAGCTTCAGGGACTCCTAGGCGGAGTAGATGGGGTGGAGGATTTTGCGGATGATTGTGTTGAAACATTTGGGTTTTGTAGTGCTGCGCTCTGCCTAAGTATTAGAGTGTGTGTGTGGTCAGAATAACAGTCCGTTATTGAAATTGAAAAAACACACTTTACTGGTAAATCAAGGTGCGAATTGACATACACATGCAAAATTAAAATATAAATGAAAGTCAAATCATAAACTTAAATACATACATAGTCTGCAAGTAATGTTGCAGCACAAGTGGATATTAGTTTAAATAAGCAACAGTTGCCGATATGTGCACAAACTCCCAAGGAGTCAGATTGGTGATCTGTCCTGGTTGGGCAGTGTGTACGCTCTCGCGGAGCTGTTGTTTTTGAAAAGTAAATTTCACGTCAGAGATGATACACAACCTTAGGTTGTTAATAGCAACGGGGGAAGGTGATTTGCAGATGGTAATTGGCAGTCTCGGAATGGTACTGAGCGCGGCGTCCCGCTAACTCAGATGTACTTGAACAAATCTTCAGGTACCCCTTTAGATGTTAAGAATGTGTTGGTTTTCGGATGAGCTGTGGATGGTGCATGTAGGTAAGCCAGGTAAGCTAGTGCACCCACCGATGTTTGCTGTGCGTGTGTGGAGACGCAACGCACAGCACCTCGGTCCTTTGGTGACTGCCTGTTTCAAGGATGTGGACCGCGCCGCCTGAGTCACCTTCGGTCACTGACAGACAGTTTGTTTAAACGGAGGGACAGATAAAAACCGCAACTTTGGACATACATTTATCTCCCTAGAAGAAGGCTAATAAGGCCGAAACGCGTTGGAGTGATATCCATTAGACATTTGGACTGTTCCACACCAGAGAGGATAACATTAAACCATCCCGCAATTTTCCGCGGTGCTGCAGCAAACTGACAAGCTGCAAACAGAACAGAGACGGAGCGGAAGCTAAGACAGCCGGACGCAGTTACTGTGAGGACGGGTAAGTAGGAGGTAGTCCAGTGTGACGAGAGGCAGGAGGACTCCCAGGCAAGGAGGTCGGTGCGCGGCGCACGAGTGCCCGAAGGTGACTCGGGCGGCGCGGTCCACATCCTTGAAACAGGCAGTCACCAAAGGACCGAGGTGCTGTGCGTTGCGTCTCCACACACGTACAGCAAACATCGGTGGGTGCACTAGCTCACCTGGCTTACCTACATGCACCATCCACAGCTCCTCCGAAAACCAACACATTCTTAACATCTAAAGGGGTACCTGAAGATCTGTTCAAGTACATCTGAGTTAGCGGGACGCCGCGCTCAGTACCATTCCGAGACTGCCAATTACCATCTGCAAATCCCCCGTTGCTATTAACAACCTAAGGTTGTGTATCATCTCTGATGTGAAATTTACTTTTCAAAAACAACAGCTCCGCAAGAGCGTACACACTGCCCAACCAGGACAGATCACCAATCTGACTCCTTGGGAGTTTGTGCACATATCGGCAACTGTTGCTTATTTAAACTAATATCCACTTGTGCTGCAACATTACTTGCAGACTATGTATGTATTAAAGTTTATGATTTGACTTTCATTTATATTTTAATTTTGCATGTGTATGTCAATTCGCACCTTGATTTACCAGTAAAGTGTGTTTTTTCAATTTCAATAACGGACTGTTATTCTGACCACACAAACACTCTAATACTTAGGCAGAGCGCAGCACTACAAAACCCAAATATTTATGTACAAGCAAAGGACTAGTCACCCTTAAAGTGCAGCTGCTAGCCGAACACGATTCAGTGCGCTGATTACAAACCCATTTCTGATTGTGTTGAAAGCCAAGCTGAAGTCGACAAACAGGACCAGGCATATCCAGGTGCTGCAGAATGTAGTGCAGGCCCAGGTTGACTGCGTCCTCAATGCATTGATTCAATTGGTAGGCAAACTGGAAGGGTCTAGCTGGTGGCCAGTCACAGCTTTCAGGTGGTTCAGTACCAGGTGCTCAAACGTTTTCATGATCACAGACGCCAGCGCTATCGGCCGGTAGTCGTTCAGATTTGTAATAGTGGATTTCTTAGGGATCGGAACAATAGTTGAGCTTTTAAAGGCAGGAGGGAACCTTGCACAGCTCTTGGGGCTCATCTAGCTCACTCTGGCTGCATCCTGGATAATAAAAATATTTCTATATTATATAGAATATATAAAAATATTTCAGTGACAAGTTTGTTATTCAGTGGTCCAAATAATGGATATGGGGTACAATTAGGGCAACTATAATTATTCATATTTCATGTTTGATCAGACTGAGGGTGAGATTTAATGAGATGCAAAATAAAATTGCATTTTCCAAAATGCTCAGGAGGGGGGACCCCACGCCATGCCACAGCCGGCGCTCAAAATGGCACATTTCCTCAAATTTGCATCACATCGCACTTTTAAAATCGCATTTTTGGCCATGAATTCGCATATTTAATTAGATGCGAGTATGCGGCTAAAAAGTGCGATATGGCGTGATTTGTACTCATGAAAATGTGCGAATTTGAGGAAATGTGCGATTTTGAGTATATATATATATATTTTTAAATGGAGTGGGGTCCCCCCTCCTGAGCACAACCAGCCCCGGGCTCATTGAGCCGGACCTGGTTCCAAAAATATGGGGGACAAAAAGTGTAAGGGTCCCCCATATTTCTGAAACCAGCCCCGGACTCTTGGACTGGTCCTGGTTCCAAAAATACTGGGGGCCCCTCGACTGTATTTTGGAACCAGCATCGGGCTCCAACAACCTGCAGTGTCATGCCACAGCAGGGGGACACTATTTACATAAGGTCCCCTGGACGTATCAAGCTTACCGTGGCTAGTCAGCCCTGGATGGGGTACCTGGGGGAGTGGGGACCCCCCCAATAAAGGGGTCCCCCCCCCAGGCTTCACCCGGCCAGGGCTGAAGCCCGGGGCTGTCACCAGTGTCCGTGGGCGGTGGAAGCCAGTCTGATACGTAAAAACACACAAGAAAAATTGCTTTTTACAGGTGAACTACAAGCCCCCCACATGCTGGGACTTGGCGAACCACAAGTCCCAGCATGTAGGGCATTAATAGGCCCACTGGGACTTGTAGTCCACCTGTAAAAAGAATGTTAAAAAAACACAGACACTGAGAACAGTACAAGTTTATTACACACACACACACAAACACACATTAATTTTACACTTATACTTACACCACCAGGCTCCAGCGCTGACTCCTTTCTCCACTGCAGGCTCACCCCGCACTGACAGTGGGGTGAGCCGGCTTCCTCCATCCCTGCTGACAGCTTGAATAGCGCTGTCACAGCACTATACAAGCTGTTAGCGTGGTTGGCTCTATTCGTCTCCATGGAGACTCTTTCAGCCAATCAGGGCTGATCTATGCGTCTCCATATTTTTTACCGTATCAGGCCGGCGTCCACCGCCAACAGACGCCGGTGACAGCCCAGAGCTTGAGCCCTGGACTCCCCCGGGTACCCCATCCATGGCTATCCAGCCACGGTGAGCATGATACGGCCGGGAAACCTTATGTAAAAATTGTCCCCCGGCTGTGGCATGACACCATGGGCTGTTGGAGCCCAATGCTGGTTCCAAAATACGGGGGACCCCAGTTTTTTTCTCCCCTATATTTTTGGAACCAGGACCAGTCAAATCATAGCATGGGACAAGGATTGCTAAAAAGCATGGTGCGTAAAAGTTGCAAGATTCTGCAGATTCCATAGCTAAGGAGTTCTGAAATTCCACTGCTAATAATGTAAGCACAAGGTGAGGGAGAACTAAATGGAATGGGTTTCCACGGCTGCATGCAAGCTTCACATCATCAAGCCCAATGCCAATCGTCGGATGGAGTGGTGTAAAGCACACCGACACCGGATTGCTTAGTAGTGAATCACGCTTCTCTGTCAGATGGGCAGGGTTGCCTAATGTTAAAGTTTCCTCTCTGGGAGAAGCCCGTAGCAGCAGCACTTCGGTGGATGGGGCCCCGCCCCCCTGTACTGCAAATCCACTTCTTCGAGGAGGGGGCAGGGCTAAACGACGCATTTTGGTTCTTTAGCCCCGCGGGGGAGATGCGTGGGGGGGGGGGGGGCGCCGATATCTGGGTTGTCCACATTTCCGGGGGGCCAGGAGGGGGATATGATTTTCGGGAGCCTCCCGGCCACTACGGGTGGATAGGCAACCCTGGATGATGCTACCAAGCTGTTTTTTAGGGTTTGGCCTAGGCTCTTTATCTCCAATGAAGGGCAATCTTAAAGCTTCAGCAAACCAAGGCATTTTGAACAATGCTATGCTTCCAACTTTGTAACAACAGTTTGGGGAAGTCCCTTTTCTATTCCAACATGACTGTGCCCCAGTGCACAAAGCAATGACTATATAGACAAGGTTTGATGAGTTTAGTGCGGAAGAACTTGACTGGTCACACAGGGCCCTGGCCTCAACCTCATTAAGCACCTTTGAGATGAAATGTATAAAGGATTGGGAGCCAGACCTTATTGTCCAACATCAGTGTCTGGCCTCTTGAATGTTCTACAGAAACACTCAAATCTTGTGGAAAGCCTTCCAAGAAGAGTGGAAGCTGTTACAGCTGCAAAAGGGGACCAGATCCATATAAAAGTATATATATTTGAATACAATGTCATTATAGTCCCTGCTGTTGTAATGGTCAGGTGCCTCCCAATTTTTTTCCAGATAGTGTACATATACTATCAGACAAAAATATGGGTATTAACTGTCTGCGCAGATGGAGCAGCCTGTATTCAAATTGAGATAGGGGGTACCACCTAGTATCCCTATAATATGAACGTGGACAAGAAAAAAAGATATCTCAATTCTAAGAATATGGGCGCTTAAGTAAAAGGAAAATAAGTACTCCCCCGTATAAGTCACTGTCCCTTGATGTCCTCCGTCTTCTCTCTCGAAGATAATTAACGAAAAGACAAGAGGGGAGATAGAGGGCATGTCTCCTCGTGTAATACAGTTACAGTAAGTTTGTTTTTTCAAAACTCAATTATTTTCACAATTTTGGAGTATCTGAGTGATATTTTCTATGTATATCGGGGTATGGCCCCCTTTCCCATACACTCACAATAGTGATCAATCAAACAAGCATATCACCCTTCTCTGGGGTAGTACGAAATCCTTGGATAAATAAGATATGATGGGGTGGACCACCCCTAAACCAATTACTCACGTGGAGCTATACGGTTAATAGCATGTCAGACAAAACTTTATCTTCCCGTCTTGTGCCAGGTTCCAAACGCTCATAAATGTGGATAAGCAGAAAAAAGGCAGGCGGATACTGTGTTTGATAAAAACAGATATCCTTTATTGAAACAAAAAATGAAGTCTAAAAGAAAAAATTGCTGGGACCTCATTCATGGAGTATGTCAGTTTTAAGGCTGAGATGGTTTCCTGAGACTCTATTTGGGGCCCCTTCTAGAGTCAAAGTTAGGGTGCAGCCTTTGCTGGCATTCCAGTCCTGTGGTCTCCCAGTCAAATTTGTAGAGAGAGCTCCCACCAAGGAGATCGAAACGCGTTGGTGGGAGCTCTCTCTATAAATTTGACTGGGAGACCACAGGACTGGAATGCCAGCAAAGGCTGCACCCTAACTTTGACTCTAGAAGGGGCCCCAAATAGAGTCTCAGGAAACCATCTCAGCCTTAAAACTGACAAACTCCATGAATGAGGTCCCAGCAAATTTTTCTTTTAGACTTCATTTTTTGTTTCAATAAAGGATATCTGTTTTTATCAAACACAGTATCCGCCTGCCTTTTTTCTGCTTATCCACATTTATGAGCGTTTGGAACCTGGCACAAGACGGGAAGATAAAGTTTTGTCTGACATGCTATTAACCGTATAGCTCCACGTGAGTAATTGGTTTAGGAGTGGTCCACCCCATCATATCTTATTTATCCAAGGATTTCGTACTACCCCAGAGAAGGGTGATATGCTTTTTTGATTGATCACTATTGTGAGTGTATAGGAAAGGGGGCCATACCCCGATATACATAGAAAATATCACTCAGATACTCCAAAATTGTGAAAATAATTGAGTTTTGAAAAAACAAACTTACTGTAACTGTATTACACGAGGAGACATGCCCTCTATCTCCCCTCTTGTCTTTTCATAAATTATCTTCGAGAGAGAAGACGGAGGACATCAAGGGACAGTGACTTATACGGGGGAGTACTTATTTTCCTTTTACTTAAGCGCCCATATTCTTAGAATTGAGATATCTTTTTTTCTTGTCCACTTTTTTTAGTGTACATATACTGACTGAGCTGTATGATACCCAGCTTTTTTCAAGGTCTGCTCCATTTACCAATGATTATGGATGCTTAATCTTCAATAAAACCACTTCACTGGTTAAGTAACTCTGCTACATACCCACGCCATGTGACATATACTTCCTAAAAGTAAGAGAATAGCAACAGCTACAGGCAGAGTGTTGTGTGGGAATCTATTGGTGGTGCTGCTTTTTCAGTTGTGACAGTGTACTTCACTGTAGAAACTAATCCTCCATCTTATATGAAGTTTTACTAGTTAGTGTTCACCGAGAATGTTATCCAACAATCTTCCCTGTGTGCTTGCTAATTGTACTGAAAATAATTAGAGATGAACGGTTCGGATTCTGTGGAATCCAAACAATCCGAACATAGCCAGCATGAGTGCCCGCGAGCCGCGCTTGCGAGTTTCCGCCGTTTCTGGGAAACCCGAGCTCGGGCAAATGCTGGAATCTGGCGTCGGATTCTCGTGAGACGCCGTGTCTATAAAAGCTTGGCGTCCCGAGAATTTGGGACCATTTCACAGTCACGCTTCCAGCTGCGCAGAGCTCTACCCATGGCAAGTCTGGGCGTTGTCCGGGAGGGGTGTTGAACTTGTCAGACTCATCATTAGTGTGCAGAGGGGTGCAGTGCAGTGCAGACAGAGGGGTGTTGTGCAGTGCAGACTGCAGAGGGGTTTGTGCTGTGCAGACTCAGAGGGGTGTTGTGCAGTGCAGTGGGGAGTTATGCAGTGCAGACTAGAGGGGTTTGTGCAGTGTGCAGAGGGGTGTTGTGCAGTGCAGAGGGGTGTTGTGCAGTGCAGACTAGAGGGGTTTGTGCAGTGCAGAGGGGTGTTGTGCAGTGCAGAGGGGTTTGTGCTGTGCAAACTGCTGAGGGGTTTGTGTTATGGGTTATATATTATATATATAATATACTTAATTATATTGTAGTGATTGTACTGGTCGTGTGTTAGGCAGGTTGTCAGTCAGTGTAGTGGAGTACAGTAGTACACAGGCAGGCTGTCAGTCAGCTTTTCATTGTTAATTTTTTTTCATTGTGGTGTGTGGTCCCTGTGTTGTGCTGCATTGCAATCCAAATCACCATATACTACGGTCAGAAGCAGAACAAGTTCTGTGTGTGATTGTTCTGCCTCCACAGCCACGCAGTGTTATACAAGCCCTGTCCATAAAAAAAATACAATATAAAAATAAATTTTGCTGTTCTTTATTTTTTTGCTGTATGCTGCAAGTATACACCACAAGTTCCGTGTGATTGTTCTGCGTCCCTAGTGCATGCCTAGTGCATGCAATGCGATCCGATACGATGTTTAGCTAGTACAAAAAGTATGTGCAGCACATACTTTTTGTACCGTACTATGTGATGCGCGGGAGCGCGCATCGCATAGTACAAAACGGATGGTCCGTTAACTCTTAACTCTTAAGTACAGTATACATCCCCTCCCCCTATCCTAAATGTAAACTGTACACCCCCATCCTACCCTAACTCTAAAGTCCTGTACACACGGAGCGATTTTAGCATATATCACTGGGGGTATGGTCGCTGAGCGTGCATATCCCCATGTGCATGGGGTGACTGTCACTAGGAGAACACTCCCGCAACCAGCGTCTTTCTGCTTCACTAACTCTGTTTTCATCAGCTGGTCACTAAATCGCTTAGTGTGTACGGAGCTTAACTCTACACCTCCCTCCCCCCTCCCAGCCTAACTCTAAGGGGGGGTACACACCAGAACGATTAGGGCTCAATTCCATCAATCTGGATCCAATTCCGACCGATTGGATGCAGATTGTATGTAGATTGGGCATGTTTAGGTCCAATTCCGATCCGATTCCAATCCGATGCGCGTCCCCGCTGTCGTTTGGTTGTTTTACAGATCCTACCTGCTGCAGTGAGGATCTGTAAAATATCCATTCAACTGGATACAGACTCAGATCGGATTGGGATCAGATTGGATGCAGATCGTTAGCAGATTGTGTGCACCCAACAGATCGTGCGAGCATCACACAATCTGCTAACAATCTACTAACAATCAGGATCGTTCTGGTGTGTACCAGGCCTTACTATATACTATCCTACCCACACTCTACCTCTTTCTATACACCCCGCATGGCCAAATCTTAACTATACACCCCCCCCTCGTAGCTGAACCTTAATTATACACCCCCCCAGTAGCCTAACCCTTACTATACATAACCCCATAGACTAACCCTATCTATACCCCCACCTGCAGCTTAACCCTACCCCTCCCCCTCCCCCTCCCCCTCCCCACAGCCTAAACATAACCATACTCCCCCTTTGCCTATAACACTAACCATACACACTCCATGCAGCCTATAACCCTAGTCATACACACACACACACACCCCACAGCCTATAACCCTCACCATACACAAACACACCCTATAACCCTGTGTAAGCAGCTGTGCCGGATACCCGGGGGGGGGGAGTTGGCAGAAGTTTTGCCTAGGGTGCCAAGAACCCTTGCACCGGCCCTGCATTCGTGTATTGTGTTTTACAAGTGCTTCAAAATAAGTGACAATGAGAATCCTTTTTTATAGTGCATTCAACCATAGGGACCATTGTGCTTTATAATAACCAATGGAGGGAAATGGTATTGATGATTCAATTTGAATGTATATATCTCGTGTTTCTTTTTTTTTCTCCCAAAAATGTAACCACTGTGTAATGTGGGTTAGGTGAAATGGAGATTGTTGGACCTTTCAGGTAGAGACGGAGATTGGGAGATTTCAGATAGTCACCTGCAGAATGCGGGAGGGTATGCAACTATGGATTTTGGTGCTATCTGGAACATAGGAATTAAGGCAATGACAGCGAGGTGTCAGCATTTACAATATTTTTCTGGCGCCCTGCAAGAAATTCTGCATAGTCATCTGTGATGTTGATATGAAATATAACAATTCCTGTGCCGCCATCCATAGGTGCCGATTTATGTTTTTGCTGGTGGGTGCTCAAGCCAAAAATAGAGAGGAGTGGCTTCATGGGGAAGGGGTGTGGCCACAAAATAATACCAATTGATATTACGGAGCACAGTTGATATTACGGAGTTCCACATACATAAATGCCCCCACAGTGCAGGTACATAAATGCCCCCACAGTGCAGGTACTCCGCGGACAGAATACACTCTTCCCGGCATACTGTTTCCCAGGTGGCGGGTCCGGTAATGTGGGTGCTGCAGCCGCAAATTAGCAAGTTAATATGGCGTCCCAGCAGCGGGACTCGGGCCCGTGGGTGCTCATCAATTTCCGTGTGTGCTCGGGCCGTTGAGCACCCACAGAATCGGCACCTATGCCGCCATCTCTTCCCATGGCTTTGGTTATGGAGTGATCCTACCTCAAGAGTGGAACGGTAAAGGAAACCCTTAGAATGAGATGGAATCCTGCTTATCTACTAAAAAAAAGGTCTATCTCTACCTTCCATAATTGAAATTTGAAATGACCATTGCCTGATATGAAATGGTGATTTCCATCAGCCAATGTGAATTATTTTCTTTTCCTCTCCATCTCCTCTTTAACTTATGCTTTGTAGAACGAAAAGCATGGCTTTCCCCCTCTGATGGATTTAAGCCTCTCTTGCATGAAGCATTAGAAACAGTATCTTTTCATTTTCATTCATTGGAAGGACACGGCTCTCTCTGTTCTTCCCTGCCTGTGAAGAGAAAGTTCTCACACTGAATGACCTGCCGCGCTCTCCAAGAAAAGTGCCTCTCCATTAAAAGTTTCCTATTGAAGCCCAGTGAATGAAAATTGTGCCATGGAATTCAGTCTTTCTGAATGGCTGGGGTCTTCATGAAATGTGAAGGGTCCAATAGATTTCCCACAATATTTGTGCACCTCCTTTTGTAAGGATTTTTCTCTCCATTGAAGCAGAAATCGTTAACACATCCGCTGCAAGGCGTCGTTCTGCTGCTCATTAAGGGGGCGGAGAAGGAGGAAAGGGGGGCAGCTGAGTTAGCCCCTCCACAATGCTGTTCTGAAGGGTTCTCATGTATTTATAAGAGGAATTATAGGAGATATAATGACCACCTGCTTATATTCATTCTCCTTGCGACATACACAGTCTAGCTGTCAGACTGAACAATTTCCATGGATTTTTAAGAGATTACTGACCGAAGAGGGGCTGCAGAAAAAAATTTGATGGACATTAAAAACAAAATTTAAAATTCCAGTGTTAACGGACCTGGTGAACATTGCAGAGTCGAACAATCCTGGCCATATGTCAGCAAGTACTGAAGCTTGATCATTTTTGGCATCCAGGCAGTGTGAACGGATGCTTTGCCAGTGTATGTTTGGAAAATCAAAGCGTTTCGAGTTATAACACGGTGGTTAGAATTGCTGAGTCGCAGCACTGGGGTCTGAGGTTCGATGCCAACCCTTGATGCTAACTTCTAGACTGAATGATCCTCTCATGTGCGGTCCAATTCCATATTTCTAAATGGACACCTCCCAATATCAATAAACAATGTATTTATTATGGCAATCATTTATTTCTTTACAGTTGTCATTTTTTGGTGGTTAAAAAATTAATTTCATCTTCAAGTTTAGGCCTGACCAGTGAGCCCTATTTACCGATGAGTGGAGATTGATCTACGGTAGTTTTCTATCTCTGCTTTCCACAGAAATAGAAATCCTCCCGTTTCCTTTATTTATTTGTTAATAAGAGACCTCCCTGAGTGTGGGTTTTTAGAAGTGGAGATTTTGCCAAGAGCAACCAATCACATCTGCTCATCATTTATATAACTGCTAGAATTTAGATGCTATGGATAACATTGCCATTTCTAAAAACCCCTTAACGTCTGACACGATTCACCGGACAAATATTTAAATATTTATGACCCAGTTTCCAGGTCCAATTGGTCAAAACTTTATTAAAAATATTTTTAGAAGTATTAGAATATTGTTAAGGAAATAATAAATACATACAAAGTACTGATTTTTTTTTTTTTTATCTGGTACTTTTGTATTATCACGGCGCCTGTTACGTAGTTAGCGTAGTGTCCCTGTCAGAATCAGCGCAGTGTTCCCGTGGTCAACATAGTCAGCGTCCCTGTCAGTATCAGCGTTGTGTTCCCGCAGCCAGCGTAGTCAGTACGTTCGTGGCCAGCCGGAGCTTACGTAGTTAGCGTGGTTATTAAGCGTTACGTAGTTAGCATAGTCAGTCAGTGCTTATTACATTGTGTGGGAACCATTGACCATTTTAACCTGCCTGACAGGACAGATGTGAATGTGTTCCTGAAACATCCCCACTATCCACGTCAGCCCGAAGCGCAGCGAGCGCAGCGAGTCCTGTGAAGGGACGCAGCACGCATCCTCCCGACCTGTTCGGAATACATGTGAAGTTATCCGCATCCCCTCGCGGGGCGCGCTGCGCTCACCACACTTTATAAAATCAACTTGGATAGTGAGGGTATGAACAGGTCGGGAGGACGTGTAATGTGCCCCCTCATGGGGCACGCTGTGCTTGCCACGCTTCGGGCTGACGTGGATAGTGGGGGTTTGAAATGGAGGCATATGCCAGAATTTGACATGGAGCACTGGCAAATGCTTCCTGTCCTTTTTTGTGCACAAGATGCACGTGCGCCGCACCCCCTAACCCTGTCCGTCTCACTGAAGCGGAGACGGGCAGGGTTTATATCCACTGGCATGTTCAACTAACATGGAGCCCCTCTCTGCCTATCGTTACTTTACACTACGCTGACTATGCTTGCTACGCTGCCTTACTACGACTATGCTGGCTGACTACGTAGCTCTGACTACGCCAATTACGTTGCGCACGCCGGCGCCGTGATAATACACAAGTACCAAAAAACTTTATTTAAGTAGACAAAGCATTTTTTTTTAGTTTTGTTACCTCATGCTGCCACAATCTTTGGACCTTGTAGCTTTTGCCAGAGAAAGCAATCCTATGTATTATCTGAGAGGGCTACGACTAGAAAAACCACAGGTGTCGCCTTTGATAGAAAGGGAGAAGAATCCCCATTTCCATTGAAATCACCCTGTTTTCAGGTGTAAAATATTTTCTTCCTTTGCTAAACAGCATGGTTGTGGCTGTTTACTTTATTTCATGGGCATAGCATGAGTTATTTAACTAATTGCCCATGGTTGCTTACTTTACCATCTTTCAAGGTTAAAAGTCTTGAGACGCCCTCTGTTGAAGAGTTATGCACATTGAAAGCAATAAGTGAGCACAAAGTCCATTACATTAGTGACATCATGAGTACTGAAGAGTACAGTTCACTTGGGTGCATATACAGTCATAACTCAACCTATTATGTTTTCAGCAATTGTTAGGCAAATGACAAAATCACTAGCAGCAGAAGCATCGGCATTTCAATTTTTTGGGAAACAAAATGTTGTTGTTGACCGTATCGTACTGTGGGGTTTATGTATCAGACAGTCAAAAGAGTGGAGATGTGAACCAGTGGGAAAGTTGCATATATCAACCAATCAGCATCTACCTATCATTTTATAGTGTTCTTGATAAAGGCTTCCTCAATGCTGATTGGTTGCAGCTTCTCTCCAATCCACTTCTCCGCTGTTTTCACTGCTTGATATATCAACCCATAAAACAATCCACATTTAGAAATCAGCAGGTTTAGGACATGTCTCGGTCTGCCAAAACCATGCATCATGTCCTTGAGTCACCATTACATGTTTTGGTCTTTTTTTATATGTATGTTCAGCTAAGGCATTCCTGTATATTATAAATGACCGAGGCAGCTAGTAATGGCGAAAAGCAGGGTTCGTTGGGAATAAAAGTTTCATCATTTAGACAGACAGGTGACACTAGGTGCAGGCAAGAAGGCCTAAAGACAATGACATGGCTGGACATGAAGGAGCAGGTAGAGAGAGCAGCCTCAGTACTATGAAGGAGGGTATGGTTTGATGGACAGGTGGGCTCCTGGCTGGAATGATTCTGTTTGCATTCAAAGCTATTATTAGGAAACTGTTAAACTATTTAATCTCTCCGTTGACCTTAAACCGTTAATTTATCACTGCATTCTAGGCCTCGAAGAGTTTGTCAATGATGTGTCCATTGACAACTGTAATATTTCTAATCATATTGATGCATAAGACTATATTCCCGTGTATTAGAGTTATCTATTTTAAGGTTTAAATGTCCAGTATATGTAGGAAAGGGTTTTTGTGGGATAATATAGCATTTGCCTGGACTAATGCAGACAACGGGATATTCTCTCACGGTGGTCTAAAGAAAAGCTCTCTAAGAAACTCTTCAACTTTTTTTTTGCCCAAAAGGGGGTTGGGTGAGAGAGACTTTATTAAAAAAAAAAAAAAAGTATTCCGTTCTTTCTGTAACAAAAGAAGCTTGGGGTATTCCATGAACAGAAAGTACGATTTGAACAGTGCTGATTGTTCCGTGGGGCTTTTTGTTTAGTACGGAGTTTCTCACTTTAACAATTGGACCCAATTAGAGACCTACATTGACCACACTCAATGCAATATAAAATGACTTTCTTTACAGCCTCATTCTCTTGTCGTATATGAGAGGTGTGCTCCTTCCCCAGGCTTCTGTCCAGGAATTTTCTCCAGGATGAATACCGTTGGACATTTCTATCCGTATTCTTCCTCCTCCTCCTTATACTCTTGAACTATGTGTCCTCAAGAACACACAGAGGACTTGCTGGGCTGCAGAACAATCCCTGGGAGCATGATTAGTGCACTTGAACTGAGAGGTAGCACTATCGCTGCACGTCTAGCGATTTAAACTACTTCAGAAGATATGTGTGATACACATTAAGTATTATATTTGGAAGTACTAGCTGTAAGCTTGAGGAACATTTTAATAGAAACTAAATCTGAAAAATAGGTCAGTTGGTCCAACAAGTTTCTGAAGGTAGCGTTCTATCCTTAAAGGGGTTATTGAACTTCAGTTCTAACTTATTGCTGTGTGCATTTAGTCTTTATGGTCTTACTGCCTGCATGACTTTATTATTTCGGACCGCTTTCCACTATAGACAGAACTTGTGTTCGTTTTCTGTCCATGTACCTAATTCATAGATGGACACAGTTCTGTACGTTACGCATACTTGCCTACTTTTGGGAACTAGTTTCAGGGAGATTATAGTTGGTAGTAGAATTTTACATAGGCCCCATTGAGGGTGTGTGTCATGCTCCACCCAAAGGGCGTGTCTAGTGCCATATATGGAGAGATTGTGAAAAGAGATTGTGAACGTGGCACCTAGAAGCGTGGGTGTGTACCGCTACATCTGAGAGGAATCTTTTAAAGTTACTTAGATCCAAATGTAGATGAGCCCCAAAGCAGTTAGTAAGAGCTACTATACTTGGTAACGTGCTGGGAAATTACGCTGATGATTCAATGTTAATGTATCTGTCTCTCATTCCTTTTTCCCCAAAATGTAATGTTGGCTAGGTGACATGAGGGAGATTGCTAGGCTAATTAGGGAGAGAGGGAAATTGCTGCTATTTCAGGGATTCTCCTGCAGAATGCAGGAGGGGAGGTAACTATGATGTAACAGTGTAATGTGGGCTAGGTGACATGAGGGAGATTGCTAGACTAATAAGGGAGAGAGGGAGATTGCTGCTATGTCAGGGAGTCTCCTGCAGAATGCAGGAGGGGAGGTAACTATGATGTAACAGTGTAATGTGGGCTAGGTGACATGAGGGAGATTTGCTAGACTAATGGGGGAGAGAAGGAGATTGCTGCTAGGTCAGGGAGTCTCCTGCAGAATGCAGGAGGGGAGGTAACCATGATGTAACAGTGTAATGTGGGCTAGTTGACATGAGGGAGATTTGCTAGACTAATGGGGGAGAGAAGGAGATTGCTGCTAGGTCAGGGAGTCTCCTGCAGAATGCCCTTGTGGCACCATATAAATAAACAATAATAATAATGTATAACATGTAATTATTATATTGCTGTTACTGTGTGTGTGGGGCCGCAGAGCTCTGCAGCGGCAGATGTGAGGGAGACATACCATGTGTAACATGTAATTATTATATTGCTTTTGCTGTGTGAGGGCCACTAAAAAAAAAGATAGACAAAACAAATGGTCATGAAAACATGAGGGGGGGGGGGGGGTGCTGCTCATCAAAGAGCTTACAATCTAATACATAAATAGCTGTGAAGGATGTAGTCATTGGCTATAGTGATTATATAGTAATTTATTGGATACCTGCAGGCTCTGCATTACTATATAACATGATAATTAGCAGTAGTGAGCTGATCGCCGATTGACAGCTATCATTCCTTATTACAGGCATGCTTTCATTTTATCTATGTTACAATTGAATCAGTAAATTCAGAACATCGTTGCTATCGCTTTGCATTTCCTATAACATTTTTGTGAAGAATAATTAGCCGTAAACTGTTTACACGAATGATGGGATTGATCAGAGTCGCCCTTATGACCAAGCAAGAGCAGAGACAAAAGGAGATTATCTCTCTGTTAGATAAATCACTCCGTGGACCACCGTCCATTGTGCCCAAGTAGGCTATCAATCAGCGCTGACATGCCAGGACTACAGCACCAGCGGGTCTGATTCACTGGCTCAGATCAGCGCTGCTCCCTCTTCCTGCTGAGGTACACAACCTCCCATAACAGTTCCACAGTGATTCCTGTTCCCCCAGATGTCACCCATGTGCTGACTCGAGACACTCCTTAGGACACTGTCCACCATATGGGGAGGACCAACATCTTTATGTACCTTGAAAGAGACACCAGATGCCAATATTCCTGTTTTTTGTTTTGTCAGCACTTTATAATTTGCCCATTTCTTTTAGCTCCCCAGCTGCCTGTAATATCATGGTCTGCTTTCTTCCCTTTCCTCCGTCCTCTTCACTCATATGTGTATCGTGTAACCAGTGCGATTTTCCAGCAGGAACCAGAAGGAACTCGGGGGCAGATTTATTAAGCTTGGCGCAGTGATAAAATGTCTGGTTTTTATCACTGGCCAATCAGCTCCTAACTGTGAAGTTACAGGCTTGGTTTGAAAAATGACAGGTACGAGCTGATTGGCTGGTGATAAAAATCAGACATTTTATCACTTCACCGAGCTTAATAAATCTACCCCTGTGTGCCTGAACCTGTTCTGGGTCAAAATGTACTTTTCATAAGATAAGTTTTATATTAAAGTCACCTGTGAGTGCCTTTGTTTCTAAATACAATCTCTCTCTCTCTCTCTCTCTCTCTCTCTCTCTCTCTCTCTTTCTCTCTCTCTCTCTTTCTCTCTCTTTCTATCTCTCTTTTTCTCTCTCTCTTCTCTCTCTTTTTCTCTCTCTCTTTTTGGGCGGGATTCTCTAAAATCCGCAGCCCTCTTCGCCGGCCACCGCATTTCTAATGACCGCATATTCTCTAAAATATGCGGTCATTAACGCAAGGGACAGCTCTTGCGGTAAGAGCTGTCCCTTGCGATGCGTCGCCGTTGCTGGAATTCCAGGTCTATGACCCGGGAGTCCATCTGCGCATGCGCAGACTGACGCGCTGGCCGCAGGGCATGCTGGGAGGGATCCGTGACGGATCCCTCACACACCGCTGCGGTAAGAAGCCCATAGGCTTCTGCAGGGAACCGCCAGCTTTTACTGGCGATTCCCTCCGCAGCGGTGACACTGCGGAGGGAGGTTAGAGAATACAGAAATGCGGTAAAAACCCAGATAACGGGGTTTTTACCGCATTTCTGTAATAGAGAATCTCGCCCTTTCTCTCTCTCTTTTATCTCTCTCTCTTTCTCTCTCTCTTTCTCTCTCTCTCTCTTCTCTCTCTTTCTCTCTCTCACTCTTTCTCTCTCTCTCTTTTCTCTCTTTTTCTCTCTCTCTCTCTCTCTCTTTTCTCTCTCTCTCTCTCTCTCTTTTCTCTCTCTCTCTCTCTTCTCTCTTTTCTCTCTCTCTCTTCTCTCTCTCTTTTCTCTCTCTCTCTCTCTCTCTTTCTCTCTTTCTCTCTCTCTCTTCTCTCTCTCTTTTCTCTCTCTCTCTCTTTCTCTCTCTCTTTTCTCTCTCTCTCTCTTTCTCTCACTCTTTTTATTTATTCGATCCACCACCAGACCCGGAGTTCCTGGACCTATTTTCTCCGAACAATAGTACCGTGTGTAACAGTTCTGCTGGGTTCTTCAACCTTATATTACCATATGCAGCTAATGAGCAGGCTACACCATGTAGAAGTATCTGGACAGCTCTTGTAGTGTATTGCAATGCTGGCCTATAGCTGTTACTCCTTTATTATTGGACTAACGGCCCTGGGTATGACTGCTAAGAAATGTGTGAATTAAAATGTAAGACAATGGTATCATAGGATTGGTGTCCAAATCCATTTTCTTGGTCTCACCTTATTTCAGGGTTGCCTACCCTCCCGGAATGGCCGGGAGGGTCCCGGAAATCGAGTCCCCCTCCCAGCCTCCTGGAAAGGGGGGCAACCCTCCCGCATAAACCCCAATCTCCCGCGATCCGTCCCTCAGCGGGGGGGGGGTCCGTGGGTAAAATGACGCGATTGCATCATTTTAATCCCGTCCCCCGCAGTCCAATGCCTGAAATACCAGCATTGCACGGCGTGGGGCGTGACTAAAATGACGCGATCACTGTATGCACGCCCCGAACTGGAAAGCCCGTCTGTGGCTCTGCCCCAATCCGCCTCTTTTTAACTCCCAACGATGGCCCCGCCCCCCTGCATAACACAGATGGCTGCCCTCTCTCAGAAGGCAGCCATCAAAAATTGGCAGTATGCCTTATTTCCATGTTTAAAAAATGTGTGTGTGTGGGGGGGGGGGGAGGGGCAAGGCTCTTTTTAGCTCAGGGCACCAAAAATACTAAGCTATTTAATAATGTTTTCCAAGAGAAGCCAGAGGGCAGGTGTAGATCGGAGATGCTGCTCGAGTCCGCATTTACTGCAAATTTCAACTTAGAGCCGCACCCTTCACCATGGAAAAGGGCAGGATAGGAGAAGCTGTCCGACTTAATCAGGAATCTCAAAAGGCTCCCCCCCCCAAAAAAAAATAATAATAATATGTGTCTCCTGGTTATTGGACTTATAGGCCTTGATTTGCATAACAGCACCTAGGTTTTCTCCTGGGTGCAAAAGTTTCTTGAGTAATGGGCCCTACACATGTAGCGATGTATGTAGATGAGCGTTGTGTACGATACTAGATCACTCAGAACGCACAGATCGCTCAGCACACATCGCTGCCAGCGATGTGTGCTGAGCGACCTGTCAGGGCCAGTGTTCTCCGGTGAAAACACTGGCCCTGACCAATTAATAACCTGGTTATTATTTGCCGGGAGATTGCGACACGCTGGGCCGTGCATCACTATGGCCCTTACACCCACAGTGATGTAACGATAAATGTAATAAGCCCCCGAAACCCCAATTTTAATTGCATACCCCCCCTCATGGGTGAAATGCCCCCCCCCCCCATTGTTAGCGCCACCCCACGATGAACGCCAACCCGAAGTGTGGCGAGCGCAGCGAGCCCGCGAGGGGTGGCTGTACGCGTCCTCTGACCTTTTCATACCCCCACTATCCACGTCGGCGTGGAGTTGTTTTTATAAAGTGTGGTGAGCGCAGCTTCACAGGTATACGCGTCCCCTCGCCACACTTCGGGCATACCGCCGCCCCTCGCGGGCTCGCTGCGCTCGCCACGCTTCGGGTTGGTGCCAATAGTGGGGTGGCGTTAACAATGGGGGGACATTTCACATACTAAAACCCATGATGGTGCATATACAATCAAAAATTGGGCCCATTGGCCCATTTCCCATTGTTCCCTATGTAAAATCGCGTTGATCGCGTTGGTCGCATCGCATGCCATTATAATGGCATGCGATGGACGCGATCAACGCGATTTTCTCATTGCCGGCAATAAAGCCATTTAATTGACAGTAATCGCGTCAATCGCATACTTTGTTACCTTAACTTAAGGTATGCGATCTACCACGACGGGCGCCGTGCTAGGAAACAAGTACCCAAAGTAGGTACAGTTGTGTTACTATGGTGGTGCAGGGGGGGTTGGGGGTTGCTGCACTGTAATGTGGGTCATACATCACAAAAACTTTCCTCCAACCATCCAGCAGACCAACTTTCCAACTTATTTGTTCAGCTAAAACACTGCACCATGCACCTAACCAACATTTTCATCAGACCAGCAAACCGGCCAACTCCCAGCCAGTGCCTGCTTACTTAATGTAATTTCGAAATCTAACTCTCTCTCTGCACATGTTACATCTGCCCCACCTGCAGTGCACATGGATTTGTCCATTAGAGGGAGATGTTGCTTTTGCAAGTGAACCAGAATCAGGCCCTTCAAGCAGAAGTGTGCTCTAGGATTTTCCATCACAAATGTGTGTGTGCTTGTATGGCAGAATGTATCCCCTGCTGGAAATTATAACAAAT
This sequence comes from Crinia signifera, assembly GCF_055691185.1. Classification (NCBI taxonomy): domain Eukaryota; kingdom Metazoa; phylum Chordata; class Amphibia; order Anura; family Myobatrachidae; genus Crinia; species Crinia signifera. The sequence goes on along the minus strand of NC_139226.1, from coordinate 124,571,758 downwards.
ATTAGCAGTTTCTGAGGCTTCTGGATTTACTGGCCATAATATGTAACAGTAAGACTTACTTGCCTACCCTCCTGCATTCTACAGGAAACTCCCTGAAATAGCAGCAATCTCCCTCTCTCCCTTATTAGTCTAGCAATCTCCCTCATTTCACCTAGCCCACATTACACTGTTACATCATAGTTACCTCCCCTCCTGCATTCTGCAGGAGACTCCCTGAAATAGCAGCAATCTCCCTCTCTCCCTCATTAGTCTAGCAATCTCCCTCATTTCACCTAGCCCACATTACACTGTTACATCATAGTTACCTCCCCTCCTGCATTCTGGAGGAGACTCCTTGACATAGCAGCAATCTCCCTCTCTCCCTCATTAGTCTAGCAATCTCCCTCATGTCACCTAGCCCACATTACACTGTTACATTTTTTGGGTAAAAAAGGAATGAGAGACAGATACATTTACATTGACTCATCAGCACCATTTCCCAGCACTTTACCAAGTATAGTAGCTCTTACTAACTGCTTTGGGGCTCATCCACATTTGGATATAAGTCATTATAAAAGATTCCTCTCAGATGTAGCAGTACACACCCACGCTTCTAGGTGCCACGTTCACAATCTCTTTTCACAATCTCTCCATATATGGAACTAGACACGCCCTTTGGGTGGAGCATGACACGCCCCCTCAATTTAGCGCTGTGCAAAAATCTATTACTAACTATAATCTCCCTGAAACTAGTTTTCAAAAGTAGGCAAGTATGCATTAAGTGTGTGTGTTACTATACAAATATTTTTTAGATAGATTATACATATAGTGGCATTATACATATGTGTGGGATGCGGTCATTTGGTCTACTGCATTATGGTCAACAGTCATTAGGTCGAATCCATTAGGTCGACATGCTAAAAGGTCGACATGACTCTAGGTCAACATGGGAAAAGGGCGACATGGGAAAAGGTCGACATGATTCTAGTTCGAAAGGTCATTAGTTCGACAGGTCATTAGTTCGACAAGGTCATTAGTTCGACATTGTCTATGTCGACATTCACAAGGTCGACATGGAGTTTTTCACTGTTTTTTGAGCCAACATGTGCCGACAGGCGGTATTTCATGCCCTACCATCCACTAGGGCGTGGTGGTAGAATAAAATAGTGTGCCGAGCGTAGCGAGGCACCGTGCCCGACGCATTGCGAGCGCAGCGAGCGATGCGAGGGGATGCAGTGCACTTTAAACTGTGCCCATGTCGACTGTGTTGACATTCAGGTAAAAAAACAGTGAAAAACCCCATGTCGACCTTGTGAATGTCGACATAGACAATGTCGAACTAATGACCTTGTCGAACTAATGACCTGTCGAACTAATGACCTTTCGACCTAGAATCATGTCGACCTTTTCCCATGTCGACCTAGAGTCATGTCGACCTTTTAGCATGTCGACCTAATGGATTCGACCTAATGACTTTCGACCATAATGCAATAGACCAAATGATCCCAACCCATATGTGTATAGATGTGTGTTGGTTTACATCTATATATGTGGGGTGTAGTGTGCTACAAAGTGAATAAGGGAATTGAGAAGGGAAGATCTCCTTCTCCAGACAGGATAAGTGTCCGTCAATCACTCTATCTTCATCCTAGATTCTGGAAGAGGAAGATCATTATTTGTTGTCAGGTTCTGCAGATCTTGATAAGATAGGGAGTTTGTGCTATTTTAAGGACCATTTACTGTGGAATCTATTTACAGTGTCTGAGAATTCCATGGCTTGGGGCAGCTCATTAGTGTATAGTTACTACTGGTATATACTGTATACCTTCAGTGTAATGCAGTGATTCCCAAACTTCCTTAAACCACAGCATCCTAGAGTATCAGCAATTGTTTCCTAGCGCTCCTATGGTGAAAGTTTCTAATACAATGAATTAATAATAATGTAAGTACATTTTGCTTACCTGTCCTGTATAGGTTCAGCTATGTGGTGGTAGACAGGTTTGTGCATCTTTATGGCAGCGTATTTTATGATTGGCAGCCACCAGAACCTATTTTGCCTTGGTACTCTTTACCTAGAAGGGCGCCCATCGCGGCCATCGTGGGCATTGCATGCACTAAAAAAATCGGGTGTGATGCGACCGACGCGATGCCCGCGATTTCCCATAGGGAACAATGTTAAATGTCCCAATTGACCCGATTTTTCTGTTCAGTGTCTCAATTGACCCGATTTTTCCATAGGAAACAATGTTAAATGGGCCACAGAGGCCAAATAGGCACCCTGAAGTGTGAAATGGCCCCCACAATTGTTAACGCCACCCCACGATCAACGTCAATCCAAAGCGTGGCGAGCGCAGCGAGCCCGCGAGGGGCGGCGGTACGCGTCCTACGACCTTTTCATACCCCCACTATCCACCTCGGCGTGGAGTTGAGAATAGAAAGTGTGGCGAGCGCAGCGAGCCACCGAGCCCGAAGCGTGGCGAGCGCAGCGGATACCTTCACAGGTATCCGCGTCCCCTCGCGGGCTTCACAGCTGTCCGTGTACGCTCGCCACGCTTCGGGCTCGATGGCTCGCTGCGCTCGCCACACTTTCTATTCTCAACTCCACGCCGACGTGGATAGTGGGGGTATGAAAAGGTCGTAGGACGCGTACCGCCGCCCCTCGCGGGCGCGCGGCGCTCGCCACGCATGCGATGCGACCGACCCGATTTTTTTTTACTAACGATGCCCACGATCAAAATCGTGGACGCCCTTCTAGGTAAAGAGTACCTTTGCCTTTAACAGTGAATATAAAATAACCCGATTTGGTAATGGACCACCAACCCCTGTGGTACCCCTGCAAATGTTATGTGAAAACCCAGGATGCCAGTTTTAAAAAGCCACTGGTGTAATGTATCAAGACTATACAGCCTGTAAATTATTCACAGGTGAGATACAAAGATAATAATACTCAGAAGTCTATTCCTTAAAGTGAACAGTCCAATTTATATATATTTTTTATAAAAACTAATTCCATTACATGTTTGCGATTAATCGCACTGATAGGCACATAAGTGCTGCTTACTTAAAATTTTGTTGCCACTGGTTCCATGCTTGTTGCCAAGGGGGATTGCATGCTTTTTGCCATAGTGGGTTCCATGCTTGTTGCCAGGGATTTCATACTTGTTGCCAGGGGAGGTTTACTTGCTTGTTGTTTGGGGGGGTTTACTTGCTCGTTGCCAGGGGGTGGGGGGGGGGTGGGGGCTGGGAGAAGTGGTATCTATCCCCATAAAGAATGTTATGTGCAAGGTGATAATGCCCCAACCAATCAGCTCCAATATGTAAATTGACAGGTAGGAGCTGATTGGCTAGAGCATTATCACCTTGCACATAACGGTCTTTATGGGGATAGATACCGCTTCCCCCAGCTGCATACATTTACCCCTGAGCCCTGCTCTTTCCTATTGCGATAAGAGCCAAAGGGCCAGTTGTATCAAGCTTTAAAAAGTAATAAAATGGAGAGTGATAAACAACCAGCCAATCCTACCTGCCATTTTTCAAACCCAGCCTGTAACATGGCAGTTAGGAGCTGATTGGCTGACTGTTTATCACTGAGTTTCCCAGGTACAGACATAATATATTCGGTGTGAAATATTAAATATATAAAACCGAGGTAGAACTGGATGGACGCAAGTCTTTATTTAGCCTTAACTACTATGTAACTATAATAACCTTGAACAGCAGTGTAATTAATAGAGAAAGCTATCAGAACCACCAATAGGGGGGTGCTGTGGGTACAGCTGTCCCGGGCCCCGGCCTTTGGAAGGGCCCAGGCAGCTTATTTTACCCACCGCAACCCCCCCCCCCCCTCCCTGACTGCCTCCGCTGTGCTGGCTGCGCTGAGTACACTGAACGAAGCACATGCTTCTTCAATGCAGGATGCGGCGGCCAATTAAAATGCTGCACTGGCTTCTGAACCTATCAGAGCTCATGTACCGTTAGCCAATCAGATCGGCTGGCAGTACATGAGCTCTGATTGGTTCACCAGCCGGTGCTGCATTTTAATTGGCCGCCGGTGTCCTGCATTGACGAACCCTGTGCTCGGGACCTGCTGCGTTTAGTAGGAGGGGATGAGGGAGCAGGAGTCAGGCAGTAAGTGAGGGGGGGGGGGGGGGGGGGGGCTGGCCGGGCCCCAAAATTCCGAGTGGCAGCCCTGAAAGCTAATGTCACAGGCTGCCTAGTACAGGCATAGCTCTTTATGCATTTAACAAATAGTTATGTTAGAAATAGGAGTGAAATGAGAGTTAATGTAACAAAAGTTGCAATTACTTAAAAGTAAGGCCATGGCCAATTGAGTTATTTTTGTTATATTCTAAAGGATTGTGTAACCAAATACAGTATTTACTCTTATGCTTGCTGTGATGTAATTGGTTGTGCCCTTTTGTGTAAAAATGCCAATGTATACATAACATTTCTGTTAACTAGGAGACTACAAGTCAGTCCCTTGGCTCTAAGCCTTTGTAATCTCCTGTATGGTCCCTTGGTGTGATGTCATTTAGAAAATCTCTTTCCTATTTTAGGGTAATCAGCATTCAGAAACTTAATGTGAGTGCTAGAATGCTACTTTAATTGTTTCAACTAAAAAGTTACTGCTAAAAAGTACTGTATTATTTACCTGTATAAACAATACCTGGAATTAAACCAACACTGCAGGTTGCACTCAAAACTATCTAAAAAGTTCCATTCCTTTAATCCTTTAATATGTACATTTATAAAAAAATTGTGGTACTTGTTTCCTAGCACGGCCACACCGATTTCCATGGTTGGTTGTGTCGGAAAAATCGCGTCGATCACATCGCATGCGATTTGGTCGCATGCAATGCGACCGACGCGACCGACCCGATATTTTTATTGAATCAAATGTGAATAGGGTCCCTGGGACCCGATTTTACATTGGATTCAATGTAAAATATTCCCTAGACCCCCAATTTTACAGCGTAAACCCCACCCCACGATTGACGCAAACCCAAAGCGTGGCGAGCGCAGCGAGCCCGCGAGGGGCGGCGGTGCGCGTCCTTCGACCTTTTCATTCCCCTACTATCCACGTCGGTGTGGAGTTGAGAATATATAGTGTTGCAAGCACAGCGAGCCACCGCGGCCGAAGCGTGGCGAGCGTAGCGAGCCCCGCGAGGGGACGCGTATAACTTCACAGGTATACGCGTCCGCTCGCCACGCTTCGGGCTCGGTGGCTCGCTGCGCACGCCACACTATATTCTCAACTCCACGCCGACTTGGATAGTAGGGGAATGAAAAGGTCGGAGGACGCGCACCGCCGCCCCTCGCGGACTCGCTGCGCTCGCCACGCTTCGGGTTCACGTCAATTGTGGGGTGACGACGGGGCCATATATAATGTGAAATGGGTCATATTGGCCCATTTCACATTTTTTACTATCTGAGATGGACTTAATCAAGTCCATCTCATCTTGTGCCATTATAATGGCACAAGACCGACGCGATGCTCCCGATTTCAATGTTAAAAAATATTTTAACATTGAAGCCTATGGCAAAATCGGGGGCATCGCGTCGGGGCCAATGTTAATGGTCCCGACCGACGCGATGCCCGCGATTTTCCCTTTAACAGCAAAATGGACCTGATTTCAAAGGAAATCGGGACAATCGCGGCCAACGTGTACCTTAACCTAAAGGTACACGATGCCCGCGATTGTGGCCGTTCTAGGAAACAAGTACCAAAATTGTTGTTGTTTTTTCCCACAGTTTAAAATGCATAACCAAAGGGAAGGTAATGGAAACATGTACTTGTAGTGATGTTACATAAGAAATATAAACCCATCAACAAAATCTACAATCAATAGCAAATTAAACTCCACGTTACACAGTTGCTTGTACATCAATTTAATCAAATGAGAGATTAGCAGGAGTTGAAAAATAAAATGAACAAGATTAAAACAGTGGATATAAAACTGAAGACACGCGAGGGGATATGTCATCTTCTCCGGCGGATTGGACTAAAATACATCAGACACATTGGGTGAAATTTAATAGGAAGAGAGAATCAGAAACAGAGAGGTTTGGAAAGAAATCTCCAGGTTTTTTTTTTAAAGCGGCAATCATTTACACTGCAAAATCAAACTGGTTTTGCAGTGTAAATGATTGGCGCTTTAAAAAAAAACCTGGAGATTTTTTACCAAATCTCTCACTTTTTGAATCACTCACCCTATTACATTTCACCCATCATCTACTCACTACTGCCTATTTCTGCGAGCCGGTTGCCGGGTTGATCCCGTAAATAACAGAATGGGTATTGTTTCCTAGCACGGCCACACCGATTTCCATCGGGGTGGTCGTGTCGGTAAAATCGTGTCGATCACATGCGATTTGGTCACATGCGATGCGATCGACGCGACCGACCTGATTTTTTAATTGAATCAAATGTGAATAGGGTCCCTGGGACCCGATTTTACATTGGATTCAATGTAAAATATTCCCTAGACCCCCAAATTTTACAACGTAAACCCCACCCCACGATAGACGCCAACCCGAAGCGTGGCGAGCGCAGCGAGCCCGCGAGGGGCGGCGGTGCGCGTCCTCCGACCTTTTCATTCCCCTACTATCCACGTCGGCGTGGAGTTGAGAATATATAGTGTGGCGAGCGCAGCGAGCCACCGATCCCGAAGCGTGGCGAGCGCACGCGTATAACTTCACAGGTATACGCGTGCGCTCGCCACGCTTCGGGCTCGCCACACTATATATTCTCAACTCCACGCCGACGTGGATAGTAGGGGAATGAAAAGGTCGGAGGACGCGCACCGCCAACCCTCGCGGGCTCGCTGCGCTCGCCACGCTTCGGGTTGGCGTCTATCGTGGGGTGACGACGGGACCATATATAATGTGAAATGGGTCATATTGGCCCATTTCACATTTTTCACATTGTTTCCTATGTGAGATGGACTTTATCAAGTCCATCTCATCTTGTGCCATTATAATGGCACAAGACCGACGCGATGCTCACGATTTCAATGTTAAAAAATATTTTAACATTGAAGCCTATGGCAAAATCGGGGGCATCGCGTCGGTCACGTCGGGACCAATGTTAATGGTCCCGACCGACGCGATGCCCCCGATTTTTCGTTTGCCGGCAAAATGGACCTGATTTCAAAGGAAATCGGGTCCATCGCGGGGATCGTGTACCTTAACTTAAAGGTACACGATCCCAACGATTGTGGCCGGTGCTAGGAAACAAGTACCAAAGAATGCATTGAAATGCGGCTGTGAACGATATATCATTCATTGTGTATCATCACATCGGCCATCCCGTCACATATTGTAAATTGTGTACCCAGTTTAGTTACTTTGGTTCAGAATGTTTTATTAGATTGTATTACAACAGGATGAATATTAAGCAGGGAGAATCCTGTATACATGTCCTGTTAATGAGCCACCTAGCATTACCTCTACACAGCTCCAGGAGACTAGTGCTCTTCAGTCAGTCAGCTGCCAGGGACCATTAGATCCATACAATGGTGACTTCAAGCTAGCTTAAGCAACAGGCCCTCCAATCCACATGTTTTTGTGTATGATCAATCAATGAAAGATTAATCATTCTTTTATTCCCTATGAAGCACCATTGTGGTTAAAGGGCACACAGCAAGCAGGTCACTCATGCATTGTAATTTGTGCAGCAAGCCACTTGCCCATAGCATTTATCTGTATGTGCCTAATGGGGCCTACACACGGGGTGTTCTGACTTAATCTGACTCGATCGCCTAGAAAATGACCCTACATCGTTCCTTGTGTAGGGGCCAAGCCACGCACATCGGTATCGCTGAGCTTTTTAAGATCCTACATGCAGGATAAATCTAGTCAGATCGCCAGTCAGGGCAAGTGTTCTGTGAGGTAAAGCACGAGCCATTTGCCTCTGGAGCAGGGACCAATCACATTGCAACATCTGGTGTCTGATGGACAAATATGGGTTTGACAGTTGCCAGGAGAATGCTTCCTACTGAATACAGAATAACAGCTGTAAAGTTTGGTGGAAGGAATGGTGGTCTGGAGCTGTTTTTGTTTGGCCTGTACTCCTTAGCTCCAGTGAGGGAAATATATATATTACTAGCTTTTATGATGACATACAAGGTTTTCCTGTTTCCACATGGCAATGCCCCTGGGGGTGGGGATAGGTTTGACCGCAGCTGGAACCCGTTGGCCAGATTGCTCCCCCCGCTGGGGTCCTCCGTCGGCAGATTTCTTCCCCCACCAGGCCGGGGGATTCTCCAGGCTTCGAGACCCACCGCATCCACCCGCTGGGTGCTGTGGCAGGGATCCCGTCGGCCGGCGCTGCCCATCTCCAAACTGGGGGGACCATGACCGTTGCCGGGGGGCTTTGCGGCATCCTCATTGCCACTGCAGCCACAGGGCCACCAGGGTGGATGGCCGCTCACTACCCGCTGGGCTGGAGCATCTGCTCTCTGGGGGCTGAGGAGTGAATAGGACCATCCCCAGCCCCTGCCGGAAGTCTCTATTTCCAGCCATGTGACAAATGTAGTTGAAAGCCTTCCCAGTAGAGTACAGCATTATGTAGTTGTAAAGGAGAGTACTGCAGGGGCAACTTCATATCAATGACCATGATTTTGCAATGAGATGTTCGTCAAGTACTCAGAGTTGTATCGGATCCACCTTGTACTTTCAGTAAACTGTAGAACGTTCACTACTGTCAGCCAAAAAAGTAAATGGACTTCTAGTGCCCTCAAGTGGAGAACTAGAAGTATGCACCAAACAGAATATTTTGAGGGGCTAAAATATTGACACGTTCGTGGCTTACTGCCTGAATTAGCTTTGCTTAAATCAATGAACTATATTGAAGTATGTGTGGCATAACCATCACTTACCAATGCAGAGTAGCATTTCCACATTTTTACCAAACCAGCAAACAGCCAGTCGTTGTGTGAATATGATTTTTATTGTTTCCCCAAAGATTAGAAGCAGGTAAAAAGAAAAGCAATATTCCTGGATTTATATAACTATTACATTGGTAAACATGGATATATAAGTGACTGTTTATTTTGATGATTTAAAAAATATATATATTTTTCTTTTTGGTGTACTACAGGTTCCAGTGAGTCCTGGGTGCTGAGACACAATAGATCTTGTAGTTTATGACACTCAAGCAATTTGGGAATACCAAAGTCTCCTGAGACTAGCAGTGCCCTTGGTAAAATGCTGAAAAACTTTCTGACTGTATACTCATACTTTTTTGTGTGGGGGCACATTTTGTGTATACCGAATTTTCTGGGGAAATTCAGGAATTCAGTACTGAACAGGATAGGTTGCCATTATTACAGTGAGGCATAGTTGCCTACCCTCCCGGATCCTGGGGAAGTGTCATTTTTGAAGTTCTTATTTCCTGCTTCCCTGCACCATAAATAAAATCTCCCTGTTTGTTTACTGCAGCCGGGGTACCACCATGGAATTTGCAAGGACAGTGATTTGCTACAGTGACTATGACTGCTATCTGGGAATAGCAGACCCTTATGTCAACTCTCAGCAACCCCCTCTTAATCCCCCTGCAGCAGAAAACACAGCCTGTGTAACAGCAGTCTTCTTATCTCCGTGTCTGATAAGTGTGAGCTATGGCTGAGGGTGAGAATGTATATAGTAACATAGAATTTAATGGCAGATAGGAACCACTTGGATCATCTAGCCTTTGGTTAAACAGACAAAAAGTACAATACAAAATTTTAAAAAGCCATTTATTTAACCAAGAGATAATTATAAAAGTAAAGGCCCCCATACACTAGCCGATTTTGGTCAGATTTCGGCCAGATCAGTCGGATCTGGCCGAAATCGGACCAAAATCGGCTAGTTTTGATGTCCCCTCAGATCCGATGCGCGGTCCCGTGCGCATCGGATCTGCGTCGGGTGGTCGGACCTGCTGGACCTAGTGGGGCGGCGCGGCGGTGGAGGGAGCAACAGCCACCAAACTCGGGAAGCTATAACATCTGGCCACATATCTTAAAGAGTCCATGTATTACACTGTATTTTGAGTTGCAGTCCCTCCATAGCAAAGCACATGGCACCACCTACAGGATTGTACAGGTATTGCACCCTAGATACACTAAATTCAAAGTTCTAGTGTTTTGAATTTGGAATGTAAAGTATTGCAATTACTATTAGGTTAGCAGAGTACTAATTGGCTGCTTTCAAATCACTAAAGGCATTTTGGTCTTTATTTTGTCTTCCCTGAAAAAGGTATTCCTCTTCTGTAAATAGATATTAATACCATTTATTAATTTATTAACCAGTTATTATATAGTGCACAGATATTCCGCAGCGCTTTAAAGAGAATATTTGAACATTCACATCAGTCCCTGCCCCAGTGGAGCTTACAATCTATATTCCCTACAACATATGCACGCACACACATTTATATGGGTTCATTTTGTTGGAAGCAAATTAACCTACCAGTATATTTTTGGATTGTGGGAGGTAATCTGAGTACCCGGAGGAAACCCACTCAAGCCCAGGGAGAATATACAAACTCCACACTGTTAGAGCCATGGTGGGCATCAAATCTATGATCTCAGAGCTGTGAGGCAGTAATGCTAACCATTACACCATCCGTGCTGCCAATTGATACCATTTATATCGACCATTTTAGATATAATGTATTCCTTGCCACTTTAATTAGTATTTCAATAAACAGCTTATTTAAGGATTTCCAATAGTCTATAAAATGTTACCAAGAGCCAAGATAATGTATTAGATTTAAGGAAGATTTAGCAGATTGCCAGGATGATGACTGTAAAGTGTAAGAAAAGTCTTAAAGAGATTTTCTATAATCATTTGCAGTGACATTTCTCAGAACTGAATATACAGATGGAGCGCCTCTCAGTCAGCGCTGGGTATCGCCAGATGCCCTGCGCTGGCGAGAGCTGTTGGGGAGGCGCGCCATCTGACAGGGACACGTGAGCATCTCATACGCTCACGCGTCCCCATCACTTGGCAGCAGGGAGCAGAATTCCTGCCCGTCTCCACTTCAGGGAGATGGGCAGGGTTAGGGGGGGTGCGGGGGGCTTTGGGCAGTGTCGGGGGAGTGGCAGAGAGGCTGAGGGTGGTGGTGGGCTCAGACGGAATGGGTTGAACGAGCATCTTGTGCACGCGCCCCCTTCCAGCGGCAAACACATGATTTTTATAGGGGGGTTTCCAAATATAACCCAGAATCTCCCACTCTGTAGCGCATTGGAGTAAGTCTGGGAGTCCGGGGGGAGTGATAACAGCCCTGCAAATTGGGCTTTTTATACACTGGAGACTGTATGGAATACAGTAATGATATTCAGGGCCGGCAACAAAAATCTTGGGGCCCCATACACTAATATTTTTGGGCCCACTCAAAATGGTGGTGTGCAGCAGTTGCGCAGGGTGGAGTATTGGTGGCAAGAAGGACCATTTAATGGCTACCCCCAGTGCAGACAGCCTCACCTCTGGGGACATGGGGCAGGCCTCAGAGAGAAGGGGGCATGGAGGATCAGAGATGGGGGGGGGAATGGGGCAGGCCTCATAGAGAAGGGGACATTGAGGATCAGAGAGAGGAGGCATGGGGCAGGGCTCAGAGAGAGGTGTGCATGGAGGATCAGAGAGAATGTGGCAGGGATCAGGGAGAAGGGGCCATGGAGGATCAGAGAGAGTGGAACAGGGGTTAGACAGAAGTGTGAATGGAGGATCAGAAAGAGGGGGCATGGGGCAGGACTCAGAGAGAAGTGTGCATGGAGGATCAGAGAGAATGGGGCAGGCAGGGCCGGTGCAAGAACCACGCCCGCCCCAGGCAAATCCCCCCGCGCCGCCCACCCGCCGCTGGGGGGATTTTAGTGCAGCACTACCTGCGCTCCGGGGGGGGGAAAGGTGCGGACGATACTGCGGCACGGAGGGGTGTGCGGGCGATACTGAGGCGGGCACCCGCACCCCCTGTGTCCAGGGGCAGTGTTGATTCACAGGCAGGAGGGGGGTTAGAGGGAAGATCACAGTCTCACCTGCTCCATGTTCCCGGCTTTTGGGTACCTCTCTATGGTACCTCTCCTTCGGCGGCTCAGTACCGCCCTCCAGTGGCCGGCGCCCTAGGCAAATGCCAAGTCCTGCCTAATGGTGGCGCTGGCCCTGGGGGCAGGGCTCAGGGAGAAGGGGACATTGAGGAACAGATAGAGGGGTCAGGTATCAGAGAGAAAGGCAGGTGTACCTGCTGCAAGATGTGATGGTCACACGATCTTGCAGTTTGCGGCTAGCAGTGCTGATTCCAGGCTTCATACACCCCTGTCTGCCTCTGGGGCCCCTCAGAATCATGAGGCCCATCACAGTTGCCCCCCTAGACCCCCCCCTGTCGCCGGGCCTGTTGATATTTAACAGTACAGATGGTCTATAGTATAGGTTGTTTTGAACATTTAAATTAAGTGGTCAGGAAAAGGTTAAACATATAATAAATAAATACACAAACATAACAGAACCAGTACTGCACTTTCTAAGCTCACAATCTCCCACTTCATGGCAAGGCTCCTGTCTCTTCCTTCTGGCAGCTACTATCTGGTCCATTGCAATGTTTGAGGGCTCAGATCCACACATACAGTAAATGTGGTAGAAGAAGCTGGTACACTGGGCATGTGCAGCCAGTGGCGTAGCTACAGGGGTCGCAGCGGTCGCACCTGCGACCGGGCCCCTGAGCCAGGGGGGCCGATGGCAGCAGGTCCCCCCGGGCCGCTTAGCCAGTCACAGGCTGCCCTCCTGCGCTGGCCGCGGCTTCCAGAACACGGCCGCGGCTACAGGAAAATGGCCGCCGGCCTCCTGCACTGAGGACATGCCGGCGGCCATTTTCCTGTAGCCGCGGCCGTGTTCTGGAAGCCGTGGCCAGCGCAGGAGGCTGTCTGGCCGCAGCCAGTGACTGGCTAAGCGGCCAGGGAGAGCAGGAGGCTGTCTGACCCCACCGGATCCCCCCCCCCCCCTCGCCCAGCAGCAGCAGCAGCAGATGGAGAGGCAGCATTGCAGCAACAATCGTAAGTTGCTGGTGGGAAAGGGGCATATGTTTATTTGGCACTGTGGGGGCATTTCTGGCACTGTGGGGGCATATGTTTATTTGGCACTGTGGGGGCATTTCTGGCACTGTGGGGGCATATGTGTATTTGGCACTGTGGGGGAATATCTGGCACTGTGGGGGCATATGTTTATTTGGCACTGTGGGGGCATTTCTGGCACTGTGGGGGCATATGTGTATTTGGCACTGTGGGGGAATATCTGGCACTGTGGGGGCATATGTTTATTTGGTACTGTGGGGGCATTTCTGGCACTGTGGGGGCATATGTGTATTTGGCACTGTGGGGGAATATCTGGCACTGTGGGGGCATATGTTTATTTGGCACTGTGGGGGCATTTCTGGCACTGTGGGGGCATATGTGTATTTGGCACTGTGGGGGAATATCTAGCACTGTGGGGGCATATGTTTATTTGGCACTGTGGGGGCATTTCTGGCACTGTGGGGGCATATGTGTATTTGGCACTTTGGGGGAATATCTGGCACTGTGGGGGCATATGTGTATCTGTCACTGTGGGGGCATATCTGGCACTGTGGGGGCATATGTGTCTCTGGCACTGTGGGAGCATATCTGGCACTGTGGGGGCATATGTGTCTCTGGCCCTGTGGGAGCATATCTGGCACTGTGGGGGCATATGTGTATTTGGCACTGTGGGGGCATATTATGTGTCTACATTAAAATATAAACAGACCAAGATTTTAATTTTGTTGTATGTAGGGGGGCCCCAAGCTGACCTTTCGCACCAGGGCCCATGAACCTTTAGCTACGCCCCTGTGTGCAGCCGCTCTGCTCTGTCCCTTACACTGCATGATGTGGTGGCAGCTCTACTGATCATATTATATACCAGTGCTATTGTTGTCATAAGTAAAGGCACTTGCCAAGAGGAGGGGGGTTTCTGGGCAACCAGAAACCCCCCTGCGTTTGTCTATGCCTTCCGTCTGATTGCGGTTGGTGATAGAATCGCCAGGACCGGCAAGCATGACAGGTTCTCTATTTGTAACCAATTAAAGTTAAGTAAGGGAAATCTAATTACATGATTTTGTGAATTGTACAACTTGTTTATCCATTTTAATTCCAGTCATGTTTCAAACTATCGCTTCTTGTGACATGTGTGCACACAATTTGTGCTCTGATGCTGCCGTCTTTGTGGAACTGATCACACAAACCTACCCTCATTCCTAACCATGGTTTAATTATGGAAAGAATAATTAGTGTCACCTTGGATACCGCATGTTTGCGTTACGTCATTAAAGTCAATTAGGAGAAAGGGAGCAGTGTGACTGTGTCACTCATATAAAAATACAATAGAATGCTCCTGTGCAAGCTTGTGATTAATCCATGGATAATCAAATTAAATAGCGGAAAATGAGTTCGTAAGATTATCAAAGAAGTCTATGGAATGGTTGAAAGAATGGTTGAATTCCTTTTGTAACTGAAGGGGTTAAAGACAGTGAACCTACTAATAAAATAAACAAAAGAAACACAGTTTCAAATTTAAAACAGGAGCGACAAATCAGCGCGGGGATTATCCATTTTGTGTGAAACTACAAGTCCCAGAATACCCTACTGGCTTTCCTTTGAAACTGTTTCCCCCTCCTTTCATACTGTAGAATGTCACTGGCATTAAAGGGGGATAAGACTAAGAGGAGCTGCTCTCTCCCCCCTCTCTCCGCCACTGGGGATCACAACTGCGATGCTGAACAGTAAGTATACGGGCAATGATTTCTACAGCACTCGCAGATGTAAGGCACCTCTTTGGTGTGGGCTCCCTGTACGGGAAGCAGACGGGCAGCTGACAACCACTGACGTCAGTTGTCCGCCCCCCCGCGCGCACCCGCGTCATCACCCAGCATTTTTATGGAAATGACCATGAAACATTGGGTGTTCCCATGGGCCCAGCCGCTCGCAGCCGCCTCTTGCCCCCTGCCCGCACTGCTAGGTGCGAATGGACCCGATGGACGCGATTTCTCCATAGGCTTCAATGTTAAAATATTTTTAACATTGAAGCCTATGGAGAATCGGGTCCATTGCGTCGGACGTGATGGACCCGATTTTCCATTTCACGGTAAAATGGACCTGATTTTAAAGAAAATCGGGTCCATCGGGGGCATCGTGTGCCTTAAAGTTAAGGCACACGACCAAGAAGATTGTGGCCGTGCTAGGAAACAAGTACCACAAAACATTAGGCCTGGAGTTGATTATAGCACCACAGGCTGCTCCCCCTGCATAGTAACGGGTTGGGATCATTTGGTCTATTGCATTATGGTCGAAAGTCATTAGGTCGAATCCATTAGGTCGACATGCTAAAAGGTCGACATGATTCTAGGTCGACATGGGAAAAGGTCGACATGATTCTAGGTCGAAAGGTCATTAGTTCGACAGGTCATTAGTTCGACAAGGTCATTAGTTCGACAAGGTCATTAGTTCGACATTGTCTATGTCGACATTCACAAGGTCGACATGGGGTTTTTCACTGTTTTTTTACCTGAATGTCAACACAGTCGACATGGACACAGTTTAAAGTGCACTGCATCCCCTCGCATCGCTCGCTGCGCTCGTAATGCGTCGGGCACGGTGCCTCGCTACGCTCGGCACACTATTTTATTCTCCCACCACTCCCTAGTGGATGGTAGGGCATGAAATACCGCCTGTCGGCACATGTTGGCTCAAAAAACAGTGAAAAACTCCATGTCGACCTTGTGAATGTCGACATAGACAATGTCGAACTAATGACCTTGTCGAACTAATGACCTGTCGAACTAATGACCTTTCGAACTAGAATCATGTCGACCTTTTCCCATGTCGACCTAGAGTCATGTCGACCTTTTAGCATGTCGACCTAATGGATTCGACCTAATGACTGTCGACCATAATGCAGTAGACCAAATGACCGCATCCCATAGTAACAGAATAACACCACATGCTGCGAATGGCAGAAATATTATATATTTGTAGATAATGAATGTCAGTAAAATGTTGGGCGTCAGAGCTGGCAGTGCCTAATTCTAATTATCAGTATGTAATGCTGTGCAATTTGTAGATACGGTTAGTGTTGTGAATGAGTTGGTTGGTGTGTAGGAATGAAGTAGAAGCAGAATATCACAGTGCATTTGTAAAGACAGAAAACTGGGAAAACAATTGAGATGGGTTAATGGGAGGGGAAAAGTTGCAGGGCAATGGTAGATAAAATATATTGTTCTCCATTATCTACCATTTCCCTGCAACTCATTCACAACACTAACAGAATCTACAAACTGTACAGCACAACATTACATACTGATAATTAGAATACCGCACTGGCAGTGCTGACGCCCAACATTTTACTTGTAATCAACCACAAGAGTTTTGGGACACCCTTAAAACAATAGCAGCTCCAAATACCCAACTGACCACCACCATAGGTCAGCGCAGTGTACCCACTTGTTAATGATTGTCATCTGTCCTGGGATTTGTCCGGGTGCTGCTGTGGCTCAGAATCCTGCCTTTCTGTCCTCCACCACAGTCCTCCGCCCAGGGATGCCATCAGAAATTGATGGGCCCGGGACTGGCATAATTGTTTGGGCCCCCATTCAACAGTGCCCTCAATTCATAATACCAAACACACACACACACACAAACAAATATATAGAATAATCTTAAATATAGAGAACAATGAAAAGTGCTAAAAGTGAACAATGAAACAAAAATCTGTGTAGCCTTATACATCTTCAATTAAGATCAAATTAATTTTAAATGATATACACTGCCTGTTACATAAATGGTATACACATACATATACACACACACACACACACACACATCCAGTGGGCCCGGCACTCAGACCCCCCAGTGGGGTAACTTGCTCAGGTGCCCTCAGTGCAAGTGAAATCACATGTCAAAATCAATGTTGGTGACCCCCTACACACACAGCTTTCACTCTGCTGCACACAGGACTCTCACTAAAGGCCCCCATACATTAGGCCGGACCCAATTTACCTGCGAGCCGCCTGGCATCTCCCCAGGAGGCTCACATACAATTTGGCACTTGATGTGCCATTTTACATGGGATAAATCGCATGTGATTTATCCCATGTAAAAAAAAACCCGGGGAGCTGCAGGGCGGTGAGCAGTAGTGGGGGCGGGCAGCGGCAGTAGTGGGGACGGGCAGCGGCGGCGGGCGGCGTTTGCGGTGAGCGCAGTGTACTTGCACATAGCAGCAGCGGCGGGGACGGGACGCGCAGTGGCGGCTATTATATTTTTAAAATACTTGTCAAATGACCGGCCGCTCTCTGATTGGCTGAGAGCTCTCCGGCCAATCAGAGAGCGGCCGGTCATTTGACAAGTATTTTAAAAATATAATAGCCGCCACTGCGCGTCCCGTCCCCGCCGCTGCTGCTATGTGTAAGTACACTGCGCTCACCGCACACGCCGCCCGTCCCCACCGCCGCTGCCCGCCCCCACCACCACTGCCCGCCCCCACCACCGCTGCCGCTGGCCGCCCCCACTACTCCCCCGGTGTCTGTATGCATATGCCTGTCAGGTGGCAGGCATATGCATACAGGGAGGTCGGACGTGATCGTATGTACAGACCGTCCGACCTCCCTGATCCGGTCCGATGCGCACGGGACCGCGCATCGGATCGGATCAAATGTCACATACCTACGATTTTGCGCCGATTTCATCCGATTATCGGCACAAAGTGCCGAAATCGGATGAAATCGTCCCAAAATCGCATAGTGTATGGGGGCCTTTAGACACACACACACCTCTCACTCAGATGCATACACACACACACACACACACACACCTCTCACTCGGAGGCACAAACGCCTTTCACTCAGACACACACACCTTTCACGCAGACACACACACACACACACACACACAAATGCCTCTCACTCAGACACACACTCCTTTCACACCTCTCAGTCAGACGCACACACCTCTTTAACTCGGACACACACCTCGTGTAAATGTTGATGTGGTATATATACACCATAAGTTCACGAAAAATTACATTTGAAATGTTTACCCACTCATAAATAGCATACTGTGGCACAATGTATGTCTGCTTGTGTAATGCTCCTAGGCTTGTAACATACTCATAACAACAATGGGGTGTATTCAATGCCGTGGGCAAGCAGTGACAGCAAGTAGGACTTTCTGCTCGCTGTCACCACTCACCCTGTCAGTATTCAACTGACCCCCCTCATACGCAAATTCCCCCTCGCTCCGTTTATTGAGCGAGGGGGAATTTGCGTATGTGACTGCATTAGCTGCAGGTCTCGCTGTTTAGGGGAATCCTCGCTGTCCTGTGATGGTGAGGATTCCCCTGGAATGTTGAATAGTGCGACCGGCCAGCGCGGGGGTTAAACAGCGAGCATGGCTGGTTTTCTGTGATCCACTCTGTTTAAACCCCACGCAGCGGCATTGAATACATGCCATAGTTGCAACTCCAAGATGGAACAAGCTGTAAACAGCGCCCTTGACATTGGCCATCATAGTTAAAAGAAATACCACAACCTTACTTATTGCAAGCACAGGAGTAGTACAGTAGACCACAATATATAGGAAACACTTTCCACAACAAATGAAGAGGCCACCATATATTACAAGTTTATAGAGTCCTGGGCTGTACTGGACATTTCTCACTGCTCAATAAAGGTGGTTCCAAAATCACATCTCTCACTCAGAGACACACACACACCTCTCACTCACATGCATGCACACACACACGCACACCTCTCACTCACATGCATGCACACACACACACCTCTCACTCACATGCACACACACACACACACCTCTCACTCACTCACATGCATGCACACACACCTCTCACTCACATGCACACACACCTCTCACTCACATGCATGCACACACACACACACACACCTCTCACTCACATGCACGCACACACACACACCTCTCACTCACATGCACGCACGCACACACACCTCTCACATGCATGCACACACACACCTCTCACTCACATGCATGCACACACACACCTCTCACTCACATGCATGCACACACACCTCTCACTCACATGCATGCACACACACACCTCTCACTCACATGCATGCACTCACATGCATGCGCACACACACCTCTCACTCACATGCATGCGCACACACACACCTCTCACTCAGACACACACACACACTTCTCACTCAGAGACACACACCTCTCACTCACATGCATTCATGCACACACACACACACACACCTCTCACTCACATGCATGCGCACACACACACACCTCTCACTCACATGCATGCACACACACCTCTCACTCACATGCATGCACACACACCTCTCACTCACATGCATGCACACACACCTCTCACTCACATGCATGCACACACACGCACACACACCTCTCACTCACATGCATGCACACACACACATACCTCTCACTCACATGCATGCACACACACACATACCTCTCACTCACATGCATGCACACACACACACCTCTCACTCACATGCATGCACACACACACACCTCTCACTCACATGCATGCACACACACACACCTCTCACTCAGACACACACACACTTCTCACTCACATGCATACATACACACACACACACACACCTCTCACTCACATGCATGCACGCGCACACACACACACCTCTCACTCACATGCATGCATGCATGCATACACACACCTCTCACATGCATGCACACACCTCACACACACACCTCTCACTCAGAGACACACACACCTCTCACTCAGAGACACACACACCTCTCACTCAGATGCACACACCTGTTTTATTAAACACACACTCCTATTTCAACTAAATAAACAAAACTTCCCCTAAGAAAACAAACACATACTTCACATAAAAAATGTACAAACAAACATATCAAATCCCCCACCCCCCACACACACTGTAACATGAACCAGGTGGCTGTCAGTGCCCCTACCTGTGGCTGTATTCCCCACACGGTGCAGGAGAGCACTCCAGTCGGCCCAGCCAGCTACTGCAGCAGCAGCATTGGAGCCCGGAGGACGAGCTGTGCGCAGCAGCTCCCCCTAGTGTCAGTCGGCTGCCAGCTCATTCTCTATGTGAGAAAAGAAGGCGTCACCTGCACTGAGGCCATGTCCTCAGAGCAGGGGGCTGGCGGCCATGTTTGTGTAGCTGCGGCCATGATCTTAAAGCCGCGGCTACTGCTAGGAGGATGAATAAAGGAAGAGGAGGACAATGCACGGATCACCAGGCTGGCGGCCCGCATTAGTAACTGGTAAAGCGGCCCGGGGGGCACATGGCACCCTGCCCCCCGGCCCAGCCCGCCCCTGGTTCAGTTCCGCTCTCTGGCCACCTGTATGCTGATTTGGTACTTGTGTAGTTTCATAGCGCCACTAGATTGCATGCGATTTGACATGCGATATCGCATGAGATTTACTATCCATTTCATTACCCCAATATCCACTAGGGGGCGGAGTTGATATTATATAGTGTGCCCGAAGCGTGGCGAGCGCACGGACACGGGACACGGAATGTATTCCATGGAATTGCATGCAAATGGCATGCGATATCGTGAGTCGCTGTGAAATAACACAAGTAGCGTCATCCGTGTCCGCTCGCCACACTATATAAAATCAACTCCACACCCAAGTGGATAGTGGGGTAATGAAATGGATAGTAAATCGCATGCGATCTAGTGGCGCCATGAAACTACACAAGTACTGCTGATTTCACTCTACTTATTAGCTGAATTATCATATGTACTAAACCCCGGCTGCCACATCACCGCAGGGCAAGGTATCACCACCTTTGGGTGGCGATACCCTATAGAAGCCTATGGGCTTCTATCGCTGCCCGACGTCTGCCGCAGCCTCCCTACCCTCCCTCCCCGTCCTCCGTGCTGTTCCTCCTCCCCCAGCAGCATGTCACAGCCAGCCGGGGATGTCCTTCCGGCTGCAGGGGGAGGTGGAGACGCCGGGTACTGCCACAGCGCCCAGGAGGTAACGGAGACCCCCCCACACACCACATCACAGGTATTGCAGGAGGCCTCCGTCACCGCACAATGATGCTAGCCGCATATGTTAGTACATATGCGCTAGCATCGCGGCGGGGACGTGGCAAGGGGCGGCGGTGTATGTTAATACATCCCGCCCTATGTATTATGTACAAGCTATTCAATAAAATATTCCCTGGTTTTCTTGCTTGCTCTTCCTGTAAAGACATGAGAATATCAACATCTTTACATCGATGGTGACCATGTCATCATCCCATCCATCATGCAGACAGTGTTGAAATGGCTATGTGTTTAGTTTCCCATACACTGTGCATCTTCTCCAAGGGAAGAAGTCGTATAGGATCCCCCATGAACTGCCCGGCAGCTTCCCAGGCAGCAGATATGCATAAGATACATCGTATGCGGTCCTTTTGCATAATACAATGTATTGTGTACGATCCCAGCAAGAGATGCCGGATCCAATAAATCTTGAAGACAGCCCTTGCGATCTCCGGCTCCGATCCGATGCATACCAGATTGGAATCGGAGCTAAAACACATACAATCAGTTGGAATGGTATAAAAAGGCACTTGTGTTTGGGCATCTTTAGTCAATCATGAAAATCAGGTGGCACTTCCTGCCCCCAGGAAGAGTGAGCCAGTCCCCTGGGCAGCAATAATATACGTTTCATTAAGGTTGTAAGATAATATTGACAATGAGTGAGAGGACTATTCTGTTTATCACTAAAACATTTGATTGAATTGTCTGAAATAAAGATATATATCTGAAGAACATTTACATACAGGCGCAATAAGTGATAATTACAGTACAGTATATTGATAGTAATAAAAATTACTGCGCACACTTAGTTGATTAAGGCACTTTGGCCGTTTTGACTCTGCAAACGCTGTCATTAAAATTTGTGTCCAGTAAAAGAAATTGAGATTAATATTGCAAAAGTAATTACTGAATTGGCATCACTGTATCAATTCAAGGCTATTGATGTCAATCAAATCATTACTGAATTTTTATTGGCTATCGTGGTGTTCTGGCACAAAGATCTTTGCTTAAATCCAGAGAAGTCTGGGATTTACATTTGTAGTGTAGCACAATGAATAATTCTGTAAGGGGTTATTCAGTCCTGATCGCAGCCCTGCGATCTTGCTAGGCGGACAATTATCAGTTAAAAATGGGTAAATGGTAAAAGACAGCGCAACTTTAAGGAAAATATGGTACTTGTGTATTATAACGGCGCCCGATTTCATCCAAATCGCATCCGATATCCATCCGATATCCAGATGACTAGGGAGGCCAATCCCGGGCCATTTTTTGAATCCCGGGATTCGGGATTGAAAAACTGTCAATCCCGGGATTCCCGGGATCCCGGGATTGGCCTCATGATATGCCCAATAGTTGAAAAATTACCTCTAAGCATAGAGGAGATGCGGGGCAGGCCGGCGGCATGCGGCATTTGAGGCGGGCCGGGGAGGAGGCGGGTGACAATGTCTCCGGGCAGACGCTGTGGAGGAGGCGAGGTGACTGGAGAGCCGGGGAGGAGGCGGGTAACTTGGTGTCCGGGCGAATGCGGTGGCTTGTGAATCAATGTGTGGCTGCGCAGCGTGATGTGATCTCTCACATCACGCTGCACAGCCACACAGCCTTGTTGCCAGGCAGCGCAGCGCGATGTTAGAGGTCACGCTGCGCAACCTTAGTGTTCAGACACCGCCGCGTCTGCCCGGAGTTAAAGTTAACAGCCTCCTCCCGCCCCGCTCAGCGGTACGCATAAGAAGGGGATCAAATGCGAATGCGCATTTGGATCCCGCAATCCCGGGATTGGAGCAGCCAATCCCGGGATTCAAATCCCGGCCAAATATGCCCTAAATCCCGGGATCCCGCCGATCCCGATCCCGGGATTGGCATCCCTACAGATGACAGTGACAGATGATTTGGATGACACCTGGGCAGCCTCTCGCCCCCCCCCCAATACATTAATCATTTGTGCGGGAGGACCCGCAGGCAGCCTCTCGCCCCCCCTCCCCCGGAGATCGGAGCACGGACCGGCCACAGTGCACGGGGAGCAGGACAGAATGAGAGCCCCCGAAACACTCACCGCAGGAGCCGGCTATCTGCAGCACTCCGGTCCCCGACGATACAGGCGAGAGGACGCACGGTATGGACACGGGGGGGTGGTGGCGGCGAGGGGGAGAGAGGCTGGCCGGGGTCCTCGTGCCCACGGTATGGACACGGCGGGGCAGCGGCGAGGGGAGAGAGAGGCTGCGCAGCGCAGGGGGTCCCTACAGTGTATGTTATATCAGTGGCGGGGTCCCTGCAGTGTATGGGAACTAGTAACTGCTGGGACCCCGCCATTGATATAACATACACTGTAGGGACCCCAGCGCGATTATTCCCCTCCCTGCGCTGCCCAGGGGGGAGGTATGGGGGGGTAGGAATCCCGTTTCAGATCCGTTTTGACACCAATAAAAACGGGTCTGAAACGGGTAGGACCCTGCTTTTTTACCGTTTCCAAAAAACGTTTTTTTGGAAACGGTAAAATCACTCTGCACCTTTCAGACCGCACAGAATACCGTTTCAAAACGGTTAAAAATCGGCAATATGCGGTCTGAAAGGGGCACTAGATGCTCGAAACGCGTCAGCAGTGACTGGTATCCTCAACCTTAACTAGGACCCAGCCCAGTGCTAAGGAATTTGGAGCTATCCGGACTGCATCCTGCCATATCCCATCCTTGCTGGCTCCGAATACCCTTAGCGGTAAGAAGATCTCACATTTACATGTGATTGTACATGTTGTATGCTTCATATATGTTTTTATGAATACTTTTTTATGTTTATTTATCAATAAACCCTGTCATACTTTTAACTTCTGCCGCCCACCTCGATTGTCACACCAACTTTACACTTTCCTGTCAAACCTTCAGGTCTGAGGGTGACCTTAGTGATAATCTACAGGCAGCCGGAGTAGGAGCGCAGGACAGAGTCCCTCCAAAAATCACAAACCACGGTCACAAGTTGGTTGACAGGAAGTAGACATTTCTGGGTGGTAACCTCCCATTTTGTGGGAGTGTCAGGGAAAACACAGAGGTGCCCAGGCGTTTTCAGCTCCAGCCCCGAACAGCCTGTTACTATTGCACAGGCTGAGTAGGTTCTGGGCCATGCCTTGCACAGAGTGGGTTTTTACTCCAGTGGGGCAGCGGCTGTCTGATTGCAGGGCTTTGCAATGTCACAGAGCAGGAATCAGGTGTAATTAACCATGGCCCTAACTGTGCAGAGTTTGTATATTCTCCCCGTGCTTGCGTGGGTTTCCTCCGGGTACTCCGGTTTCCTCCCACAATCCAAAAATATACAGGTAGGTTATTTGGCTTCCAACAAATTAACCCTAGAATGTCTTTGTGCGCGTGTATATGTGGTAGGGAATATAGATTGTAAGCTCCACTGGGGCAGGGACTGATGTGAATGTTGAAATATTCTCTGTAAAGCGCTGCGGAATATGTGTGCGCTATATAAGAAACTGTTAATAATAAAAATAAATAAAGGTAGCACTCCCCACTGTGCGAGATTTTTATGGGAGCACTACCTAAAAAAAAAAAACACTGTGTCCCTCTGGGACGGGCAGCGCCATTGAACACTATGCCAACCACTGCCCGGCGCCACGGCCCTGCACCCGGCGACCCGGAATGTCAGTAGTCGGCGCCGGAGACTTCAATAGAAAATCCGTTGGGGAGGGGGGAGGAGGAGTCGGGGAGGAGAAGGTGCAGCGGAGGAGAGGGAGCGATTAACTCAGCAGCGCTGCCCAGCTCTAAACAGTGGCATTCCTGATAATTTTCTGGGCTTGCCAGACTGGGCACTGAGGTACAGCCCGGAAAATTCTCGGAATTACCACTGATGGGGTTAATACATCTGACCCATTAATTGTTGGAATTGGGGTCATTTTCAAAGAATGATGGAGTAAAGTTGGGCTTAAATACTTTAAATGTTTTATTTATTTAAGTTTTTAATACTATTACCTATGTATGGTGCTTGGAAACATTTGTGATACCTTATAATGAAATAAAAGAAAATAATATTAATGATGATGATGATGCATGTCTAAGACTATTGTGACACTTGTGAGATAAAGGTATAATCAAAAACTACGTCCCGGTAATTAAGTCCAGGGATGGATTAACAGAGGAAGGGGACCCCTGTACAGTCTGTACAGGGTCCCCTTCCTCTGTTAATGGCCCACTCCTCTCTATAGTGCAGTAGGCTCTGGCGTTGTGTAGGTCTCCGGAAACATGGTGCCCACCATGCTCCTGTGACTAAAATAGGTACTCTTTACCTAGAACGGCGCCCACGATTTTGATCGTGGGCATCGTTAGTAAAAAATCGCGGGCATCGCATGCACTAAAAAATCGGGTGCGATGCGACCCACGCGAAGCCCGCGATTTCCCATAGGGAACAATGCCTCAATTGACCCGATTTTTCCATAGGAAACAATGTTAAATGGCCCACAGAGGCCAAATAGGCACCCTGAAGTGTGAAATGGCCCCCCACAATTGTTAACGCCACCCCACGATCAACGTGAACCCGAAGCGTGGCGAGCGCAGCGAGCCCGCGAGGGGCGGCGGTACGCGTCCTACGACCTTTTCATACCCCCACTATCCACGTCGGCGTGGAGTTGAGAACAGAAAGTGTGGCGAGCGCAGCGAGCCACCGAGCCCGAAGCGTGGCGAGCGCAGCGAGCCCCGCGAGGGGACGCGGACAGCTGTGAAGCCCGCGAGGGGACGCGTATACTTGTGAAGGTATCCGCGTGCGCTCGCCACGCTTCGGGCTCGGTGGCTCGCTGCGCTCGCCACACTTTCTATTCTCAACTCCACGTCGACGTGGATAGTGGGGGTATGAAAAGGTCGTAGGACGCGTACCGCCGTCCCTCGCGGGCTCGCTGCGCTCGCCACGCTTCGGATTTACGTTGATCGTGGGGTGGCGTTAACAATTGCGGGGGCCATTTCACACTTCAGGCATTGAACAGGAAAATCGGGTCAATTAAGACATTTAACATTGTTCCCTATGGGAAATCGCGGGCATCGCGTCGGTCGCATCGCACCCGATTTTTTAGTGCATGCAATGCCCGCGATGGGCGCCCTTCTAGGTAAAGAGTACCCTAAAATCTAATACACATGCACGGTGGCCATTTTCCCAGTGATGTTTTCCACAGCTGCAGTGCTGACTACACATCTCAGAAAAGTAAGTATTTAAACTTGGGTGCTGGGTGCGCAGTGTGGCCCCCACTCCCCTCCAACCTGAACCAAGGGGCCCGTGTGCACTGCACATACTGCACCCATTATCGAAGTGCCAATTATTAAGTCCTCCCTTTCATATCACACAGTTTCTATGAGAGATCTACATTGCTCAAATCGCTCAGCAACATCTCCCTATGTGTAGGCCCCTTAGGATTGCATATCTCTTTATTGATCCTAGGCTGCAATGCTGACACTCACGGCTTTATTGTACATCGCTGTACTAAGCATTTTTTAGAGACAGCGGTTTCAAAACCCATCAAAATAATTTGAAAATGTTGTTCTGAAAAACAGAACTTGTATTAGCACAATGGAATTCATAAGCTTTAATGGGAAAGGGATTGTTGCCAGTGTGCTGCATTGGGTTCCCCTCTGCAGGAGAATAAGCATACGTTTTTTTTTGGCATGACCTGGAGCAGCATTCAATTAAATGAAGAGCTTGACTGGTTCTCCAATGTCCATTAGACCCATCACATTTACTGGACTCGTTCAAAGCCCCCTCCTTCTCCATTACGCCTGGTAAAAGATCTTAATTTGCAGTACTGGCTGCAGATGAATGTTGATTGATTAGGATAAATTAAGTAATGCACTTGGTGAAGTTGTGCAGGAATGCCTTAGCCAGGATATAGGGTACGTTATTCTAGTAGGCATTACCGTATACACCGCAAATTTGGAGCTATGGGAAGTACAAAAGACTCTGCTGACATCTTCACTTAAAGTTGAAATGAATGAATTGATTAGTTTGTAGTAATGGACGAGCCAGTATCTCGCTGCATATCATTATGGCCCCAACCTTCTGCTGTACAGTTAAGAGATTCTACAGCTTAATGTAGGCACGGCAAACATATGGAGCAGGGCTGTGCCCACTCTTGGCCCCTCTGCGTAGGGGCCTAATTCAGACACGCTCGCTAAGCTGTGTATATTCGTAGCCTAGTGAGCAGGTTGCCGCCGCCCCAGCAAACGCATGCCCCCCGCCACCCGAATCTCCTCACTACACTGCGGGCGGAGGTGTACGCTTACACATTTTCTTGGCGAAGAGGAAAAATCATTGGATGGTGGTGGAGCTATTGTTACGCCGCTGCCGCCTGCCGGGACCTGCCGCATCTGTGGCTGCGGTCCCGGCTCTACTCCTGTCTCCGACCTGCTAATGAAAACAGACACTTAGAAAATGATTGCCAACATACAGCAGACCGTATTTGAGGATGCTAGAGGAGATCGAGGAGCGCCGGGACCGCAGAAAAGACCAACATAAGTTCCGCTTACCTAAATGCTCATTGCTATGGGTTTCATGTTTGGTGCCAGGAGTTATCATGCTCTCCCAGGGGTTAATATGCTTCTTGCCATGGGTTTACATGCTCTGCAAGGGGTTAACATTCTCTGTCAGGGGATAACCTGCTCCGCGAGGGGATACATGCTCTGCCAGGGATTAACATGCTTGTTGCCATGGAATTACATGCTCTGCCAGGGGTTAATACGCTCGTTGCCGTGGAGTTACATGCTCTGCCATGGGTTACATGCTTTGCCAGGGGTTAACCTGCTCCGCGAGGGGATACAAAAACAATATATTTTTTAATTATTATAATTGTTTTATGACAGTCAGGTAAACACTCAAAAGATGGCTTCTTGGGGTGCATCTCAGACAAAGTTGGGCGGTACGCAGGGCTGGTATAAGACTTCTCAGCACGCTAGGCAAAAGCTCAACTTTTTATTCCGTCAGTATCAGGAAATTTATGAAGATGTTACTGTGTCTGCAGGCGTCAGATGGAGAATGCCAAATACACGTCACCTCCACAGCCGGAGGGTGGTCTGGGGATAGTACCTCTGTTAGCCGTATGAGAAACCGCAGATCACAGGCGGGTTTCGGCGGGCTCACAGGGGTTTTGAAGTGTGATACTGGGCAACAGCGATAATGTCCCACAAGCAGCAATAAAAAAGGGGGGCTTGACGCGTTTGTCCGGTTTCCTCAGATTCGGCGTAAACTAGTAAAACTCTATACCGGAGAAATGTGTGGAGGTGACGCGTATTTGGCATTGTCCATCTGATGCCTGGGGACATAAATCCAGCCTGCACCCCTGACAGATTGCAGGGAGACTGACCGGGTTGCGAGTCCGGCACTGTGATGGAGCCGTACACCAGCTGCTGTTATCGCTGGATATACTGCAGATTGGGGCAGATGTATTACGCCTGGAGAAGAGATAAACTGGAGATAAAATGGAGATAACTTGGAAGAGATAATGCACCAGCCAATCAGCTGTGTTTGAAATATGACAGTTGGGATCTGATTGACTGGTGCGTTATCTCCTTCAACTTTATCTCTTCACCAGGCTTAATACATCTGCCCCTATGTCCCAGTTGCTCGCGGCTAGTAACAAACAGAGGGATAAGCCACCTTGGAGAGTACACACTGCTGACGTCCCCTGATCTGTTGTGGTCCGGACCGACTGGGTGTGTGAGTCCTGTGGAAGTGGAACCCACCGCAAAGTGGTTGTGCACCAACCCCCTGTTATTTCTGGATGGATTACCGACTGCCCTTGTCACTATACAGATATTCGTCTGAGTAACATCGTCAAACTACGTGGTAAGAGACTCCTGTATTCTGCAGACACAGTAACATCTTCATAAATTTCCTGATACTGACGGAATAAAAAACAGCTAACTGTTACCAGCTTTCTAAAAATCAAAATTTAAAGTTCTACCGTCCTTTGTTTTAAAGAGCAAGTGCTCTCAACGGTGGTCTTGTGAACTCTACAGATTGTCATTAACTGATAACTATGGCCTTATTCTGGTTGGTGCGGCCGGATCCGAATATGTGGCCAGGACCGAGCGTCCTAAACCCCGCCTTCTGTACGGATCGCTCACTCCGTCCGAATGCGGTAAGCCGCTGACCGCACGGAGCACGAGTGGATTTCTCGTGTGTACACCTCCTCCATCTCTGGGAACCTCACCCATCATTCGATGGTCGCAGAACATCGAATGCAGGACCGAGTGGTCAGGCAGCTTCCGCAACCTCAGACCACACGGGCATTTCTCCGTGCAAAAGCAGGGATCTGGGCGGGCAGCTGACATCCGGCTACGTCATATGTCCGCCCCCTACACGTGCGTCACGGCCACATTACCATACGTACGCCCAGCATTTTCATGGGTACGCCCATGAAACTCTGGGCATACACATATGGTAATGAGCCAAAATAGCCCTTCACGCCCCTCTCCACCCCCTGCTCGGAGTGTAGAAAATTCATGCGGAATTTGGACGTGGCTGCCGTTCGCACATGCGCAGATATGCCTCTGCACATGCGCAAACACCAAACATCGGCGGACCGACCGCACGCGGACAGAACCGCACCAACCAGAATAAGGGCCTATGTGATTAAGTGGCAACAGTTGTATAAGAAAATATATTTCAGAATAGTGTCTTTTTATTCTGTTATATTGTTGCGATTGAATCTAATGCCCCACTTGTAGTGTCAAATTTACTCCATCAGAAAGTAGTAATAAAGCTGCCCATACACGGAGCCGTTCGCCGGCATCCCTTCTGTACTATGCGATGCGCGCTCCCGCGCATCACATAGTACGGTACAAAAAGTATGTGCTGCACATACTTTTTGTACTAGGTAAACATCGTATCGGATCGCAGTGCATGCACAAGGGATGCGATCCGATACGATGTGTGCTGTTTAAGCACAGAACGGATCCGATGAACGGACCGTATATGGGGGGCTTTATATCTATTAATTAGGTACTTATGTAGTATCTGGGCGTCCGATTTTGTGATTGTATGCCTTACCTTAAGGCATACAATCAGATGCGATGCGATGCGATTCGATTTTGCATAGGATTCAATATTAAGAAGGTCCTGTTCATTTCCCCACTATCCAAGTGGGCATAGAGTTGATTTTATATAGTGTGGCGAGCGCAGCGAGCCACCGAGCCCGAAGCGTGGCGAGCGAACGCATATTTCTTAAAAAGTATTCTGTGTCCCCTCGCGGGGCTCGCAACTCTCGCCACAGGTTTATATCCAACTCCATGGCCACTTGGATAGTGGGGAAAGGAAAAGGACCCCTTTTTCCCATTGAATTCTATGTTAAAATGGACTCAGACCATTTTAACATTGAATCCTATGGAAAAATCTTGACCATCGCATCGCATACGATTTGGTCGCATGCGATGCGATGCGATGCGATCTGATCCAATTTCTAAATCGGACGCCCAGATACTACATAAGTACCATTAATTATTTTTTTATTATGGTATTAATACATTCTTAATATAATTGTGACAAGTGCGCTCTCTCTTTTTTATTTGTGATTATGCGTGTTATTTTTTGAGTGACACAGGGTCACTTTTGAGAGCAGCAAACGTCACAATTAAATATTTTTACAAATTAATTTGGGAATAAGGTTATTTGTGCGTCTGATCTCCTTGTATGTGCGGTGGCGGTGTGTGTCTAAATATATCGCACGCACGCCACGGTACACACAGGGTAACAAAATTTTGGAAAATCATGAAAGAAGTATAAATGTATTTTTCACAGTTGCGGGCGAGTGTGTTTTGTGGATGGACCGTGCTTTGCACTGACACGTGTGTCACACTCGAGGACACACAATTTTTTTCTCACACATCCATACTAATGGCTGGGTCGGTGTGATTGGCCAGCAGCTGGGTATCTACAAGCAGAATAAACCTTGTATGAGAATGTAGGTTGACTTGTGGGTTGTTCAGAGGTGAGCGTATGCAGAGAACCATTTCGGATGAATCTCTAGCATAGGGTGTAGGTCTGTGGCATGTGCATGCTGGTAGTGGGGACAACTAACTTCCCACGCAGATGTGTCCTTATAGCAGTGGTTGTGCCGTATATATGTAGCCAGCTCAGAACGGAAGCGAAGATCCACTTTCCTTTCTCAGCATGCAATGGCGTTAGAGAGCGTATGAGTGGCTGATCGGGTGTGGATTATTAGATAGACAGTCAATAGGTCGACAACAAAAGGTCAACATGGTCAAAGTGTTGACATGTTCAAAGTGTCTACATGGGCAATAGGTCTGCATGATCCAACTGTCAACATGGTCAAAAGGCCAACATGAAAAAAGTAGACACATAAAAAGTTTTGGCGTGACAATTTGGACATGACAATTCCCATGACATGGACCTTAAATTAGTGTAACCTGTACCCTCATTCCCCTCGCCATGCTTTGGGTCTGGTGCCTCCCTTCGCTCAGCACACTTTACCATTCTCAACTGGAGTCCACATGGATGGTAAAATATGAAAAAAGTCCAAAATAATATAAAAAAAATTGTAAAAAAACTCATGTTGACTTTTTTATGTGTCTACCTTTTTCATGTCAGCCTTTTGATCATGTTGACCTATTACACCACCTTATGGTGTCCACCTATTGGCTGTCTTTATAGACACTGTAGATCTATCAACTGGTACCAGGCTGGTCAGTGATTAGCAGTCCAACAGACCCGTATGGTATTGTCCAAGCGGTCATGCATACTTTCTTATCTTCTAAATCAGGATCTGCCACGCCGAATGTGTAACCATTCCAAAAAGGGGACAAATCTATGGTGCTGTGGCCTCTGGTAAAGGGTGCGGAACCTAGGGCCATGACCCCCGTTTTA
>NC_139226.1:122161309-122496520 GCF_055691185.1 Crinia signifera | reverse complement strand
GGGGGACAGGGTACACACAGGGATAGTGGTGTGGGGGACAATTGGGAGGAGAGGGTACACACAGGGATAGTGGGGATGGGTGACAGGGTACACACAAGGACAGTGGGGGGGATGGATTTACCTGGGTGCAGCTGCTCCTCTGATGGCCCGGGTGGCTGCTTTCTGTCTCCCGGGTGGCGGAGGCAACTCAAGGCCGGGGCTTCACCAGACTGTTAGGCCGCAGGCTGTGGAAGCGCCTGAACCTGGTCCCGACGAGTCCCGGTGGCAGAGTCTGGGCAGGAAATATAATAATAATAATAATAATGTTAAAAAAGGGCTCAGCTTTAGGAGCAGCAGCCGGGCAGCCGGGCAAACACGTCCCCGGCCTGGATGCCGGGGATAGGAGCTGCAGGGAATAGGAGCTGCTGGCTGGCGGCCATGTCCCCTGCCTGGATGGTAGGGAATGTAGGATGCCAGGGGGGACAGCATACACACGGGGGGCACTGGGGGAAAAGCATACACACGGGGGGCACTGGGGAGTGGACAGCGTACATACGGGGGGGGACAGCGGGGGGAAGGATTTACCTGGGTGCAGCTGCTCCTCTGATGGCCCGGGTTGCTGCTTTCTGTCTTCCGGGTAGCGGAGGCAACTCAAGGCCGGGGCTTCACCAGACTGTTAGGCCGCAGGCTGTGGAAGCGCCTGAACCTGGTCCTGATGAGTCCCGGCGGCAGCATGGGGAGGACAGAGTCTGGGCAGGAAATACAATAATAATAATAACAATATTAATAAAGGGCTCAGCTTTAGGAGCAGCAGGTGGGCGGCCGGGCAAGCACGTCCCCGGCCTGGATGGTAGGGGATCTAGGATGCCAGGGATAGGAGCTGCTGGCTGGCGGGTGGGCGGCCATGTCCCCTGGCTGGATGGAAGGGAATGTAGGATGCCAGGGTGGACAGCGTACACACACAGGGGACACTGGGGGGGCAGCGTACACATGGGGGGCAGCGGGCACTGGGGGGGGGGACAGCAAACACATGGGGGGGCACTGGGGGGGGACAGCATACACACGGGGGGCACTGGGGGAGGACAGCGTACACACAGGGGGCACTGGGGGAGGACAGCGTACACACAGGGGGCACTGGGGGCAGGACAGCGTACACACGGGGCACTGGGGGAGGACAGTGTACACACGGGGGCACTGGTGGAGGACAGCGTACACACGGGGACACTGGGGGAGGACAGCGTACACACGGGGGCACTGGGGGAGGACAGCGTACACACGGGGGCACTGGGGGAGGACAGCGTACACACGGGGGCACTGGGGGGGGGGCAGTGTACACACGGGGGCAGAGCATACACACACTGGGGCACGGGGGGACAGAGTACAAACACGGGGGCACTGGGGAGGGGGACAGCTTACACACGGGGGGCACTGGGGGGGACAGTGTACACAAATGGGGGGCACAGTGTACACACAGGAGCACTGGGGATCGGACAACACGCACACATGGGGGCACGGGGGGGACACAGCGTACACAGGGGAGCACTGGGGGGGGCAGCGTACACACGGGGGGCACTGGGGGGGATACACAGCATACACACGGGGGGCAGCGTACACATGGGGGCACTGGGGGGGACAGTGTACACACGGGGCACTGGGGGGGGCTGCGTACACACGGGGGCATGGGGGGGGAGACAGCGTACACACAGGGGGCACAGCGTACACACTGGGGCACTGGGGGGGGGGTGTACACACAAGGGCACTCTGGGGGGACAGCGTACACACGGGGGGCATGGGGGGAGACAGCGTACACACGGGGGGGCACAGCGTACACACAGGGGGCACTGGGAGGGGGACAGCGTACAAAGACAAAGTCTTTTAAGTCTCTTGTATGGTATGGGTTATAGGACATGTGTGCAATTAAAAGAGTTGAAAATGACATGGAATGCATGCACATTACACAATGACACACACTAGACCATGAACGCCGCCATCCCTTGCTGTAGCAGGTCTCATTCTTACCTACAGTCTTCTCTGCCCCAGCGTGTCTCCAGCAATGGTGTGCCTCTCTGCCCCGGTGCTGTAGGGTGTTATGTGCCCAGCCTGTGCCTTCTCATCGGGGCTGGTGCGTCTCCTGGGACCCGGCACTGGCTCCAGCGGTGGCGGGACTCCTCTGCTTCAGCGGGTCTCATGTACCCGTGTCTAGCAGTGGTGGAAGGGGTGGGGGGGGGCACGGGACGGCAGCAGCAGCGCAGCCATGAACGCGCACCAGTATTTAATGTAATAAAATGGAAACAGCCGGGAGTAAGGGGTGCACTGCCACAGCCGAAAGAAAGCAGTTATAGTGTATCCCATTGATGGACCTGCAGCAGCGGGTCTCGCTGGTTTCCTCTGCCCTGGTGCTGCAGAGTGTTATGTGCCCAGCCTGTACCTTCTCATCGGCGCAGGTGCGTCTCCTGGGACCAGGGGCGGATTGGGGACTAAAAGTGGCCCTGGAATATTTCTGGAAGTGGCCTCATGTGGGCGGCAACACATCAATAATGGGCGGAGCCAACATAACAGTAGGCGGGATTACCAAATCACTATACTTAGATACATTGTTGACAGGCAAAACTAAAGCATCAATAGTGTCTGAATATCAGATTCATCAATATAAACTTGTGTTTGTTTGTGAGACTGTAAAATGTGAATGGACCCATGGTTGTCTGGCACTAACCTGACTTTACACACTCTCAACTTCAGGACATTAATACTGTATGTTGATACTGGACATTGCTTCGCAATGAGATGAGATGAGATCTAGTACAAAAAGTAGGTGCAGCACGTACTTTTTGAGCTGTGCGATGGGATGTGTGTCGGGAGCGCGCATCTCATCGCACATAACAATTGTACTGTGTATGGGCACCTTAACTTAACTGAATTATGCAATTCTCCATGCATCCTCATTTTCTATTTTTTCAAAAACCATAAAATAATGAACAGGAGCTACAATTATAGCTTGGTCCAGAAAAAAGCTAAAGGACAAAATACTATTTTTAAAAATGATTATGTTGTAAAAGGGCCAAAAAAAAAAAGCGGTACTTGTTTCCTAGCACGGCGCCCACGATATTCAGTCATATGGCATCTTATGCATTGGCAGCGGTACGCATCCTCCGACCTTTTCATACCCATACTATCCACGTCGATGTGGAGTTGATTTTTATATAGTGTGGCGAACACAGTGAGCCACTGAGCCCGAAGCGTGCCGAGTGGCCGCGTATTACTTTATATGTATTCCGCTGCGCTCGCCATGCTTCGGGCTCGGTGGCTCGCCACGCTATATAAAATCAACTCCACGCCGACATCATGGATGGTGGGGATATGAAAAAGTCGGAGGAGGTGTACCTCTGCGCTCGCCACGCTTCGGTTTGGGTTTGACAATGGGGGTGTTGTGGGGGTGCTTTTAAACATTGTAAGCACCCATTACGGTGCTTATACAATTAATAATCTTATAGGGGGACCATTTAACATTGAAAACACCCATTAGGGTGCTTATACAATTTAAAATCATATACCATTGTATATGGCATACAATGCGATGGTATACGATTTAAAATTGTATAACAGCACACGCCGTGTTGGTTTTACCTTTTATGTTCATGCCAAAGTGAAACTATGCCTTTGAAAAGTCAGCCCCTTGGTATCGATTCAGACCAGATCACTAAACTTAATCAGCAATGCGATTGCCATGGGGGTGAAGAAGACGGCTTCCTCCTAACGGGGAACACCTGCGTTTTCTGGGACACTCCAAGAAAACTCTGAGTTACTTCCCCAAACGTCCACAGGGTGCCAATCACCCTGAGAGCAGCCTGCAAAGCTGTAACGGAATCTGCTGCGCTATATCAGACACTGTAACTGAATATGCTGCGCTATATAAGACACTGTAACGGAATCTGCTGCGCTATATAAGACACTGTAACGGAATCTGCTGCGCTATATAAGATGCTGTAACGGAATCTGCTGCCCTATATAAAACACTGTAACGGAATCTGCTGCGCTATGTTAGACACTGTAACGGAATCTGCTGCGCTATATAAGACACTGTAACGGAATCTGCTGCGCTATATAAGACACTGTAACGGAATCTGCTGCGCTATATAAGACACTGTAACGGAGTCTGCTGCGCTATATAAGATGATGTAACGGAATATGCTGCCCTATATAAGACGCTGTAACGGAATCTGCTGCGCTATATAAGACACTGTAACGGAATCTGCTGCGCTATATAGATTAGAAGAAAAAAGATTTAATTCAGCTAGTAGAAAGAATTTCTTTACGGTCAGAACAGTCAAACTCTGGAACTCTCTTCCCAGAGAGGTGGTAACGGCTGGCTCATTAAATGCGTTCAAGGCAAAGTTGGACAAACATTTACTGGAGAAAAACATCCATGGGTACAAATAAGAAATATAATTTGTCTGTAAAATACCAGAACCTACCAAATCAGCAATGGATATCTATACCAGGTTGAACTAGATGGACGCAAGTCTTTTTTCAGCCTTACATACTATGTAACTATATAACTATGTATATAAGACACTGAAACGGAATCTGCTGCGCTATATAAGACACTGTAACGGAATCTGCTGCACTATATAAGACGCTGTAAATGAATCTGCTGCGCTATATAAAACACTGTAACAGAATCTGCTGCGCTATATAAGACACTGTAACGGAATCTGCTGCGCTATATAAGGCACTGTAACGGAATCTGCTGCGCTATATAAGACTCTGTAACGGAATCTGCTGCGCTATATAAGGCACTGTAACGGAATCTGCTGCGCTATATAAGACTCTAAAGGAATCTGCTGCGCTATATAAGACTCTCTAACGGAATCTGCTGCGCTATGTAAGACACTGTAACGGAATCTGCTGCGCTATATAAGAACCTGTAACGGAATCTGCTGCGTTATATAAGACACTGTAACGGAATCTGCTGCGCTATATAAGACACTGTAACGGAATCTGCTGCGCTATATAAGACGCTGTAACGGAATCTGCTGCGCTCTATAAGATGCTGTAATGGAATCTGCTGCGTTATATAAGACACTGTAACGGTATATGCTGCGCTATATAAGACACTGTAACGGAATCTGCTGCGCTATATAAGACACTGTAATGGAATCTGCCGCGCTATATAAGACACTGTAACGGAATCTGCTGCGCTATATAAGACGCTGTAACGGAATCTGCTGCGCTATATAAGACGCTGTAACGGAATCTGCTGCGCTGTATAAGTCACTGTAACGGAATCTGCTGCGCTATATAAGACACTGTAACGGAATCTGCTGCTCTATGTAAGACACTGTAACGGAATCTGCTGCGCTATATAAGACACTGTAATGGAATCTGCCGCGCTATATAAGACACTGTAACGGAATCTGCTGCGCTATGTTAGACACTGTAACGGAATCTGCTGCGCTATATAAGACACTGTAACGGAATCTGCTGCGCTATATAAGACACTGTAACGGAATCTGCTGCACTATATAAGACGCTGTAAATTAATCTGCTGCGCTATATAAGACGCTGTAACGGAATCTGCTGCGCTATATAAGACACTGTAACGGAATCTGCTGCGTTATATAAGACACTGTAACGGAATATGCTGCGCTATATAAGACACTGTAACGGAATCTGCTGCGCTATATAAGACGCTGTAACGGAATCTGCTGCGCTATATAAGAACCTGTAACGGAATCTGCTGCGCTATATAAGAACCTGTAACGGAATCTGCTGCGCTATATAAGACACTGTAATGGAATCTGCTGCGCTATATAAGACACTGTAACGGAATCTGCAGCGCTAAATAAGAACCTGTAACGGAATCTGCCGCGCTATATAAGACACTGTAATGGAATCTGCTGCGCTATATAAGACACTGTAATGGAATCTGCTGCGCTATATAAGACACTGTAACGGAATCTGCAGCGCTAAATAAGAACCTGTAACGGAATCCGCCGCGCTATATAAGACACTGTAACGGAATCTGCTGCGCTATATAAGACACTGTAACAGAATCTGCTGCGCTATATAAGACACTGTAACGGAATCCGCCGCGCTATATAAGACACTGTAACGGAATCTGCTACCGCAGCAGATTTACAATTGTAGACAGAGATAAACAAACTGGGTAACAACAGAGAGACTTGGAGGTAGGAGGGCCCTGCTGCAAGCTTACAATCTATAGGGATCCATATAGAGAAAAACATTGCAGCCATATAATACAGACAGCACAACAGTGACCCCCATATATAAAAGAGAAAATATCAGTGACCACCATATATTACAGAGGGCATCAGTGACCCCCCCCCCCCCCCCCTCCCCCTTATACCACATAGGGAATCAGTGACTACCTGTAAACAATAGAGAGACCCCATATCTCCTGGGAGCATTAAAGTAACATTTTATATCTTGACAAGACACCTTCATAAAAGGGGTAGCTTGCTCTGGAGGCACAGCTCCTCTGTACTCACAGCACAGTGGTAGGGTTCCACACACGGCTGGCCCAGTGCTTCCATGCTGCTGAGCACTCCATCCTTCTTCTTCCTCCGAGAGTCCTAGCAGCAGTTGCAGAGGCGCTGACTTTATTGGTGCCTCCATAGCTCCCCACGCAAGTACCTCAGTCCTGTTTCTGGGACCCGCTCTTCTCCTCCGGCGTCTCTCCCTACTCGATAGGGGCTAGTTTGGTTCCCCTTCTTTGCGGCCCGCACTGCAGCACAGAGATGCGGAGGGCGGAGCGCAGCATAGGCGCACCTGGAGCTATAGGGCAGGCAGTGCAGTGGAGTGGATAGAACAGCGGCCGGTGCAGTGGACAGAACAGCGGGCGGGAGGAGACGGGGCCACTACCTCTGGCACCCACTTATCACAGGCAGCGGAGGCGGGGCCGCACAAAGGGGCTGCCGATGAGCAACGACTGAGCAGCCCCGGCCTCAGCCCAGGCCCCCATGCTGAGCCTGTCACTGTTTGCTTGTCGGGGGGGGGGGGGGGGGGGGGGGTCTCGCTGGTGTAGCTGCCACTCCAGAGGGAATGGGGACCTGCGGGGCTACATCAAGCGACCAGCAGTGGCAGCTTCATCAGAGGACCAGCGGAGGCTGCTCCATAATGGGGACCAGAGGTGGTGTCAGCTCTATCAGCATGACCCACGGGGGCACTGGGATGGGGAATGTGTGCAGTGGCTGACAAAAAAAAAAGTCTAAACGGTGCTATGGGGCTCCCTGAGCGGCCGCGTCCCATAGCAAGTGTACTCCTTGTACACGCTGTGCAGATGCCCTAAGCCTGTTAATATGCCCCAGAACCTAGGCAATTGCCCAATTTGCCAATGGGCTAAGGCCGGCTCTGCCAGCGCAACACACCCCGCTGGCTGCCACATAGAGCACTTTATGTTTTGAATTTCCCGGCAGTGCAGTGAATAAATTAGATGACATCATACACTCAGCTTACAGCCTCCTCTGGTACAGCATGCTGCAAGACCTTACTAAACTATTTAATTACAGCAGTGTCAAGGCTAATAGTCACACAGTGCCCCCCACACACCCACCCTACCCCCATGTATAACATAAACACCACTTATTCCACTATCACACCAGAATTTCTGCTTGCGAGCAGAAGTCGGCCATCTTGGTGCACCCAAGTGAATCATCTCACAGTACTCCCCTGGCATCTGCGGCTGCGCAACAAGTTGGAGACTCCTATCTTTATAATGGGGGACGTTTCACTAAATTATAAAAAAACTGTACCTATCTGAAAAACCTAAACCCCAAAAGGCACTCCACTGGGACAATATCTACCTAATAAAACAAACCCCAAGTCTCAATTGTTCCCCTACCCCGAGTTATGCCTTCCCAAAAAACCCCTCATAGACTAACATGGGTGACAAAGTGTCATTTCGCGAGTGTCAGAAAAAAACTGGCAGTTGGAAGTTTAGATCGCTCCCAATTGGTCATTTTTTTATATTTTGCCCTGAAATTTGGCACGCAGCACCGGTTGACGATTCTACGCGTACATGCCAAATTTCAGCTCAGTACGTCC
Source organism: Crinia signifera (assembly GCF_055691185.1). Lineage (NCBI taxonomy): Eukaryota > Metazoa > Chordata > Amphibia > Anura > Myobatrachidae > Crinia > Crinia signifera. Next base: position 122,488,477 of record NC_139226.1, on the reverse strand, counting down.
AGTCACTTTTGAGGTGCAGTCCCTCAAACACCATGCCCCCATCCGAAAAGTTCCCTATGGGAAAAATCCGTTCGTTGGATTCAGCCTTAATATAAGGGCACTACCGTGCCCTTATAATACATAAAGCAGCCAGTATTTACTCTGCACAGAAACAAAATAACTGACCCAAATCTAACTCTCGCTGCACATGATCTATTTGCCCCACCTGCAGTGCAACATGGTCTATTAGCGAAAAATCTGCTTTGCGATCCGGTCTGAATTAGGGCTTTCATTCTTCAAAGGTTGTATGCTCTGTCGGGTGCTTTATACTAAAACTCCTTCAGAATTTCCTTTCCATCCACTTATTATGACATCTACAGTATAGAATCTGTCTGAGCTACAATGGCTCTGATGATCATTGCACAAGACAAGAATACAGATGAGATAACTGTTTCAAATTCCGATAATTACTGCAGCTTTGCAAGGCCCCAGCAAGTTTCTATATGCTCCTTTTTGATGATATGGGACAAAATGTGATGAGAAAGGAGAACACGGTGGCACAGCGACTTTCACCTTTCCACTCCTGTTGGAATTGCACTACATCGGGGTCAGTGACTGATGTGAATTACTGCATTACATATCTTCTTTTCAAAGCGAATAATACATGTTATGTTAATGGTACAGGAAAATATGGAAGATTTCTATTTTTTTCCCCATAAAAGTAATATAATAATGCTATATTAATGCCGGAAAAAGAGAACACGTCAAAATGAAGCTATATGGATTCTGATTCAATAACTTATTTTTCTCTCAGGTCTCATTAATCTATCTAATATGTAAATGTAGAAGTAGAGGTAACATAATGTATGTAGATTGTCGTACGTAATGTGCCAATAGGGCGTGAGGTTAAGGCTATGTGACACTGCTGAAATTATTGTACAGCAACAATCTAGTGAATCGTTGGAGGGGTTCAATTAAATTTGTACAGAAAGGTAGTGAAATTCTGCTACTGGTAGCTTTCACTATTATACACTACTTGTACACTACTTGTATACATATACACTACTTGTATACATAGTCACCCCTCCGAACACATATGAACAACTAGGAGTTAATTCTATTGTATAAGGGGGTAATGTGCTGGTGCCACAGTAGAAACATAGAATTTGACGGCAGATAACAACCATTTGGCCCATCTAGTCTACCCCTTTTTTATCCTTCAGGTAATCTCAACCCTTTTTTACCCTTATTTCTTTGTAAGGATATTTATATGCCTATCCCAAGCATGTTTAAATTGTTCTACTGTCTTAGCCTCTACCACCTCTGATGGGAGGCTATTCCACTTATCCACTACCCTTTCTGTGAAGTAATTATTTCTAACATTTCCCCTGAAGCTACCTCCCTCCAGTTTCAGTGCATGTCCTCGTGTTCTATTACTTCTTTTCCTTTGAAGAAAATTTCCCTCCTGTACTATGTTAAACCCTTGATATATTTGAAGATTTCTATCATGTCCCCCCTTTCCCTTCTCTGCTCCAAACTATACATGTTAAGATCTTTTAGTCTTTCCAGGTAAGTTTTGTGATGTAGGCCATGCACCATTTTAGTTGCCCTTCTTTGTACAGTCTCTAATGTATTTATATCCTTCTGGAGATATGGCCCCCAGAACTGAACACAATATTCCATATGAGGCCGTACCAATAACCTATACAGTGGCATATTACTTCTTTCTTTCTACTGCTGATACCTCTCCCTATGCAACCAAGCATCCCACTTGTTGATTACTGTGATCAGGGAACAAATCTAAAGCAGCAAGTACAATGTCTCACACCAAATCATCTAAAAATTCCGGGACCTATGTATGGATGAGGCAAGTATAAGCATCCTCTACACACTGGAGCATACACCCAGTAGAGGTCCAGTTGAAAGGCCAACAAAACAGGGGACCATATTCACCAGTCAGCTCAGAAACAGGTAGATTCTCTGAGAAGTGGTGCCCAAGAACTAATACCCCTTTCACACAGAAAAAGAAATCCTGGAATTTCATGAAATTAAAGGGGCATTTTTCTGTGTGAAAGGGTCAATCAGGATCTTAAACTCTGGGTCTCCGACTCTGCAAATGACCAGGGCCAGAGACCCAGAGTTTAAGATCTGGGTTGACCCTTTCATGCAGGTTAAAAAAACGAGTAATAGAGCAAATTACCGGGTATATATTTTAGACCCGTAGATTTGCTCTCCTGTGTGAAGGGGGGTCGGACAGCAGTGGACGAATAACCCAGCACTTCAAAAGCCAGGTAATTGCCGGGTTATTCGGTCGCCACTGTCTGAAAGTGGTATTACTGGAGCCACAGAAGAGGCCAGACCTGAGAATGCATCGGCGAGGGAATACAATAGTACCCAAGTTATAGCCATGAACCTTGGAATACAAGGAATTTATATGCTACATGTAAGGTAAATTGCTTTATTACAGCAGATGAGATATTGGTAATGAGCCGTAACTAAACATTATCATATAAAGTAATAAAAGTTTAGTAGATGCTAATGCCATGATATCTATATAAGTACTACTGTAGCTTATCAGGCCGACACTTGTTTATGACATACTGTATGGCAAAAGTGCTACAAATAAATGTTATGATAAATAACAGCTATACAGGATCTTAACCCTTTGATTGCCAACGTTGCTGTGAGAGTTGTGCAAAATATCTGCTAAAAGTGCCGGGATCGAAGTCGAGGAATATATTTAATATTTATTTATTATTTTGTTGTTGTCGGCAAACAATCTGAAGTCAATTAATTGAAATTTTGTTAAACATTGCGCCAAAAAAAGAAACAGTCGCTGTGAGCAAAACTGGCATTTTTGTAAGATATTTTGCACATCTCTCACATCAACTCATAGGGTTAAGACTTACACATTATTGTAATGCATGTATATATACAGTATATATATATATATATATATATATATATATATATATATATATATATATCCTTACCTATTTTAATAAAAAAATTAACACTTTTTTTTATTGATGAACTATTTTGATCTCTATTTCTCTCAGACAATTACATAATTATCCGTTGTGCGTCAAAGCTTGACACTGTTTAACTGGCTACCCTCCTTATATCATACAGTGGGGCAGATGTATTGAGACTGGTAAAGTGATAAAGCAGTGATAAAATGGAAGGTGATAATGCACCAGTCAATCAACGCCTAACTGTTATTTTTCAAACACAGCTGATTGGCTGGTGCGTTATTACCTACTTGCATATACAAATGTGGAATAGTTAATATGCACTATGTATTTATTTACCAAAGCAGGTTAATAATATATGTGATTTCAACAAACTCCATTTCTTCCGAATCAACATGAAAGGTTAGTGATTGAGATGGGAGATTAAACTTAAGAGACTGGAAGTTCACCGTAGACACAGTCAATCTATCTAAGAAACAAATGACTGCCATTATTTATACCCAAGATGGAATGATATACGTAAGGTCACAGAGCTGCAATGTGCTCTGGCTGTTATGTTATGTGTTCTTCATAAAAAAAGATGTTTGTTTGTATATTGCTTGGCTTTATCCGGTAGTATATGTGATGCGGTATTAGCTAAGAATCTATCAGATTTCTGACCTTGTTCTCTTCAATTTATCCTGCAAAATGCCGTCTTGTCTTTAAATGTCCATTGTTTTCAAACAGAAGACAGCAAGGACTAATTCCAAAGACAAAACAAATTGGCTTATGTAAAGGTTAAGAAATACCTACTGTATAAGCTAAAACACAACAATATTGATTATAAAACACAGAAGTTAAAGAAGGTAGAAAATACAGATGGTTATATAAATTAATGTATAAATGTTCCAGTTTCCAGAGACATTGCCGTTCGTTCATCTACAGTTTGCATGTTATGAACAAATCTTATATGACCTTGAAAACTACAATCGATCAAGTCAAATTTACTGTATTTAATGATATGATATATTGGCATTTTAAATACTCCTTTCCATGTCATCATCTGATAAAGTCTAGAGAATGAGAATAGAAGGTAATAAATTGTATCAAGGCAAAAGAAAAAAAGTATTTTATTGTAACTCATTATTTAAAAAAAAGTGATATTTCCAAGGACAAAACAGTTTTGAGCAATCCATTTTTAAAAAGACTTTCTAGAAATTATAAACGGTAATCAACTATGAATTTAGCGTTTCGTTTAGAGTAACATATAAACAAGTAAAGAATGCAATTTTGTACCTGGACAAACCTTTTATAAAATAGGTGTAAATGATGATGTAATTGATTATTATTATTATTATTAGTATTTATTTACTTGCAGTAATAGCATAGCAGTCCCACCAAGTTACAAGTCCAGAAGAAAAGCTATATAATACATGAGTGCCTCAGAGGATTATGCGTGAATAACTTAAATATGACTGGCTTGCCTGAAGAGGTGAGTTTTCAGGGAACACTTGAAAGTTTGGAGGCTAGTGTAGAGTCTTATTGTGCGTGGAAGGGCATTCCATAGGATGGGAGAAGCCCGACGAATGTCCTGTAATAGTGATCCATGCAGAACAGAGATGCAGATCTTCCTCAAAGTGGAGTGGTCGAGATGGGAGATATTTTGTGATAAGTAAAGAGATATATGCTGGTGCAGTATGGTAAATAGCTTTATATGCGAGTAGAAGTGTTTTATATTGAATACAGTAAAATACAGGCAACCAATGGCAACATCTTAAGAGAGGTTATTAATATTGTCCCCTCTGGCCTGACATGCCCCATCCAAGATGGCAGCGCCCATTTCAGGAGCCAGCAATGGGGATCACTGGACCCAATGGATAGCTATCGCCTGCAGGCAGACCTGGGAGCCGCAGATAGGAGGTGGCAGGGGAACTCGATGAGGAGCCAGCAGCTGGAGCACCCCATCTTGGTGAGTATGAGACACTACGCAGGTTCCGGCGGTAGCAGCCACATTGGAACCTGACAGTACCCCTCCTTTAAGGGTGGACTCCGGACGCTTATCAGAATTTATTTATCTAAATTTCTCGACAAGCAGTGTAACGTGCACATTAGCAGCATCTACCCAAGTTCTCTCTTTGGGACCGAATCCCTTCCAGTCCACTAAGTATTGAAGTTTAAATCATCGACGTCTGGCATCCAGGATTTGTTTAACTCGAACTCCACATCTCATTCAATTTAAAGATTTGAATTTTTTGGATGCTCACCCAGGATTCATCTGAGGACTAACAGTTTAATGAGAGAGACATGAAAAGTATTCAAAACTCATAATGAGAATGGAAGTTTCAGCTAGATTACCACCGGGTTAATCACCTCAGTAATTGAGAATGGGCCAATATACCGAGGTGCTAGTTTCATAATGGGAACTTTAAGACGAATATAACGAGTTGCTAGCCAATCACTATCACCCACTTTATAAGCTGGAGCAGCACTTCTTTTTCCGGTCTCCGTAGGTTTTGTATCTGTTAGAAGCTTGGCGTAGAGCTCTTTGAACATTCTTCCAAATATTTGCAAAGATCGTAGGGAGGAATTAACTGCAGGTAAATCAGTACTGGGAAGTTTTGCGAATTCAGGAACTCGAGGATGGTGTGAAGAAAGGTGTTTGACTGGATGAGTGATATGTGTTATTATGGGCAAATTCTGCCCAGAGCAGGAGTTCGAAACAATTATCTTGTGAAGAGGAACCATAAAGCCGTATGAAAGCCTCTAAGTCCTGGTTTACTCTTTCAGTTTGACCATTGATTTGAGGGTGGTAAACTTAAGGTTCACTCGAAAAGCTGTACATAATGCTCTCCAAAAAAAGGCCACAAATTGAACACCCCGATCGGAAATAATTTCTGTAGGTAAACCATGCAAGCGAAATATGTGAGATATAAAGAGCTGGGCAAAAGTGGAAGCGCTGGTTAATCCTTTTAGTGGAATGATCAAATTGTGTTGAATCCATTAGAAGAAGGAATATCCATGATGAAGTCCATGGACACATGCGTCCACGGACGTTATGGTACTGGAAGAGGAAACGTTTCCTTACCGGAGGTTGACGAGAGGGCTTGTGCGGTGTGCAAACTGGAAAGGAAGATACAAAACTTTGAATATCCTTCTTCATCATTGTCCACCATTAACTTCTGCTGGAGGTCCAGAGAACTTTGAATAATGTGGTGCCCAATGAAGCAGTTTTCTGCAGAGATTAGGGACTACATAGCTTTTACCTCTGGGAAGAGTAATAACCTTAGTAGCGGCAAACACGGTAGGGTCTAGAATAGGATAGGGATGCTTATCTTCCTCCACAGATGAAACAGAGTGTGATAGAGCATCTGCTTTAACATTCTGAGGGCCTGGTCGAAAGGAGAGTTTGAAATGGAAATGGTAAAGAACATAGCCCATCTAGCCAGACAACAATTAAGGTATTGGGTGTTTCTTAAATAAATTAAATTCTTATGGTCCGTGTAGATTAAGATTTGAAACTGGGCTCCCTCCAGAAGGTATCGCCACTCCTCTAACACTAATTTGATGGCTAGGAGTTCTTGCTCCCCTATAGCATAATTTCTTTCTGCAGGTAGGAACTTCTGAGAGATAAACCCGCAAGGATGAATGGTTAGATCTTCGTATTTTTGAGAGAGGATTGCCACTACTGCTTCCGATGAAGCATCCACCTCTAAAATAAAGGGTCGAGACATATTGGGTTGACAGAGGACTGGAGCAGAAATAGTTGCTTGCTTCGCCTACTGAAAAGCGGACAATGCCTCAGGGGTCCATTTAGCTGGTTTGGCTGCCTTCTTCGTTAAGGTGGTAATAGGAGCCACAATCATGGGAAAACCCCTGATAAACTTCTGATAGTAGTTATTGAACCTCAAGAACCATTGTTTGGCTCATAGGGTAGAGGGCTGTGATCAGCTTAGGATCGCTTGAATTTTTTCCGGATCCATTTGCAGACCCTCTACCGAAATGATGTATCCAAGGAAGGAACCGATGGTTTCTCAAAGATACATTTTTCCATTTTACCGTATAAGCGGTTGTTGCAAAGTCTTTGAAGAACATCCTTGACTTGGATTCAATTCGAAGACAAGTCCTTGGAAAAGATCAAAATTTCATTGAGGTATACGACTACCAACTGATAAAATAAATCTCTGAATATTTCACTTACAAAATTTTGGAAGACCGCAGGCACATTACTAAGGCCAAATGGCATCAACCAAATACTCTTGGTGGCCATCTCTAGTGTTGAATGCTGTTTTCCCTCCATCCCCTTTTCTTGTGTGAATAAGATTGTAGGCCCCACGTAAGTACAATTTAGAAAAATTGTTGCCCCTTTAATGCGGTCAAAGAGTTCAGGGATTAAGAGTAGAGTATACTTATTTTTCACTGTAATCTCATTTAATCCACGATAGTCGATACAAGGCCTCAAGGAGCCATCCTTTTTTTTAAATAAAAAAAAAACCCAGCTCCTGCTGGAGATGAAGAAGGCCGGGTGAACCCTTTCTTTAGGTTTTAGGAAATTTACTCACTCATGACTTGAGTATCCTGTATCGGTAAATGGTAGATTTTTCTGCGGGGCGGTATTTTCCTGGTAATTAACTCAATAGGGCAGTCTCACTCCCGATGAGGCGGAAGGACATTTGCCGCTTATTTGTTAAAAAACATCTGCAAAGGCATGGTAAGAGGAAGGAATCTGGTTTCCTAAGCTGGGGTTAGCCGATCTGAGAGCAGTCACTTTAGATAAACAGTTCTGAGAGCAAGAGGACCCCCAGGCTGTGATTTTCATAGTTGACCAGTCTATCCGGGGTTATGTCTTTAAAGCCAAGGGAACCCCAGCACAACTGGGAAGGAGCCTTGTGGAATAACAAGGAATTACATCCTCTCTTCATGTAAAGCCTCTACTCGTAGAGAGATAGGAGCCGTGCGAGAAAAAAATAATCCATTTGGAATATGACTACCATCTTCAGCCAACAACCAAACAGGAATTTCAAGTGCTTTTATTGGCAAATACATTTTTTTTATCAAAATCGGCAGAAATTACATTTCCCGCTGCTCCAGAGTCCAGAAGATCATGCCTCTCCAAGACCCAACCTGCAAATAAAAGACGCACTTGAATAATAGAATCTGAGAAGGTTGGAGAGGATGAGAGTTGTCCTAGCCTTACCTCTCCATATTTGACTAGGACATCCGTTTCCTGGACAATGAGAGCATTGAGCCACTTGATGACCCACCTCTCCACAATACATGCACAATCTCTCCTGGCGGCGATGTTGAAGTTCTTGAGGAGTGAGACGAGCCCGGTTAATCTGCATTGGTTTTTCGGTGCTTGGAGGACATGGTGCTTGAGGTAGAGATGGGAGTAAAATTTGAGGATGCTCTCCTCTAGTTCTTTCTGCTTGTCTCTCTCTTAATCTGATATCGATTTTGTTGCAGAGGGATATCAGATCTTCAAGCTTCAAGGGCAAATCACGGGTCACAAAGTCATCCTTTAGTTTAGTTTGGACCGGTGGTTAGCAGGGGTACAACAGCGGAAATAACCACCGTACATATTGATGAAATGGTGGTAGTATCAAATGTCATTGCAGTGGAAGGTGTATTAACCCCCTTAACTGCATCAGCATATGAGCGACCTGAGACACGCATATTTCTGCGAGCGCCCTCACTCCCTGATAATGCACTATTAATTAAGCGTCTTCTGGCCTGACACCTACTCCTTGCATTACCTCTCGCCCCTGCTTTCTCAAGAAGCACCATGGAGGGACCCTGCTCAGCCCACTCACCCGAATCCCCGGCCATACTATCAGCTGACCCCTCTGTTTCAGCAACAGTGGCCGATGATTCATTCTTGCTGGAATGCCCGCTTAACACCTGTGGATTAGCAGTTAACCTGCTGCCACTCTTACTCTTATATCTGCCTGAAGGCTGCATAGCGCTGCCGCCTCCATTATCTGAAACAGCAGCATGACCACAAGATGGCGCCAGAAGAGCCCTGCCCCCCATACGCCGTCCCCTGCTCCTTTGTATCTGCCCGGCAACCCCCTCATCTGCTCTCTGTCTGACTTGGGGAGTCCTGACAGCCCGATACATCCCCTGAGTACCCCTCACTCCACTTGGCTGAACGTTAACCCCCTCACTAACCCGGCGGTAACCACCACGGGCAGTGACACCCCTTGAGCCCCTACAGACTCCTACCTCAGCACCAACTGCCAGGCCGACAATTCCATTAGCCCGTCTCCCCTTCCCACGACGAGCGCCGATGTTTGCGCTCCCATCACCCTTGCTGTGGCTGCTAAGAGTCCCTCCTACCGCAGCCACGGCAGCACCGACCACCGCGGCTCTGGACCCCCTGCTCCGACGCGGCGAAGTATAAAGCAGGACAGATTATTCCAATGAAACACGGTCATACTTATCACCACAACGTCTCAAAATGGAAAGAGGAAGAATATTCCATATGCAGAGCTATGAACTACTTAACTCCTCCCCCTACCTTCAATCCAACCTATGGGGTTTTTGGATGTAGATCCACAAACTGGTCTGCGCTATTGTTTGAGCAGCCCAATATGAGAGGTTACTGTGGGGATTGCTGGGAAGCAGAATATATCGGGCGCTTGTTAAAATAATAAAGAGAATTTTAAAAAAAAATAGGGATTTTTTGCTGCAGGGAGTGGTAGGGGTGAGAGAGATAAAGTAAAGCGAATAAGTTGTTGTAGAACAGTTGGTGAGATTTGTTAGGGGTTAGGCAGAACAAGTGCTGTTCGCAAGAAACACAGGTGATAATGAGCGCTGATTAAAATATTCTGCACCAAAAGGGGAAATTACCTAAACCCCTTAGATATGGACCAAACAAGAAAAAATAAATATGGAACAGCGCTGTGCTGAATAATATGAATAAATTTATTAAAAATTATACAATACTATGGCCACCAATAGACAGACAAGACTCATAACATATATAGAACTTATTAGTCCATTCCCCTCACAACAAAACTGGTTAGTGATTCATTAGCTGCATGCAGATACTTTGTTACTTTGTAACCAGAACTTGGGTTAGTTATAAATCAAGAGTCAACACTTGATGTGCACATGTAAGGTTAATAGAATATACTTAGATTGTTTTCCAGTCTTGAGGCAGTGATTGGGTATTCCTTAGGGCTTTGTAGATACCATATGTTGTCTCCGACCGTTGATGCAGTCCCTATTACACGGTCATATCCAAGATCAATTTGTAAGGTGTCTGTTTGCAGCCAAAAGATGTCCACTCTGACCTCTCTACGCGTTTCTCTGCCTCGAAAACGTATCAGCGGCTTCCTCAGGAGTGGTGTATTCATGGTGAATGGCTTCCGCCTTTTTATGGCGGATTTCCGCCGCCTGCGCATGCGCCCGCTATGCGGGTCAAGCCTCTATTTCATTATTGTCCTTGTTGCCGGGTATTTCCGGATACGTCATCGCGGCTTTTGCCGCTATCTTTACAGGCGTGGCAAGCCTCTATTTCAGCCGGCGTTTACTTCCTCATAGTCCCGCCGGTTGCCACGGTAATGGATTTGTTTGTATTCCACTGTTCAGTCTCCACGAGTGGGTACGTTCTCCATTTTGTTTATAAGGAGATATAAAGAGCAGACTTGTTATTTATTGTTTAAATCACCAATCGATTAATTCGTGATGGGGAGTCTAACATATAACATATAACACAACATATATTAAAAAACATATTCATTTAGAAATTTATTAAACACTTTTTTAATAGAGCGAGATATGACTATTATAAATTCATTTTCATCTAATAACCTTTAAAAAGAGCATTTGACATGGGGAGGAGTTTATCCATGAATTAATTTTTCCAACCACAAGCTCATTGACAGTAGTGTAATGAAATACAGATATAATTATATTTAGGGATCAGTTATTCATAGAATATAGCAATATATCAACAGAAACACAGAAAAAATACTTTTTTATATATAAAAATATAAGAAAAAATATTAAAACATTTTAGTAAAATAAAAAAATATATAAAATAAAAAGAAAAGGGAGTGATTCTTCTTTATAGAATATATATTTAGTATACAAGTATATTTAATTGATTTTGCAAATTAAATAATCCAAATATTTTAACCTTTTTCCCCTCCCACCGCCCCCCTCAACCCTCCAACCCCATTGGCAAACAATAGCCCCCACCCAACCTTCCCCCTATCCCGCAGACAATCGAAAGACATCAGTAGATGTTCTAAATATTATTTAACTCTATCATGTCGTTCAGTCCTTTTGGCACCATGGTTCCTAGGCGACAGATCCAATAGGCTTCGCTGCCACATAGCCTATTGAATCTATCACCACCCCTACTGGTGCTCGAAACCTGTTTAATAGCTTTCACCTCAACATTTTTCAACAGGATTCCTTGGCAGCTAAGGACATGTCTAGAGAGGGGGTGGTTTTTATGGCCACCCAGAATGTTACGCCTATGTTCGAGAAACCTCACATGCAAGCAGCGTATGGTATGATAAGTCAGGTAGAATGGAGAGATGACTACATCCTCCTTACGTGCGATGTCGAAGCATTGTATTCAAACATCCCACAAGATCTTGAAGTAAAAGTAATGGAGCTATATCTAAAAAATGAAACCGACCTCTCAGAATCACTACGTGGCTTAATATCTCAAGCCATCAATTTTATATTGAAACACAATTATTTTTTGTTTAATTCACATTATTATTTACAGACACGGGTGACTGCCATGAGGACCAGGTTCGCTCCGAGCTTCGCCAACCTATACATGGGGTCCTTTGAGGACCAACATGTGTGGGGAGGGGGATTCGGGACGGACCTGGTCTTCTATGGCAGATTTATTGATGATTTATTATTTGGAAAGGGGATATTAGCAGTCTAAATACATTCACTGATAGTTTAAATAAAAATAATTTTGGTTTGAAATTCACGAGCACTCAGTTTTACACAATTAAATTTTTTGGACATAGCGCTATCTGTTAAAAATGGCAAATTAGAGACGGAGACGTATCAGAAACCGGTAGACCAAAATAGTTACCTGGACTATGAAAGTGCCCATAATAAGGTTTGGAAGGACAATATCCCGAAGGGGCAACTAATCCGCATAAAAAGAAATCGCTCTACAAATGAGTCCTACCAGAGACAATCTAAGGGAATCATTTCCTCCTTTGAAGAACAAAAATACCCTCCCGAAATAATTCAGAAAGCAACAGAAAAGGTTGAACAAATAGAGAGAATAAGCCTATTGGGTGTAGATACAAGGCCAAAGAATAGGAAACAGAATCAAAAGAATAGAACAACCCAGTTTGTAACACAATTTAACGAATGCTCTCGAGAGATTAAAAATATAATAAAAAAAAATACAACATTAGTGCTGCAGGACGAACTCCTAAAAGATATTGTGGAACCAAATGGGGGAATCATTTTTAGAAAGGGTCAGAACCTGAAAAACCAATTGGTTCATAGCCACTTTGATAATAAATGTCAAGAGGCCCATCTGAAAATGAACCCTGGTAATTGGATCCCAGAGAAACTACTTGGTTTCCACAAATGTGGAAACCATAAATGTATGACGTGTGTAGGACTAAAGCAGAAGAAGAGCGTGGAATTTAAATCATTTACAACAGGCAAAGTTTTTCAGATCAAGAGTTTTTTAAATTGTAAAACAACATTTGTTATATATTATTGAATGTGGGTGCGGCCTACAGTATGTAGGCCGAACCATACGCTGCTTGCATGTGAGGTTTCTCGAACATAGGCGTAACATTCTGGGTGGCCTTAAAAACCACCCCCTCTCTAGACATGTCCTTAGCTGCCAAGGAATCTCGTTGAAAAATGTTGAGGTGAAAGCTATTGAACAGGTTTCGAGCACCAGTAGGGGTGGTGATAGATTCAATAGGCTATGTGGCAGAGAAGCCTATTCGATCTTTCACCTAGGAACCATGGTGCCAAAAGGACTGAACGACATGATAGAGTTAAATAATATTTAGAACATCTACTGCTGTCTTTCGATTGTCTGCGGGATAGGGGGAGGGTTGGGTGGGGGCTATTGTTTGCCAATGGGGTTGGGGGGTTGAGGGGGGCGGTGGGAGGGGAAAAAGGTTAAAATATTTGGATTATTTAATTTGCAAAATCAATTAAATATACTTGTATACTAAATATATATTCTATACAGAAGAATCACTCCCTTTTCTTTTTATTTTATATATTTTTTTATTTGACTAAAATGTTTTAATATTTTTTATTATATTTTTATATGTTTCTGTTGATATATTGCTATATTCTATGAATAACTGATCCCTAGATATAATTATATCTGTATTTCATTACACTACTGTCAATGAGCTTGTGGTTGGAAAAATTAATTCATGGATAAACTCCTCTCCATGTCAAATGCTCTTTTTAAAGGTTATTAGATGAAAATGAATTTATAATAGTCATATCTCGCTCTATTAAAAAAGTGTTTAATAAATTTCTAAATGAATATGTTTTTTAATATATGTTGTGTTATATGTTATATGTTAGACTCCCCATCACAAATTAATCGATTGGTGATTTAAACAATAAATAACAAGTCTGCGCTTTATATCTCCTTATTAAAAAAATGGAGAATGCACCCAATCGTGGAGACTGAACAGTGGAATACAAACAAATCCATTACCGTGGCAACCGGTGGGACTATGAGGAAGTAAACGCCCGCTGAAATAGAGGCTTGCCACGCCTGTACAGATAGCGGCAAAAGCCGCGATGACGTATCCGGAAATACCCGGCAACAAGGACAATAATGAAATAGAGGCTTGACCCGCATGCGCAGACGGCGGAAATCCACCATAAAAAGGCGGAAGCCATTCACCATGAATACACCACTCCTGAGGAAGCCGCTGATACGTTTTCGAGGAAGAAACGCGTAGAGAGGTCAGAGGGGACATCTTTTGGCTGCAAACAGACACCTTACAAATTGATCTTGGATATGACCGTGTAATAGGGATTGCACCAACAGTCGGAGACAACATATGGTATCCACAAAGCCCTAAGGAATACCCCATCTCTGCCTCAAGACTGGAAGCCAATCTAAGTATATTCTATTAACCTTGCATGTGCACATCAAGTGTTGACTCTTGATTTATAACTAACCCAAGTTCTGATTACAAAGTAACAAAGTATCTGCATGCATCTATTGAATCACTAACCAGTCTTGTTGTGAGGGGAATGGACTAATAAGTTCTATATATGTTGTGAGTCTTGTCTGTCTATTGGTGGCCATAGTATTGTATAATTTTTAATAAATGTATTCATATTATTCAGCACAGCGCTGTTCCATATTTCTTTTTTTCCTGTTCGCAAGAAGGAAGAATATTGGAGTAGAAATAAAAATAAATGAAAAAATAAAAATTAAAAATAAATAAAAATAAAAATAAAATTAAAATAAAAATAAAACTAAATTAAATTGAAATAAATAAAATAAATAAATACAAGCAAAAATGAATAAAATAAATATAAAACTAAATAAAAATTAAATTAAATTAATAAACATATAAAAAGACAAATAAAAAGACTATTGCGGCATGTTTACAATTCCCTTGTAGGAATAGGTAAGGAGGATAACAGTCCAGCTTGTCTAACTCACCCTAACTAGTCCTGCCTGGGGTCCGTTTTTTATGGACGATCCGGGCGGCAGTGGGCTTGTATGCGCCGGGCTTCTGTCGGGTTTCTTAGATCTTGGCAGAGCGGCGGCTTGCAGCGGCTGTGGATCTCGGCAGTGGCTGGTTTTGCTGGTTCTGCTGGTTCTTCTGGTACCTCCTGTAGTACACACTTAACGGGTTTCACATCGGGTAGATCCTTGACATAGCATCTACCCGATGTGAAACGCGTTAAGTGTGTACTACAGGAGGTACCAGAAGAACCAGCAGAACCAGCCACTGCTGAGATCCACAGCCCCTGCAAGCCGCCACTCTGCCGAGATCTAAGAAACCCGACAGAAGCACGGCGCATACAAGCGCAGGACCCGTGCCGCCCGGAGCGTCCATAAACGGACCCCAGGCAGGACAAGTTAGGGTGAGTTAGACAAGCTGGACTGTTATCCTCCTTACCTATTCCTACAAGGGAATTGTAAACATGCCGCAATAGTATTTTTATTTGTCTTTTTATTTGTTTATTAATTTAATTTAATTTTTATTTATTTTTATATTTATTTTATTTTGTATTCATTTTTGCTTGTATTTATTTATTTTATTTATTTCAATTTAATTTACTTTTATCTTTATTTTCATTTGCATTTTATTTTTATTTATTTTTTATTTTTATTTGTATTTTTTCATTTATTTTTATTTTATTTATCATTATTTTTATTTCTACTCCAATATTCTTCCTTCTTGCGAACAGCACTTGTTCTGCCTAACCCCTAACAAATCTCACCAACTATTCTACAACAACTTATTCGCTTTACTTTATCTCTCTCACCCCACCACTCCCTGCAGCAAAAAATCCCAATTTTTTTCAAAATTCTCTTTATTATTTTAACAAGCGCCCAATATATTCTGCTTCCCAGCAATCCCCACTTCAATCCAACCTATCAGCTCTGCACCCTTGTATCCATGCATCCCCATCGATAACAAGCCTAACCCCCTTCCAGCCCCAGTGGAATAGAATGACAGCTATCTGCTATATCCAGTAAGTTTATGCTTCTCCAGTCACACTAGGTGCCTTCCGCAGTCTTTCTCAAAATACCATCATGCCTGAACTCTCATGAAAATAGCATAGGCAGTATACAAGGTTTTCTACTGTATGTGATGAAAATAATGTCAATTTTAATACACTGCATATTGCTAAATACTTTTGTGTTGTTTATGTCTCTGTCATTATTGTTCTTACTTCTCATTTACTGTTATTCACAGTGTAGTTGCCACTATTGCCAGCAGATGGCAGTCTGGTATAAGGCTATGTAGGTAAATAATGTATGCAGGGATAAAGGACCAGAGCAAGAGCCTATGCTTTCTGATGGGATTTTGTTTTAGAAGAACATGGACAGAAAATCCTGTCTGAAACAATAAATTCATTTTGGGAATATCTGGAGACAAGATATTTGACTTGCAAAATATTTGCTCATGTGACAGCAGTTACTCATAGTGTAGACTCAACAGGATGGTACATTTAACTCCATTCATTGACAGATTGTCCAGATGTGAAGCACAGAACATTTTAAAAGGAAACACACTACATTAAGGATTTCAATTTATGAGCCATATATGTGAAAATAATAGAAGAAAAAGAATCCAAGTAAATAATTCGGAGCGCCTTTACTCCATAGAGAAAGAAATGACAATTAACTTGACCTATTATATAGATAGCAGTTTTTATTTTATTTTATTTGCCAGTTATTTGTGAAGGTGACATAGCAGTTTGTTGTATCTATACAAACCATAATTTAATTTTGTTGTAATTGGCTTGTTGTTTGGTAACAGTATTGAGCACCATGGATGAACCAGTTCAGGATTTCCAGGTGTGTGACAATCCCTCCATATGTGATACAATATATAGCGAAGCATTTTCCGCTTTACAATTAGAATCAACAGTGATACAGTAGGACAAACTGGGTAATCACAGACAGACATAGGGTTAGGAAGGCCCTGCTCCTAAGCTTCACAATCTATAAAGAGATAAATCCGAGGGTAATAGAGAATAGTAAACGTCAATCAGCCAATTGACCCCTAACTGTCATTTTTAAACACATTCTATAGCATGACAGGAGCTGACGGGCTAGATGTTTATCTCTCTATCACCCTCATGCTCATCTCTTTTCATATAATGCACTTGGCACTTGATAGAGTGCCAAGTGAATTTGCCAAAATACAGTAGGTGTGAAAATTGGCAAGCAGACATTTTTATTCATCATAATACCTTATAAAGGAAATTTTTTTTTTTAAACAACATAGTTCATTTGATTTTATATAATAAATGTGAGCAGCGCTGACATTTTTTAGCCAATATTTTGCACATCTCTTACAGAGATGTTGACGCTCAAAGAGTTAATACATCTACTCCATTTAACCCCTTCCCGACATTTGACGTACATTTACGTCATGGCCGGGATGTACTTCCCGACACATGGCATAAATGTACGTCATGCCATTTAACTGTCACCGCGTCTATAGACGCGGTGACAGTTTAAACATGTCTGCTGTCCCTGACAGCAGACATGTCCCTGCATGCCCAGGGGGGGTGGCGATGTCTCTCCCCCGTCGGAGATCGCTGTGATTGGCTGTTCAAATGTGAACAGCCAATTACAGCGTTTTCTGTGTACCGGCGAATAACGTTCGCCGGTGACACAGGGATCGGTGGTGATTGGTGCTGTAAAGTACAGCACCAATCACCACGGGGTGTAAGGGTGACACTGGTGTCACCCCACCTCACCCAACCCGCCCCCAAAGGCCATGATTGGTTCGCCGGACCGACGGACCAATCACAGCCATGGAGGGTGATTTAAACTAACGGTGACTGCACTGCAGACGCCATTCCGGTCTGGAATTGCGTGCAGTGCGGTCACCGTACCTATCTGCCGTGATATACTGACCTGATCCTTGCAAAATCCTTACCTGATCACCTGATCACCTGATCACTGCTTGTAGCGTGCTGGATGCTTCCTGGATCTGACTTCTTGTGACTTCCTGCTGCTGCTGCAGTGTGATAGAGTTATAGATAGAGAGATAGAGAGAGATAGAGAGAGATAGAGAGAGATAGTGACAGAGTGTGCTATATTTTGTGTCTGCTACCCCCCCTTTTTGGGGGTGCAGGTTTTTTTTTTATATATATAACTGTCAGTGCTGCTGCTGCAGTGTCATAGAGTGATAGATAGTGATAGATAGTGAGAGATAGAGAGATAGAGAGAGATAGTGATAGAGAGTGCTATATTTTGTGTCTGCTACCCCCCCTTTTTGGGGGTGCAGGGGTTTTTTATATATATATATAACTGTCAGTGCTGCTGCTGCAGTGTCATAGAGTGATAGATAGTGAGAGATAGAGAGATAGAGAGAGATAGTGACAGAGAGTGATAGAGAGTGCTATATTTTGTGTCTGCTACCCCCCCTTTTTGGGGGTGCAGGTTTTTTTTAAATATATATAACTGTCAGTGCTGCTGCTGCAGTGTCATAGAGTGATAGATAGTGATAGATAGTGAGAGATAGAGAGATAGAGAGAGATAGTGACAGAGAGTGATAGAGAGTGCTATATTTTGTGTCTGCTACCCCCCCTTTTGTGCTGATCAGTATATCTGTGCTGATCAGCAACTTTTTTCGGGTGCAGGGTTTTTTTTTTTATATATACCTGTCAGTTGCTGCCAGTTGCACTGTCAGTTGCACCAAAGGTTGTGCACCTGCTTCCCCTCACTGGTAATCAGTGTCGCATCACTGATCACCTTTTTTTTTTTTTAGGGTGCTGTGGGGTCTTTTTTTAATTTTTTTTTTTACACACACTGTGATTTTGTGGGTGTCCTGTGGCCACTGTGCGCTGATCAGTGACGTACATCACTGATCAGCTTTTTCGGCAAAGGGTTGATCTATTTTTTTTTTTTGATCAAATTCCTGTTGCCTTTGAGCGCTGTTCAGTGACGGACGTTACTGACCAACATCTGTGCTCAATTTTTGGCGCAGGACCTTTTTTTTTTTTTTTAACCCCTTCAATTTTTTTTTTTTATTGGGATCAAATTCCTGTATAAAGTATTTTATTTTTTTTTTGCACTACATACACACTACACACTACATACCCCCCGTGTTGAAATAAAGTTTGTACCCCCCCTACACTATACACGTGTTGAAACATTTCACTACCAGAAACACAAAAATAAAAATGGCATCCTAAATGTCATCCCAAATGTCATCCCAGTCATCCAGAAGAATGTATTCAGCGGAGGAGGCATATGCCATGCTTGCCTCTAAATCTGACACAGCCAGTGAGGCAAGCGGGGAATTTGAAGGATTCATCTTAAGCTCCTCTCCCTCCTCTAGTGATGAGGGACGTAGAGCAGCTGAGACCCCCCCCAATAATTGATCTCGTATGGACCCCACCACCAGACAATTTTGAGCCCCAGGTTCCTGAGTTTTTGGCCATCCCAGGAATCCAATTTGATTCCACAGGTCTCAGAGAAATTGACTTTTTCAAATTATTTTTCTCTGATGATTTTATAAATTTAATGGTGGACCAAACTAATTTATATGCCCAGCAGTTTATTGCTCAAAACCCCACGTCATCATTTGCTAGGTGGACCCCTGTAGATGCAGTAGAGATGATGACGTTTTGGGGTCTGGTGTTTCATATGGGCATAGTAAAAAAGCCAGAAATTAGGCAATATTGGAGTACAGATGTTCTGTACAGCACCCCACTTTACCGTATGGCCATGACCCGGACTCGTTTTGAGTTAATCCTTAATTTTTTTCATTACAACGATAATGCACAGTGCCCACCCAGAGATGATCCCACCTTTGACCGGCTATTCAAAGTCAGGCCGGTCATTGATCATTTCAGTGCCAAATTTCCAGAGATGTACATCCCAGATAAATTCATTTGCATAGACGAGTCCCTTATACATTTTAAAGGAAGGGTTAAATTCCGCCAGTACCTTCCCAGTAAGAGGGCAAGGTATGGCATAAAAATGTATAAGCTGTGTGAAAGCACCTCAGGGTACACTCACAGGTTTAGGGTATATGAAGGGAAGGATTCAAGAATTGAACCGCCAGAATGCCCCCCCTCCCTCGTAGGTGTTAGTGGAAAAATTGTCTGGGATTTAGTGCACCCCTTCCTGGATAAAGGTTATCACCTCTATGTGGATAACTTTTACACTAGCATCCCCCTGTTTAAGGCCCTTGGTTCAAGAGGTACAGCAGCTTGCGGTACTGTGCGCAAGAACCAAAGAGGCCTCCCAAAAACGCACATTGCCCAAGTAATGAGAAGGGGTGAAAGCAGGGCACAATCCACCGAAAATATGTTGTTGGTCAAATATAAGGGCAAGAGGGATGTCCTTATACTGACAACAATTCACGGAGACAGTACCACCTCCGTCCCTGTACGAGGTACCAGTACCCACACCTCAAAACCTAATTGTATCCTGGATTACAATAAGTACATGGGCGGAGTGGATCTTTCAGATCAGGTACTGAAGCCGTACAGTGCCCTGCGGAAAACAAAAATCTGGTACAAGAAGCTGGCCGTGTATATCATCCAGATGGCACTGTATAACGCTTACGTGCTATTCCGTTCTACCAGCCAGAGGGGGACATTTATGCACTTTCAAGAGGAAGTCATAAAGAGCCTAATATTTGGGAACCAGCAGGCAGAGGGCCCCAGTACTTCTAGTACTGGCCCCCGTATTGTACCAGGGCAGCATTTTCCTGATGAAATCCCCTCCACTGGAAAAAAGGGCAGGACACAAAAAAGGTGCAAAGTTTGCTATAAAAAGGGAATAAGAAAGCAAACTATTTTCCAGTGTGACACTTGCCCCGACAAACCCGGCCTATGTATAAAGGAGTGTTTTAAAATATACCACACATCTATGGATTATTAGGTTCATCATTTCACCGTGCTTCGGGGGTCTTGCTAATGCCACATAGCACCCACCATTCATTCGACCAGAATCTGAGCCGCAAAATCCAAAAATCACTCCTTCCCTTCTGAGTCCTGCCATGCACCCAACTGGTATTTTTTGGTCACATGTGAGGCATTGCCGTACTCGGGAGAAATTGAGGCACAGATTTTGGGGTGCTTTTTCTCCTTCATACCTTATGAAAATGAAAAATTTTGAGCCAGAACTGCATTTTTGTGTAAAAAAATGTAATTTTTCATTTGCACAGCCCAGTTGTATCAAAATTGGTGAAACCCCTGGGGGTTTGAAATGTACACTATACCCCTAGATGAATTCCCTGAGGGGTGTAGTTTGAAAAATGGGGTCACTTGTGGGGGGGTTCCACTGTATTGGTGCTTTAGGGGTCTTGCTAATGCGACATAGCACCCACCAACATTCCACCAGAATCTGTGCTGCAAAATCCAAATATCACTCCTTCCCTTCTGAGTCCTGCCATTTTTTGGTCACACATGAAGCATTGCCGTACTCGGGAGAAATTGGGGCACAGATTTTGGGGTGCTTTGTCTCCTTCATTCCTTGTGAAAATGAAAAATTTTGAGCCAGAACTGCATTTTTGTGTAAAAAATTTAATTTTTCATTTTCACTGCCCAGTTGTACCACAATTGGTGAAACCCCTGGCCGTTTGAAATGTACATTATACCCCTAGATGAATTCCCAGAGGGGTGTAGTTTGCAAAATGGGGTCACTTGTGGGGGGCTTCCACTGTATTGGTGCTTTGGGTGTCTTGCTAATGCGACATAGCACCCACCAAAATTCCACCAGAATCTGAGCTGCAAAATACAAAAATCACTCCTTCCCTTCTGAGTCCTGTCATGCACCCAAATGGTATTTTTGGTCACATGTGAGGCATTGCCGTACTCGGAAGAAATTGGGGCACAGATTTTGGGGTGCTTTGTCTCCTTCATTCCTTGTAAAAATGAAAAATTTTGAGCCAGAATTGCATTTTTGTGTAAAAAAATGTAATTTTTCATTTGCACAGCCCAGTTGTATCAAAATTGGTGAAACCCCTGGGGGTTTGAAATGTACACTATACCCCTAGATGAATTCCCTGAGGGGTGTAGTTTGCAAAATGGGGTCACGTGTGGGGGGCTTCCACTGTATTGGTGCTTTGGGGGTCTTGCTAATGCGACATAGCACCCACCAAAATTCCACCAGAATCTGAGCTGCAAAATACAAAAATCACTCCTTCCCTTCTGAGTCCTGCCATGCACCCAAATGGTATTTTTTGGTCACATGTGAGGCATTGCCGTACTCAGGAGAAATTGGGGCACAGATTTTGGGGTGCTTTGTCTCCTTCATTCCTTGTGAAAATGAAAAATTTTGAGCCAGAACTGCATTTTTGTGTAAAAAATTTAATTTTTCATTTTCACTGCCCAGTTGTACCACAATTGGTGAAACCCCGGGGGGTTTGAAATGTACACTATACCCCTAGATGAATTCCCTGAGGGGTGTAGTTTGCAAAATGGGGTCACTTGTGGGGGGCTTCCACTGTATTGGTGCTTTGGGGGTCTTGCTAATGCGACATAGCACCCACCAAAATTCCACCAGAATCTGAGCTGCAAAATACAAAAATCACTCCTTCCCTTCTGAGTCCTGCCATGCACCCAAATGGTATTTTTTGGTCACATGTGAGGCATTGCCGTACTCGGGAGAAATTGGGGCACAGATTTTGGGGTGCTTTGTCTCCTTCCTTCCTTGTGAAAATGAATAATTTTGAGCCAGAACTGCATTTTTGTGTAAAAAAATGTAATTTTTCATTTGCACAGCCCAGTTGTATCAAAATTGGTGAAACCCCTGGGGGTTTGAAATGTACACTATACCCCTAGATAAATTCCCTGAGGGGTGTAGTTTGCAAAATGGGGTCACTTGTGGGGGGCTTTCACTGTATTGGTGCTTTGGGGGTCTTGCTAATGCGACATAGCACCCACCAAAATTCCACCAGAATCTGAGCTGCAAAATACAAAAATCACTCCTTCCCTTCTGAGTCCTGCCATGCACCCAAATGGTATTTTTTGGTCACATGTGAGGCATTGCCGTACTCGGGAGAAATTGGGGCAAAGATTTTGGGGTGCTTTGTCTCCTTCATTCCTTGTGAAAATGAAAAATTTTGAGCCAGAACTGCATTTTTGTGTAAAAAATTTAATTTTTCATTTTCACTGCCCAGTTGTACCACAATTGGTGAAACCCCGGGGGGTTTGAAATGTACATTATACCCCTAGATGAATTCCCTGAGGGGTGTAGTTTGCAAAATGGGGTCACTTGTGGGGGGCTTCCACTGTATTGGTGCTTTGGGGGTCTTGCTAATGCGACATAGCACCCACCAAAATTCCACCAGAATCTGAGCTGCAAAATACAAAAATCACTCCTTCCCTTCTGAGTCCTGCCATGCACCCAAATGGTATTTTTTGGTCACATGTGAGGCATTGCCGTACTCGGGAGAAATTGGGGCACAGATTTTGGGGTGCTTTGTCTCCTTCCTTCCCTGTGAAAATGAATAATTTTGAGCCAGAACTGCATTTTTGTGTAAAAAAATGTAATTTTTCATTTGCACAGCCCAGTTGTATCAAAATTGGTGAAACCCCTGGGGGTTTGAAATGTACACTATACCCCTAGATGAATTCCCTGAGGGGTGTAGTTTGCAAAATGGGGTCACTTGTGGGGGGCTTCCACTGTATTGGTGCTTCGGGGGTCTTGCTAATGCGACATAGCACCCACCAAAATTCCACCAGAATCTGAGCTGCAAAATACAAAAATCACTCCTTCCCTTCTGAGTCCTGCCATGCACCCAAATGGTATTTTGTGGTCACATGTGAGGCATTGCCGTACTCGGGAGAAATTGGTGCACAGATTTTGGGGTGCTTTTTCTCCTTCATACCTTATGAAAATGAAAAATTTTAAACCAGAACTGCATTTTTGTGTAAAAAAATGTAATTTTTCATTTGCACAGCCCAGTTGTATAAAAATTGGTGAAACCCTGGGGGTTTGAAATGTACACTATACCCCTAGATGAATTCCCTGAGGGGTGTAGTTTGCAAAATGGGGTCACTTGTAAGGGGCTTCCACTGTATTGGTGCTTTGGGGGTCTTGCTAATGCGACATAGCACCCACCAAAATTCCACCAGAATCTGAGCTGCAAAATACAAAAATCACTCCTTCCCTTCTGAGTCCTGCCATGCACCCAAATGGTATTTTTTGGTCACATGTGAGGCATTGCCGTACTCGGGAGAAATTGGGGCAAAGATTTTGGGGTGCTTTGTCTCCTTCATTCCTTGTGAAAATGAAAAATTTTGAGCCAGAACTGCATTTTTGTGTAAAAAATGTAATTTTTCATTTTCACTGCCCAGTTGTACCACAATTGGTGAAACCCCTGGGGGTTTGAAATGTACATTATACCCCTAGATGAATTCCCTGAGGGGTGTAATTTGCAAAATGGGGTCACTTGTGGGGGGCTTCCACTGTATTGGTGCTTCGGGGGTCTTGCTAATGCGACATAGCACCCACCAAAATTCCACCAGAATCTGAGCTGCAAAATACAAAAATCACTCCTTCCCTTCTGAGTCCTGCCATGCACCCAAATGGTATTTTTTGGTCACATGTGAGGCATTGCCGTACTCGGGAGAAATTGGTGCACAGATTTTGGGGTGCTTTTTCTCCTTCATACCTTATGAAAATGAAAAATTTTAAACCAGAACTGCATTTTTGTGTAAAAAAATGTAATTTTTCATTTGCACAGCCCAGTTGTATAAAAATTGGTGAAACCCCTGGGGGTTTGAAATGTACACTATACCCCTAGATGAATTCCCTGAGGGGTGTAGTTTGCAAAATGGGGTCACTTGTGGGGGGCTTCCACTGTATTGGTGCTTTGGGGGTCTTGCTAATGCGACATAGCACCCACCAAAATTCCACCAGAATCTGAGCTGCAAAATACAAAAAATCACTCCTTCCCTTCTGAGTCCTGCCATGCACCCAAATGGTATTTTTTGGTCACATGTGAGGCATTGCCGTACTCGGGAGAAATTGGGGCACAGATTTTGGGGTGCTTTGTCTCCTTCATTCCTTGTGAAAATGAAAAATTTTGAGCCAGAACTGCATTTTTGTGTAAAAAATGTAATTTTTCATTTTCACTGCCCAGTTGTACCACAATTGGTGAAACCCCTGGGGGTTTGAAATGTACATTATACCCCTCGATGAATTCCCTGAGGGGTGTAGTTTTCAAAATGGGGTCACTTGTGGGGGGTTCCTAACTTTTAGCATCTTATGGTGCCTAGAAACCTACATGGTGCCTAAAAAATAATCTCATAAAAAGGAGGCTCCAAAATCAAGTAGGTGCTCCTTCTATTATGAAGCCTGTGGTTTGGTCAACGTGCACACTAGGGCCACATATAGGATATTTATGAAAACAAAAGAATTGGGGGAATCAATTTTTAGTCACATTTCTCTAGTAAAATCTACTGTGTTCCTTAGAAAAATGCATTAAAATTGCAAATCTGCAAAAAAAATGAAATTTTGAAATTTCACCTACACTTTGTTTTAATTCCTGTGAAACACCTAAAGGGTTAACAAACTTCCAAAATGCTGTTTTGAATACTGTGAGGGGTGCAGTTTTTGAAATGGCATCATTTATGGGGGTGTCTCACATACAAGTCCCTCAAAGTCACATCAGAACTGAACTGGTCCCTAAAAAAATCAGTGTTTGAAATTTTCTTGAAAATTTGAGAATTTGCTATTCATATTTTAAGCCTCCTAGTGTCCAAAAAAATTAAAAGGAAGTTGAAATAATGATGGAAACATAAAGTAGACATATGGTCTATGTTAGTTATTAACTATTTTGAGTGGTATGATTATTTGTCTCACAAGCAGAAAATTTAACATTTTGCAAATTGCTAAATTTTCCATTTTTTTACGACATTTTGGTATTTTTCACAAAAAAACACAGACTGTATCGACCCAAATTTACCACTAATTTGAAGTACAATGTGTCACGAGAAAACAATCTCAAAATCACTGGGATAAGTAAAAGCAAAAAAAAGTTATCCCCACTTAAGTGATACATGTCAGATTTGAAAAAAAGGGCTCTGTCAGGAAGGCAAAAACTGGCTGTGTCAGGAAGGGGTTAAAGATGGCACAAAACACAAAGGTGCCAATTTATGGACTCTTCTTGCCCTGACCATCTAAGTAGTCCTACAGTAGATGGTCAGCCTCTACAATAGGGATGGGGAACCTTTGGCCCTACAGCTGTTGCTGAACTACACATCCCTCCATGCACTGATACAGTTTTACTATTTAGCCATGCTAACACTGTAGCAAAGAATTCTGGGATGTGTAGTTTAACAACAGCTAGAGGGTTGAAGGTTCCCAATCCCTGCTCTACAACAATAGGTTTTGCAGATACAGTATCTGTTGCATTCTCGTTAGTGATGGGGCACAACACAGAACACATAGGGGTAAATTTACCAAGATAGGAGTTCTATTAAAGATTAATTGTTGCCCATAGAAACCAATCAGATCCTACTTATTTATCTAGCACATTCTAGAAGATACTAGATAGACTCTGATTGGTTGATATGTCACTGCACTGTCTCTACCCCCCTCTCCCGCCAGCACTTAGACTGTGGTTGCATTTTCAAGCAGTTTTGTGAGTTGTAGCAGGTATGGAAATGACGGAGTTGGAGCTTGATGTAGGGAATATACAAGGATATTTTTATTTGAAGAACGCAGGACAGAGTACGAAAGACAATAATGATGGCTTCCTAATGGCGCTCTTATCACCTGATGTTATTGGCGTACAGAATAAAGTCCTCCTTGTTAGATTCTCAGGGGCAGATTTATTAAGCTCGTAGAAGAGATAAACTGGAGATAAAGCGGAGAAAAAGTAAAAGGAGTTAAAGCACAGCCAATCAGCTGTGTTTGAAAAAGACAGTTGGGAGTTGATTGGCTGGTGCTTTATCTCCTTTTACCTTTTCTCCGCTTTATCTCCAGTTTATATCTTCTCCAAGCTTAATAAATCTGCCCTTCATTCTTCCTTCTCTTTTATGGGATCCCATAAAATAATGATTTAACACTACCCACATGGGAAGGACATCTTTTATTGAATATCTCTGTTTGGACGTATTACACTATAGGCAAAGGCAAGGGTGGTTTCTGGTTGCCCAGAAACCCCTCTCCTCTTGGCAAGTGCATTGTGACAACAATAGCACTGGTATATAATATGATTATTAGAGCTGCCACCACATCATGCAGTGTAAGGGACAGAGCAGAGCTGCCCCCACATCATGCAGTGTAAGGGACAGAGCAGAGCTGCCACCACATCATGCAGTGTAAGGGACAGAGCAGAGCTGCCACCACATCATGCAGTGTAAGGGACAGAGCAGAGCTGCCACCACATCATGCAGTGTAAGGGACAAAGCAGAGCTGCCACCACACCGTGCAGTGTTTAGGACAGAGCACAGCTGCTGCATTTGCCTAGTGTACCAGCTTCTTCTACCATATTTACTGTATATGGGGATCTGAGCCCTCAAACATCACAATGGACCAGAGAGCAGCTGCCAGGAGGAAGAGGCTGGAGCCTTACCATGAAGTGGGAGATTGTGAGCTTAGAAAGTGCAGTACTGGTTCTATTATGTTTGTGTATTTATTATATGTTTTACCTTTTCCTGACCACTTATCATATTTAAATGTTTGAAAGAGCCTATACTATAGACCAGGGGTGGCCAGACTTTTGAGACCCGGGATTTAATTTTTGTACACTTACTTATCGGTGATCTACCAGCGTCATCCCCTCTGCAAAAAAAATTCCCCTCCTAGTGCAATACTGTGTGAACAAGGCAGAGTATACCTGGCACGGGCTAATGCAATGGCTATGCATATTGTGGACATATATATATATATATATATATATATATATATATAGGTAGCAGACGAACGGCACTCCATGAAGCAGGATGTAACTACCGGGGTGCACACTCAGGAGGATGAATAGGCATGTGGTATAGCGGCACACACTCGGATTTGCACAAATGAAGTCAGAACGGATTAAACTCCGAAACGTTGGATTCTACTATTGTCGTAGTCTGACTTCATTTGTTCAAATCCGAGTGTGTGCCGCTATACCACATGCCTATATATATATATATATATATATATATATATATATATATATATATATATATATATATATATATATATATATATGTGTATAAAAGGACGTGTATATTTTCCACCAGTGAGTTTTTGTGAGGTGGGGTTACAGCTTTGAGTGATTTCTTATGTTACATTTAGTCAGTATCACATAGAAAAGTACACCATTAGTGCATTATGCCAAACACAGAGTGTCAAAATTGGATAGTAAAAATCAGCCATGAGCCACAGCATTAGTTGGATAACCTCAGTTTTGTGCTAAAAGCAACCACAGGGACTCTGTCTACAATGCATTTTGTGTTTTTGAATCAGAAAGTGAGAGATTTTGGGAGGTGTTTTTTTTTAAAGCAGCAATCATTTACATGGCAAAATCAACCTGTTTTTTCAGTGTAAATGATTGGCGCTTTAAAAAAATGGGCAAACTCTCTCAAATCTCTAATTTTCTGATTATCACACCCTATTACATTTGGCCCTGTGTGTCTTTATTAGCTCACACATGACACACATTAGCACATGACACAAATGATCAGATAGAAGGTTTAACTCAATACACAAACTGTCAAACGCTTTTAAAAAAGATGTGATTTCCTACAACAATTTAGTTTCAAGATTGCCATACTGAATGGCAGTTGTTGCGATGCTCCCTGTATTGTATGGTAGTCACTACTATGAGGCATTCTATATTTTGTTGCAGAGTGCTCTCTGCATTGTATGGAAAAAAAAAAAACATATTCCAGTATGCTCTATATACTGGAATACTTTCTGTATCATATAATAAATATCCCCACTGTGATGTTTATAGCAGCTGGTGTGGGGGTGCCACTCTGTATAATTAGCATAGGCAAATAAATACATAAAATCACCAGCATTGTTGCTAATAAAGTAATATTAAGGACAGATAAATATTTTTATAAATGTACAGATTTATTTAAACATAAAAATATGATAAATATGGTCAAATCAAATAAAAAAATACATAAAACACACAATGGCTCATAAGCTTTTTTTTATTTGCTTAGGGACTGCTAAAAACGTGAGTTCATGAGATAGCTTGAGTCCATCCTGATCTTATTATACCCCTTTCAGACATACACGAAAATCCTGGGTTTTTTCACATGAACGCGCTCAAACCCGGGACTAGTTTATGTCTGAAAGTGTATACCCGGGATTTCACTCCCGGATACTGAGCACCTGCAATTGACCAGGGTTTTTCCCGGTATTTAACTCCCGGGTATAATACCCGGCTTATGTCTGAATGGGTTTACCTGGGTTTTTCAGTTTTTAAACATGTGATGTGGCTTTTTTTTGCTGCCGGGGTGTGTCCCATTTTAATGATGAAACACTGAAATGCTTGAAAAGCCTGGCTTATGTGTGAAAGGGGTATTTCCTGGATTTGAGGTGTAGTGTGAAAGGGGGTCTGTTACTAAAATCCTGGGAGTGACCTGGGTTGAAAATCCCGGGTAAACCTGGCCAAAATCCCGGGTAGTATGTCTAAAAGGGGTACTATTGTAGTTTCCTTTTGCTATTATTATGGCCCATTTTTCCATTTATTTTCTATACAGTATTTCAAAAATGAAGAATTTGAATCCATTTAATTAAAAATCCAATGTTTGCCCCTTTATGTTATATCAAAGTTGACCAACATATCAGAATACAGATATAATCAATGCATGTCTTTAAAACTACTGCATTGATTATATTACAATTAAGATTATTTTATTACATAAGTGTGTATTTATTTTCCATTTAATATCTTTGGCTTCAATCCATCTAGTTATCTGCTGAGACAAACCGGGACTGACTCAGCTAATATCATCACCAGCTTCACTACAGATGGGGCTATTGTACCTTCTGCTGAGCAATCACAGCTAATCCTTGTTCACTTCAATGAAAAATAAATACATAAATAATAAATATTTAATTAAGTGCAAAGCTAAGTGAGCTAAGCTCTGCAATTAACAATGATGTATCTAATAACTCATTTGAAGTATTTGACGGCCTAGTGAGGTCCATTACAGGACTTAAGGACTTACAGGACTGAAGGAACATTTTGCAGACTACTCTTGAGGATGGATGTTACAGTACATACAATGTGACCTATTTTATAGATGATAATGTTTTGCATTTCTGGGAAGTACAGTAAAGCAGGGTACTCACTAGTAGACATTTTGAATTAATTGCCCAATTCTGAAAGATCGGAATGACAAAATGTTCAAATAGTCCAATGTGTAAGCACTAGGGGTAATATTTAATACGATGGGATTTCTATTTCACATGGTATGTTGCTATGGGAAACCAATCAGAATCTACTTCTTATTTATTTAACCCTTCTACAAAGATAATATATTTGATCTGATTGGTTGCCCATAACATTCCATGTAAAATAGATTGTGCATCTTAGTAAATTTCCCCCTATGTCTCTGGCTACACCACTCCCCCGATGAGTCCCTCCGCTGGGGATGTAGTGCTGGGTCCATTTTGTCTAATCTTTATCCAACTAATTTGTCTTGAAAGCATTAGGCCCCACACAGGGCCGTCTTAACAGCAGTTTGGGCCCCTGGGCAAAGCAATGCACTGGGTCCCTTACCCATTCTCCCCTCCTAGGGGTGGGGGGTGCTATCAGCAGCAGCTGTGATGTCCCATGGGTGGCAGGGGGTGCTCTATCTTCCACTCAACATGTAGGACCTGGAGCAGTAACTTCTGCTATTTACTCCTTTACTGCACAGGTGGTGGGAGGGAGAACACTAACGTATGGAAGGGGGCACTGAGCTGAATGAAGGGTTCCTTGTAAATTACTTCCAGGGAGGTAGGGGGTGTTTTATACGCAGGGGAGTGTTGGATAATGGAGTGGGCTTAATATTCGTCATTTTCCGGTGGAAGGGCAGCTTGTTTGATTGCAGATATCGCCATTATCTGGAAATAGATTTCTTAGCCTTCAATAGTATAAAAACCTAGATTGCCAACTTTCATTAGGTGCTGGGAACTTGGGGATCAGAGATCATGAGCCAGAGCAAGCTTTCGGAATATACTTTCAGAAAAACTCTAAGTCAGAGAGAACCTGAGAAATATGACTGGGAATTGCAATTAACAGGTCAGATGTGGACTGCTGTTTCCCAGGGCCGATTTTCAAAATTCTGGTATCCCTGGAAAAAGGGGATCCTCAGCTATCAGCATAGGACCCTTATACACCTGGGGCCCCTGGGCAAGTGCCCATTAAGCCCATACGAAAAGGCCTTTGCCACACACAGCATTGTATAATAGATTTCAGAGGCTTTCAACATCCATCCTAAACCATAACTACAGAAAACACATTCGTTCTTAACTTGAAATAACATAGATCCACAGTGAATTGTATAGTGACATCTTTTATTAAATATATTAAATAAATGGGTGTCCAGGAAAGAATTGTAATTACCAGCTGCATACAGTAAGTAGAAGTAACACATGGGGATTGTCGTACTACCTAGACATAACGGGGATATCCTTTTATACCCAAAGTCAATTCAGCCCATAAAATTGGATGGATATTGTGATTAATAATGGACGGTCAGTTTTCGAGATTAGTCCGCAACCTACTATCCCCTATGGTTGATTTCTCATATTTCTCTCACCCCCATCAATTTGCTTCTATGCGCCCTCAAAGAACATCTCACCAAAGACACTAACAAACTGATTCTCCACATTTCCTGCGCTGCTAAGCAGCCAAATAGCCCACAAATGGAAAAGCCCTGATGCCCCAGGCTACTAAAACTGATAAATAGGATTTGGTTTACAGGTACAGTATATCCAACATGGAGTACATTACGGGTCTCCAGAATAATACAGTTTAGAAATTTCACACCACCTGGCAACCCTGGTATTTTATCACAAAACTCCCCTTCCCGGCCTTATATAAGTGTCTTGACCCTCGGTCAAACATACAATTTTTTTTTAAGCGCGTGAGTCTCTACTCACTGCTGGAGTAGGGACTGTACGCCCCTTCCTCCTTTTCCCTCTGCCCTTCCTGCCCCCAACATTATCTCTCATTCTCTAGTTGTAGTCTTGTCCCATCCACATATAAATCTTAATGGTGATATGGCTATATAGGGATAGGTATCCTGACTCTTGTACTGTGTGGACGTCTAAGCTGACCTGTCTTGAGAAAGGCCACCTGGTGGCCGAAACGTAGACTACTATGCCTGATTGGTAATGTACCCTGAATAAACCTTTTATGATTTACTGGTGAGTGCCCTTATTGGACTATCCAACCCTGCTATATATATATATATATATATATATATATATATATATATATATATATATATATATATATATATATATATATATATATATATATATATAGATATATAGATATATCTATATATATATATATATATATATATATATATATATATATATATATATATACTGTATATGATGCTCACTCCTGTTAAACCGCTTTCGGGTGTGGAAGAAATAGGTGGCACTCAACAGACTTTGGTAAATGTCTGTGTATTATGAATCAATCATACATACATCGTCATGTTGTCAACATTTCAAGGCCCTAGGCCTTTTATCAGGACGGACCAATAAAGTGCATATAGTGCTGTGTGCAAAAGTCTGTTCCATCTATTTCTTCCACACCACAAAAGAGGTTTGATTGGAGAGAGCATCAGAACTTTTCAAGGAAGTCACTGCAGCAGTTACCATATCGACTGGACTGCCAAACAACTAAGCGAACACACACACACAAATAAAACATTTTTGAGGAGTTCCGCACATGTGCAGTAGAGTCTGAGGCCTATAGCTCTCAGACTCTACTGCGCAGTAGTGCGTCACTGCAGCAGCTTGGGAGAGATGGGGAGGGGTCAGAGCACAGGAGGCTACACATGGGCCTCCTCATCTTTTAAAGCGCCCCTGATTACCGGTATGTTCTCTAAGTTTGATGGGCTAGTAACTAGTGTAGAATAAGTGAATTTCAGAACCTGCTCTGCGAAAGCATATCACAGAACTTAACCAGCTCTGTTGCATAGCAATTTTAGTTGAGCATTTGAATTCCAACCATATTGATAGACTTTAATTTCCGTTATAGACTTACAAATTTAAAATGGAATGGGAAAATAAAAGTAGTTGTTGGAACTACAGTAGTAGGATGATGACGTTTTGTCATCATTTTGCTAGTTTGTTTTTGAAAATCTTATAAATGAGCGGATGCCTGTTTCCTGGTCCCATAAGTAGACAAAATGTTAAGGTGCATACACACTGTACAATTTTTTTGACCAATTTGGTTGAAAGACATTTCCATTGAACCCAGTGTCCTGGACGAAAGATGTTGACGAAAGATATTGTCAACAAACGATGAATGATGATGCACATACCCGCCAGTTGTTCATCAAGATTGTTCATCAACTGTGCAGCTCAATTTGAATATCTTTCAAAAAGAACTTATAAACTGTAGCTAGATCTTTCTTCTTTCGTCTGTCGTCAATATCTTTAGTCAACATCTTTAGTCCAGGACACTGGGTTCAATGGAAATGTCTTTCAACCTAATTGGTCACAAAAATTGTACAGTGTGTATGCACCCTTACAACAATCTCCTTAATGAGTATGACATGATTTGTGAATTTAACTAAGCACCATCATAAACAAGAGATGTGCAGGTTCTGATTTACTCTGATTTCAAAACAGGATCTTATTGGCTATCAACTGTCAACAACTGTCATGTGATTTGGGATAGCCAATAAGATGCTGCTTGAAATCAAAGTAAATCAGAGTAAATCAGAACCTGCACATCTGTATCATAATCTAAGGTGTCTTACTTGATATTATGTAAATTAAAAATAATCATTAAATTATTTACATGCAAGTTTCTCAAAGAGACCACATGAAATAACATTTGATAAATGATGTGTTTTACTGTGACAGGGTTGACACATTAAAAGGGACTTTTGTACAAGCACATCAAAATCAGTTGTTTGTTAACTTTTGCCATCCTTTATTTTAATGGGTTTCTTTCTAAAATCGGTGCCCCCTGAGGTAGGATACCATCATAAATAAGAATTTGTCAGCATCCTGCTGCTACTGAAAAGCTCTTTCAGTAGAGTCTCACTTGTACTAAGTAGCTCAAAGCATATCAAATACCAAAGTTTGATTTTTTATACATACATAAGTATGTAAAGTAATGTACTGTGGGATTCATGAATATTCAAACAAGGTGCATTTCATTTCTTAGGTACATTTGCACAAAATGTTCCAGTGACTAAGTGCTACCACGCTTTCATTTTTTCAGAAAGGAGGAAGAAGAAGAAATGGAAAGAGAAAGAGTATGAAGAGAAAAAAAAGGAGAAACGACACATTGCTTGCTGCAGAGTAAACTCTGTCAGTGGTGAATCTTCATCCCAATCACCCAGAGGCAAGATCAATCTTGGGCTCCTACCAGCACCATCATATATTTAAAGAGCAAGAAAGTGCAATAATGTATTTATGATAGTTGAAAAATACACCCACAGTGTTTGTTTGTTTGTTTGTTTGATTGTTTGTTTCTTTCTTTCTTTCTCAGTTGATAGAAAAATGTATCGCTGTGACGACAGAAGTTGATTCTGGTGCATTATTCTCCCAAAGGCTCAGAATCTCCATTTTGGTTGATCAAAAAAAAAAAAAAAAAAAGAAGCCAGAAGGCATTTGGAGGATGAGCTACAGTATTTGCCCTGTTGTGTAACCTGGAGACTAAAATGAAGGCCTAAGTGGTATCCTATTTCTAAATTGTGCAAAACCAGGGACCTTATTCTGATCGGTGCGGCCGGATCCGAATATGCGGCCAGGACCGTGCGTGCGAAACCCCCGCCTTCCATACGGATCGCCAACTCCATCCGTACGCGGTAAGAAGCTGGCCGAACGGACCGCACGTGTATTTTTCATGGAATATGCCTCCTCCATCTCAGGGAACCTCCCCCATCATTCGATGGTCGCAGACCATCGAATGCAGGACCGAGTGCTCCACCAGCTCCCGCAACCTCAGACCACACGGGCATTTCTCCGTGCAAAAGCAGGGATCAGGGCGGGCAGCTGACATCTGGCGATGTCATATGTCCGCCCCCTACACGTGCGTCACGGCCACATTACCATACGTACGCCCAGCGTTTGCATGGGAACGCCCATGAAACGCGGGGCGTATGCATATGGTAATGAGCCCAAATAGCCCTTCACGCCCCTCTCCACCCCCTGTTCGGAGTGTTCACATTTCATGCGGGATTTGGCCGTACGCCCCGCTCACACATGCGCAGAGACGCCTCTGCACATGCGCAGACACAAAACATCGGCGGACCGACCGCACGCGGACATTACCGCACCAACCAGAATAAGGGCCCAGGAGAGGTCATGAAAGAATTGTATACTCTGGTCATTAATATCAAGGAGTACAAACAGCAGACTTAGGCCCTTATTCTGATTGACGCGGACTTTACCGCGTACTTACGGATCGCGTCTTTACGGCGTCTGCGCATGCGTGGAGAACGCTACGCGCATGTGCCACGCCTTGACTCGGTACCAGTTCGGCCAAATCCCGTCCAAAACTGTTCACCGCTATCAGTCGGGAAATAGGGGCGTATTATGGGCGTCATGCGGAATGACACATGGGCGTAGTTTCAAAGTGGGCAAAACGGGGCGGAAACATGGGCGGACACGGGGGAGTACACTTATGTTGGGGGGCGTACATTCGGAAACCACTCCGAATGCACGCGATCAAAAAGGGCAGAAATGTGCGGTGTCCACAAGTGTACTATTGCTTTGCGGACACCACTCGTTCATGCGGTAGGCGAACGTACGCCTAATGACTACAACCATTAACACCTGAACCCAATAGAATCGACTCCTTTACTCATTACTCACTAATAGGCCGCTTGTCAGTGCTTTAATTGAAACCATTGCTGCTTCAAGGAAACCTTAGTAATCCCCCACATATGCTGTACTTGTCCCACACTTAAAAACTGCTAACAATGGACATGACTGAATATTAATACTATCAATACACATGTGTATTAGACATGTATAATAAGTGGGTCATGTGATGTATTGCAGAAGATACTTCATAGTGGGTTGTTTGGCGTAAATACTCCGCTTACGGGCGGTAGCACCGCTTGGCTCCCGTTCGGATGCGGTATTTCCGAGCATACTCTGTAATACTCTGTAATACCGTGCAGAATCGGAGTGTTTCTCCCGCACACGCATGGTTTGTATGTCGTCCGTAAACACGCCCTGTTCTTAAAGAGTCAGTCCGTCCGAATGCGGAGGACACGTGGGCGTTTCTACGGACGATGGCCGCATGCGGCAAAACACCGTGGCGTGCGGACCGCTCCGTAAGAATGCGGGAATATCCGCACCGATCAGAATAAGGGCCTAATGCAGAATATCTTCTGTCTGTTGGTAGAACTGTAGACTGCAATTTTTTAAATAATTTGTCCAGTTAGATAATGTCAGGGTTACAGGGGGAAATTTACTATGATACGATATATATATTTTACATGGGATATAGCTATGGGCAACCAATCAGATTATATCTATTATCTTCTGGAAGGTTCTTAATAAATAAGAAGTAGATTCTGAATGGTTGCACATCATCCTATGTGAAATAGTAAATTTCTTAGTAAATATTCCGATGAGGTTGTAAGCCAGGCTCTGCATAGGAATGTCCTCCTCAGTACAATGGATTATTAGATACATTTTTTAAACTACATTTTCAAGGCCATGGAACAGATAGATACAGGGTAGTGATCTCCAAGGCCTGACACAAAACTACCTATGTAGACTATTTGGGATATCCTTAAATTAGGATATCCTTACACCTAGGTGGGTAATGTCAGATGTACTCACAGACAGACGCAAGAGCATAGTTTCCTAAGGTTTAACGTTCATTTGTGGTGGTCAAAGGGGCTCTGGGAATAAGAATGAATAGTGTGTTTCTAATGAAACTCTTAACAACGTGGTTCAACGTGGCACAACAAAGTTATTCTAATCCTGTTATCTATAGTACCATCTGGTCAGCAGGTAGAAGTAAACTTAATGTCTTCTGTATTTAACTCTCACATGATATACAGTATTGATTGTATATAATCTTTATTCATCTCCATTCTAGATGAGAAGTACCTTACATTATAACTCCTGCTCAGAGGTGGATTTCCCATATGGCAACCTGACTCCAGACATGGAAAGTTGTGCTGGCTGCAGATGGCTACGAAAAGATGTGTTTATTTTTTTGATGTCCTTCTCTTGGGGCCTGTGGTTTTCAGAAAATGGCTACAAATGGCACTTGAAGACAAAAGCATTCTAAATGTGGTCCGTGAGTGTCGCTGGCTGGGGGGTGTCTCGTCCCACCAATATGGGGTGGTTCTTAGCAATGTCTTTGATACAAGGGTAGGAGATGTATACCTGTTCTTCATGGAAACCGGGGGCTTCGTTCCTAATCGAACGTGTTCACTTAAGGAATGTTTGACTCAACATCTCAACATGCCATCTTCACAAGTTTCAAGTTTAATAAAGGATAACCCCAATACATGGATTGATCTATCAACATTTTGCTGAAAGAATCGTCTCTGGAAGTCTTACACCACTTGGCTCTGCACCTAGCAATGTTGGATGCCATGTTAGCTGATTTTACATTATTGGTAGATGGATATTTAAATATAGCCAAGGAGCAGCAGATTATTTGGGCAGCACTGAGATCTGCTCCAAGCTTTCAATTGAAATTCAGCAACTTTGTGTTTTCCAGCAAGTTAGGCGAGACATACTGTACAAGCTGACTTACAAGCAAAGTTTAATAAACGATAACCCCACTATATGGCTTGATCGTCCAATGTCTACACATTTGCAACTTTCTGTTTTCCAGCAAGTTAGGCGAGAGGAAGCAATATACAAATACATTGTCAATGGCCAAGGGTTTCTTACCCGGGTGGAAAAGACAAGCCAATGAATGCACCGAGGAAACTGGATTTGACTCTCAGCAGTGGGATTGCTGAGCTCTGTGAAGCTTTGATGTCCCACGAGTGTTAGGGGGTATTATATCAACCGCTCAGCATGTAGGGCCTGGATCAGTAATTTCCACTAATTACCCCTTTACTGCACAGATGGTGGGATATGGGGTGGGAGAAGGGGCATTGGGCTGAATGAAGGGGCCCTGATACATAACTTCCAGGGTGGTAGAGGATGTTTAATACGCAGAGGAGGGGTGTATAGTGGAGTGGGATTATTATTCATAATTTTCTGGTGGGAGGACAGCTTGCTTGACTGCAGATATCTCCATTTCCCAGAAATAGATTTCTTAATAGAAGTAAAACTAGAGGATACCACCTACCAAATGGTATTGGGGACTAGGGGATCAGAGTTCAGGAGGCAGAGCAATCTGCCAACGAGTATATAAAATTACATACCAGGTGTGTGGAGCTGGGGCAGTAACCAGCAGCTGGAAGGTTGATATCTCTGGTTCTGGGAAAAGTAGAGACAAGCTACTAGAGTCCCTCAAAGGGGGAGAGTCCCAGCTTTTAGAATATACCCTCAGAAAAACTGTAAGTCAGACAGAACCTAAAATATCTGACTGGGAAGAGCAATTAACAGGCTTGGATGGGGACCACTGCTTTGAAGTCAGATATCTCCGGTTCCCAAGGGCCGATTTTTAAAATTCTTGTACCCATGGAAATAGGGGACCCTCAGCTTTCAGGCTAGGGCTCTTAGACTCCTTAGGGGGGTTTCTGTGTGCTCAGAAACCCCCCCTGCGTGCGCTACTGGGGATAACATACATTGTGGCTTATTCAGAAAAAGGCGCCTCCTGGGTATGTACAAATATGTTGTTGCTTCTTTATAGTGGGCACACAGTAACCACACTTTGCAGTTGGATAATTAACAGCAAGTATGTGGCTGGCAGAGATTCAGTTACTAATGATGACCATCATAGCATACACAGCTATTAACACGGTGAGCAGGATTGGTTTAACCCTTTGAGTATCAAGGGAATTTGTCAAAATAGGTGTGAAAATTGCCAAGCAAACCTTTTTATTAAACTTTTGAGTGCCAATGTTGCTGTGAGAGAACCTCAAAATAGCCGTTAAAATGCCGGCGCCACTCACAGCGACTGTTCCTTTTTTGGGTGGAATAGTTAACTAAACTTCAATTCATTTACTTGGCTGTATTTATATTTATTTATACTTTAAGAACCGTCGCTGTGAGCGACAATGGCATTTTTAGCAGGTGTTTTGCGGATCGCTCACAGCAACGTTGGAACTCGAAGATTTAATGCAGTGGTTCTCAAACTCGGTCCATAGGAGCCCACCCAGTTTCCTTTTTCCAGGTCACTCGGCAGGTGTACGCTGCACAGGTGTATTCATTACTCACTGACACATTTGAAAACATCCACAGGTGGACCTGCAAAACATGCACTGCGTGGGTTCCTGAGGACCGAGTTTGAAAACCTGTGGTTTATCGTATTCAGTAGCTTGGATGTCATATACTCCAATGTGGATTGTCAATGAAAACCAAGTGGACAACGCAGAACCAGGCCCATTATGTGACTGCAACCGTTTCTTTATCAGAATATACACCAGCAATGTCTACAGTACATCTTGATATGTATTTACGCAGACCAAAAGAAACAATTCCCTTAGGACATATATATGTTCTATAGCCAATTATTCCATTACCTATATATGTAGTTGCCCCACAATGTATACTTTAAATAAGCCGCACACTATTATTATCATTCTACATTAAGGCCTAATGGCTTTTACAATCACCAATTAAACTGTAAACTGGAATGAGTGTCCTGTACGCCAAAGATTCCACAGCACTTTAACAGAGTTAATTAAAAACAACAAAATCTAATTAAAGTAAATAGCTGAGGAAAATTAGAAAACTGATTTTATTTTTCCAGTATGTAATTTGTAAAGTAAAGTAGGTAATAAACTTAATGCCGTGTTATTACATACATCCAAGTGTCCCTCAACGCACCATGTGTCCGGAACAAGAACATAACATGCATTACATCATATCTGGACTTGACATATTAAAACTAATGCTTTGCTATTGTACATTGATTAACATGCCACACCGCTTTCCATGCAGTACAACTATGAACTTGCAATGTTATAACACAGGAGGCCGAATGAGTCATAGGCAAAGAATTTAATTGTACAGGAATTGATTTTAATCATATTTTACACATATTCAGACTCAGTCGCACACCAAACTGATCAGTGTAACTTAGAAATGTAGCTTTATCTTACCCCATGTTTTTTTTTTAATTCTGTACATATCATGCACATTTGTGAAAAAGTTGCTTGTAGCACAGAGTGGGGCTAACTAATTGACAGAAGGAAAGGACACAGCTAGGGTGGCCAATCCCGGGATCGGCGGGATCCCGGGATTTGGCCTCAAAAAGTCTTTTAATCCCGGGATTGGAGTATCCAATCCTGGGATTACGGTATTAGACTGTGCATGCACAGTCTAATGCCGGGCAGCGTCTGAGCACTCGTTCAGACACTGCCTGGCTGTTCCCGAATCCTGACACCTGCGTGCGGCCTGCGAGCCTGGAGGCACCGTGCACTCCGAACCCACTCCACCCCCGGCTGGCCGCCTGCTAATGTAAGTAAATGTGCGGGTCGGCCGGTGTGGGGGTGGGTATGAGATACGCGTGACACAACTAGGGATGCCAATCCCGGGATCCCGGGAATCCTGGGATTGATCATTTTTCAATCCCGGGATTGAAAAAATGCCCCGGGATTGGCATCCCTAGACACAGCTGAATCAAGCAGATGTTTCCAGATATTTTAAGGTCAGAATTACACTTTCCCAGAAAAGCAGAAAGGAGATACTGTATTTACTGGTTTCCTTATGCATATTTTCTTATGCATAGTGCCGTTATGTGTTCTGATACTGTTTCTACTCATGTATGAATAAGAAGAAACAGGATCTGTGACGTGGGAGCTATGCACCCCTCCAGGGGTGTAAGTTCATCCCAATTGCCCAGAGGCAAGATAAATATTGGTGCCCCCCCCCCACACACACACATTACCTTATATAAATTTTAATGTATGTATGCACGTGTGTATGTTATGTATATTATGTTTAAAATAAAGAGATAAATGATCCTGCTAGGAGGGGGAGTCAGCCGCAGAAGCAATATAGATAACATTGAATTAACTGATTCAAACTTGCAAGGGAGGAGAGGTACCCACTTGGGAGCAGGAGCCTGGTGGCAGATTACCTCCCAGAGTTACGCCTCTGCATCCCTCTCATAAGCAGTACTGCTATCTGCAAGATTGAATACTAATAGGAGAGGGCAATGTATGAATGGTCAGTAGCACAGACCAGTGTCTGATTAACCAATAGGCTGACTAGGCTGCAGCCTAGGGTGCCAGATCTGGGGGAGGAGGGGCTTGCAGGTGGCAGCCGAGGAATACAATAAAGGCCTAATTTATATCATGCTTTTAAGCTTTCACCTATCCCAAAGCACTGTGTGTGTGTGTGTGTGGCGGGGAGGTTAAAGTTCTTAAGTTAAGGTTCTTAACCCTTTGACTGCCAACTTTGCTGTGAGAGATCCTCAAAATTTCTGCTAGAATACCAGCGCCACTCACAGCGACTCTTCTTTTATTACCAATAAATACAAATACAGCCAAGTCACTGAAGTTTAGTTAAATATTGCACCTTAAAAAATAACAGTCACTGTGAGCGGCGCTGACATTTATAGATATTTTAGCACATCTCTTGGGGCTCAAATGGTTCAGATGGCTGTACCAATGTAACTTACTGATGGAATCATTACTTTATGTACATTGGCTACAGCGCCAGCCGGGCAGCCTAAAGCCAAAGCCTCCTTCACACGCCACAAGCATTAGATCCTACATGCCAGTTGTATAACCTTTGTACCTTTGTTACATGCACATGGGCAGTATGAATGGCGAGTCCCTGAGCGCACATACACATGTGTATAGCACCATTACAAGGGGAGCAACATGTGTATTAGCCTAGGGCACCTGGCTGCAGCATCTAACTGCTATGGCTGCCAGGAGATCTCATTCATGCCCAGGTAGCCATCTGGAGCAGAGGCATAGTACATCAGCACGAGGCACTGTGGGGGGCTAGCAGAGATCATCGTAGGGGGAGTTTTCACATCCCTGCTTCGGCATCTAAGATCTTAATACATTTTGGCACTTCAGCTTCCTGATTCACCACGGTAAAAAAAACTATGGTACTTATGTATTAGCAGGGCTCCCGGCTATGCTGACAACGTACCTTAGGCTACGTTGTCAGCGTAGCCTAGCCGGGCGCCCTACTAATATGTGTGTAGTGCATTATACGGTACTTGTGAAGTTTCACGGCGCCACCATGGCGCCTTGCGTCTGGGGCCCCTTGCGGGGCTCGCTTCGCTCGCCCACGCTGCGGGCTCGGTGGCTCGCTACGCTCGCCACGCTATCTAAAATCAACTCCGTGCCAACATGGATAGTGGGGGTATGAACTATCCATGTTGGCATGGAGTTAAGTTACTTTATTTTACATAGTTTGTGGCGAGCGTGAAACTACACAAGTACCCATTATACTTATGTCCTAATGTCCCCGGCGGCAGCATTCCCCTCCTCCATGACACCCCGGCGGCAGCATTCCCCTCCTCCGGCAGTCACTCCCCGGTGGCATATATTGCTGCCTCCGGGGTGTCATGGAAGAAGCTGCGGGAGGAGGGGAACGCTGGCGCCGGGGTGTCATGGAGGAGGGGAATGCTGGTGCCAGGGACATCGCTGAGAGGATCGTGATGGACGTTATGCGTATCCGCTGCGCTCGCCACACTTTATAAAGTTAACTCCGCTCTCATGTGGATACTGGGGGTATGACGTGGATAGAGGGGATAAGAACCATTGTGTATTAGCACAGCTCCTGAACAAGCTGCGTAAGTTACGTAGTTTACGTAGCCAGCATTGTGGTGTATTTGTATCCTCACTATGTAATAGGCGCCTTGCTAATACTATTACTACAGTATATATCCAATGATACTGTATGTATCTTCAGCATAATGTCCATTGAAAGTTTGTCCAAATCCTGAATCAAGGCTACTGTATTGCTTTTCTGAATGCATTGTGATAAAATCTATCATTGAAAAAAAAAAAAAAATGTTGGCATTCATTACATCCGAGGCAAAAATGTCCACAATATGCAAAACACTGGGCTTAAAATTCATTGAACTTGGAACCAGTGATGTAGCTATGTGCCACGGTGCCTGGAGCATGGGCATGTCCCCCCCCCCCGCCCCCCCGTGTCCCCCCCCCCCTTCCCCGTCCTGAGCCTGAAGGATCATATGGTGCAGAGGGGCTTTTTGCCTGCTGCACCTCCGATATATGTGTGGTGGAATGTGGGCCCCCTTTACAGTAGCGTGTTCTCCACATGCCTGTGTGCCCAAATGCCCTAAGCATCGGTCACATGGCCCTTACAATTGCGTGTGACCCACATGCCTTACTGTGCGTCACCGTATGCTGCACTACATAACTACTCTACATCACTACATCCCCCTATACCCTGCACTACATCACTACATCCCCATATTGCCTATACCTTGCACTGCATCATCCTACACCCTGCACTACATCACACCTCCTATACACTGTAATGCATCACTATATAATAAGCCCATACATGCTACATGCTACATCACCCTACACACTTTATTACTACTCTGTGCTATGGGTCCCCCTGTCCTCATCACTGGCAGGGCTAAAACAGTAATTTTACACACACACACACACACACACTGTCACACGCTGTGCTCTCATAAACACACTAAATACACAGACATGCACTGTGCCCAAATACACACACACACCTCATACACATACTGTATACACACACTTTGCCCCAATACACACACAGACAGTGACCACATATACACACACACTGCCCCAAAACACACACACACTGCCCCCATGCATAGACTGTACATAATGTAGCTGGACTCACCCCAGTAGGATGCATGTCCCTGGAGCTCTCCTGCAGCTGCGGTCATTCAGCGTGGTCCCTTGATAGGCTCTGACAGGAGCAGGGTCTCAGCATCGGCGGCAGCATGGTTCCGTCGTCAGCTCCTGTGGGAGC
Source organism: Crinia signifera (assembly GCF_055691185.1). Classification (NCBI taxonomy): domain Eukaryota; kingdom Metazoa; phylum Chordata; class Amphibia; order Anura; family Myobatrachidae; genus Crinia; species Crinia signifera. Next base: position 122,444,653 of record NC_139226.1, on the reverse strand, counting down.
AGGGTCATGGCCTCAGTGCCAGTATGGTCCCGTCCTCAGCTCGGCGCCAGCAGCAGCTGGGCTGCGTCCTCGGCTCCGGCAGGGGAGTTTCCCCAACCTTCTCTTTTCCTCCTCCATCAGGGCATTTAAATTGTGTGTCCAGCCCCGGCGGCGCAAGAGTGCAAGTCTCCCGCTGGACTGCGGCGCTAACCAATAGGCACTCGCAGTCCAGCAGCCACCAATGCTTCTGATTGGCTGCTGGACTGCAAGCACTTATTGGCGAGCGCCGCGGTCCAGCAGGAGAGAGACTTCAATTAAAAATAGCGGGAGCCGGGAGACAGAGGTGCACAATGGGGAGCGGGCGAGGCAGGCGGGCTGGCGGTGCACGGCTCCGGCGCCAGGTGATAAATCTGCGCCCGGGGCTTGTGCTCCACCGGCTCCGCCGTCGCTACGCCTCTGCTTGGAACTATAACCAGGTGCCATTTTCAATGTTTGAAAAGCGTCATTGTTTACACCAGGCTAGTAAATGCAGGAAAAGCTGCAGATACACTTTCTATAAAGATTTGCCAAGTCAGCTGAGACTTGAATAATAGCGTTCTTTCTTTTAGAGCCGATTGTCATACCGGTATTCTGTTGTCCACAGCTCTTGTGTACAAGTCACATTTATTATAAATGAGAAAAAGTACAATAGGCATTTTATCCTGAGGACGAGATCAGACTGAGATCTGTTCCCGATGCTGCAGGCGCAATAAACAAACTCAAAGTCAGCACACAACGTTGGAGCAACAGCCAGAGATTAAGTCAAAATAATGCGATTGTAAATCAGGGAACACACAGCAGATTCTTGCTAAGAGGTACTTTAGTTGAGCAACAAAAATCTGGAACTGACTTTCATTTACCTGCTACCTAATGATTAAAGGGAGCCTTTCCAAACTGAGAAAATGAACTAGACTTAGGGGGAAATGGCGGCCGCCGCCTATTCAATGCTGCCGTTTCCGACAGCATTGAAGGCAGATTACAACAAAACAGATCCAACTTTAAAACAAGTCGAATCTGTTTTGTTTGAAAAGGCCACGGTTTGTCGAATCCACGGATGTATTTTGATAATCCACGGCTGTTTTCACTTTCCAACATTTGACAGCCAAATCATTGAATTCTGCCTGTCGAGTTTCTGTTGAGGGAAAACAGCCTGGGATTCTGACTGTCTGTATGTTCCAACAGTCGGGATCCCGGGTTGAATACCGCCTTTAAACCTCATACATAATAGCTGATATGTTCTATGAGCTAGATCGGCAGTGTCCCTGTCAGCTCCCATGCAAACGACATTAAGCATAGACACCAAATGATATCAAAGTGACGTCATCGGGCTCTTCTGAGCGATCTCTTTTACTTTCTCGTCTAGTGTGTTAGGGGCTTTACTCGGACAAAACTTCCTTTTATGGAGACTGGGGAGGTGCTGTAGTAACTAAAACTCTCTCAAAAGGTCTACTCAGTGGCAGTGGGGTCCTATACTGGGGATATGGACATTGGGTCACCAGCATGTTTGTCGACAGTCATTAGGTCAACATGCAGGAAGGTCAACATGAGTCAAGGTCTACATGGGTTAGGTCAACAGTTAAAAGGTTGACATGGGGTTTATTAAATGTTTTTAACCAACATGTGCCGACAGGCGGTATTTCATGCCCTACCATCAACTAGGGCATGGTGGGAGAATAAAATAGTGTGCTGAGTGTAGCGAGGCACCGTGCCCGAAGCATGGCGAGTGCAGCGAGCCATGCGAGGGGATGTGGTGCTACGTTTCAGTGTCCAGGTCATCATTCGGGACAAAAAAAAGTGAAAAAACCCATGTCGACCTTTTGACTGTTGACCTAACCCATGTCGACCTACACTCATGTCGACCTTTCTGCATGTTGACCAACATGCTGGTGACCTAATGATCCACACCCCTATACTGCATGATATTTGCAGTTGTAGACATGCAGTTAGAGTATATCATCTGAGACGGACTGAATTATTGTATCTTGGCTGACAATCGGCAGTCAGTAATTCCTTACATTTGTCTCTTGTTACTGTGTATTTATTAATTTTGTAGTAAATTACTTTGTTCTGCATCCAGCCAATTAAATGAATGTGTCATTTATTGACCTGTATTGTCCTTGGTATCCACATAACAACGTCTGATATAAGGTACTGGATTCTTACAGTATATTAATCTTTTAAGCACGTAACAATGTCATGCGCCACAACTATACTGTATGACTATATGACCTTGCAGTGATTTTTCTCTACGTTTAACTAAACTTGTCATTATTGATTACTCACTTTGAATTTTCCTTAAAGAGACGGATAAGGAAATATTCTTTCAGGTCGTCAGTTTTCATCAGCAAAATGGAATGAAAAGTCAATTTCCTATTGTCATAATTCATGAGTTTTGTTCGGTCAAACAAGGTCTGTAACCATCGTTTCATTAACGGGACTGCTTTGCCCTCAAAGATAAAAATAGAGAATGATATTGAATGGACATTGCGGGCAGGATTCATAATATTGGCCCTTATTCAGATTCGAGCGGTACGGCCCGCGTGCGGCCGTACCGCCGATGTTTTCCGTCTGCACATGCGCAGAGGTCAATCTGCGCATGTGCAGGCGAATTCGCCGCACATAAATTTACTACGCCGCAAAGGGGGCGTATAGGGGAGTGAGGGGCTTCATGCCCTCATTTCCCTATGTATACGCCCCGCGTTTCATGGGCGTTCCCATGCAAACGCGGGGCGTATGCATGGTAATGAGGCTATGACGCCAGTGATGGGGGCGGAAAGCTGACATCGCCGGATGTCAGCTGCCCGCCCCAATACAAGCTTTCACACGGACGATTGTCCGTGTGCTCTAAGCTTGCGTGAGCGGGGGGAGCGTGCGGCCCTGCCTTCGATGGTCATCGACCATCGAATGCAGGGGGCAGCTCCCAACATGGTGGAGGCGTACGCCCCGCCATTTTCATGCGGATCGGCAGCCGTCCGTGTACGGACGGCCGTGCCGATCCGTCTTGTAGGCGGGGATTCGTCTGGTGCGGTCGGAGCCGCATATGCGGCTCGACCGCACCAACCAGAATAAGGGCCTATATTAGGTTTAATATAATGTTTAACCAATGAACAATTATGAGTTGACTGTGCTTGCATCTTATTTGCAGTGTGTACACATCAAAGTCCATCGCTGTATTTGCTTGCAGTGAGAATTTATCGTCAATGTGTTTTACAGGAAGGGACCGTTATGGAGTAGTAACAACAACACAAACCTGCGTGACCATAGAATTACTCCGAAGGTCGATTATTGAAAGATATGCACCAAAACCAATAGAACCATAAAGAGTTGCAGATGAGCATTACTATAGGAAGGAAAAAGGCCATCTAAAGGTCCAGTTGAACTGGGAAAGGAATGACTCCGCTAGGTAGAGATCCCTTTTCAGCTCCATCAACAGCAGCAAAAAATGATGAGATCGTAAGATACAATCTGTGGCTCACTAAAACTTCCTGCAAAGAACTCTCGCCATAGGAATCCCTGAGCAGGAAAATTGAAAAGTTGTGAAGGACTGGGACTGAAGAAAGCTTATTTTATTGAAAGCCAAAGTAATCATTATAGAGCCACATAACCTGCCATCTTCGTCCTGTGGTAGAAGGCAATACTACCATATATATTTTAATTTCCACACATGAAAGACAAGTCCTGGACCTTTCCATCTTTATAATGTTTACAGGTACTAAAAAGGTTGACAGTCAAATATTGACATGGATGATCAACACAATGGAAATATCGTCTATTTTATATTTTGTGACCATCATAAGCAGAGATGAGCAAGTTCAGTTCCTAGAGAACCAAACGTTCTGTTCTTTATGGTTTTGGTTGCCTTCTACCAAAAAAAAAAAAAATACCTGACCTGAGGCATCTCACAAGCTGCTCAATGTTTGGTGCCATTTTCTGGATCCAAATCGAAGCCGAACATCATCATCATCATCCAGCTGTCAGATTCTTGCGAGACCCAGACTCTGTATAAGTCCCGGTGATTCATTCCTGCAGTTGAATTCAGACAGCATGGACATGTCTGTGCTGCCGGCTGGAGCTGCTATGAGGGCACTACTATGGCACCATGGGCTCTGCTATGGGGGCACTACTACTATGGGGGTACTACTGTGGGGGACTACAATAGGAGGACTTTATATAGGCTTTTCCTTGCCACTTTGTGTCATTGACAGCTTGTTTTGTCCTCAGTTTCCTCTTCCTCTTCCCTCTTCACACAATGTTAAAAGTAATACTATGGAGGTGGTATGTTTGTAGCTAGCTATGATTCACAAAGCTTGGCAAGCTTTTTTCAGGGGGACCACCTGTTGCTGAAATGATGGGTTTATCAAACTGTGCATGTCCTGTTTAAACAACATAAGGGTGGGAGTTCCAAAGGACATTTCCATCTTGCACCCCTTTTCTTTGCATTATGTGCTCTTTGGGGCCTAATTTTCAAAACTGCTCTCCTGTCTGCCACTGCAGTGCCCCCCCCCCCCCCCCCCAAACCTGGAAAATATGAATGGAGGTCCAGATCCAAAACCAAAGTACAAAATCCTAATAGTGTCTGGTGAACATTCCTAATTAGTAGGAATGTAGACCCTCATGGGTTCTCTTCTTCCCCACAATTCAGGAAAGGTGTTGCTGCTCCTAATCATTGCCCATGCAAATTAAGCAAAAGTTGAACTTCTATCTGACAGCTACTGACAGTTAGAACATGATGGTACCTTACGGTATTAGCCAATTTTACCTATTTTACAGAGCTATACTAACAACAGGGCAACTAGGGCACAATGGAGGACCCCGTATATAATTACATCAGCATATGTGTACTGGGGCTTCTATGTGGCATAATGTAAAAAGGGGACACTATACCATGTTTAACACATTTGTGGTACTGAGAGTACTTACACATTATTATTTTCAATAACTACCAATATATCTTATTGGCAATTGTAATCCCCTCGACCCTATGACCCATCAGGGGCGCCGATTTATATTTTTTCCGGTGGGTGCTCCCACCCCACAACCCCCCCCCCTCTCCCACAGATAGCAACCCCCCCCCCCCACACACACACACACACTACCACCCCAACCCCCTGCTCCCCCCCCCCCCCCCGAGGACTCATCCGTCGGGGATCCTGGATCCAGCGGGGTCCCAGCAGCGGATATGCCGTCAGCAGCAGGGTCCCTGCGGAAGATGGGAACTAGCAGCGGTATTAATACCGCTACTAGTTCCCATCCGCCGCAGGGACCCCCGCTGATGACAGCATATCTGCTGCTGAGACCCGCTGCCGTGGCTCGTGCCGTGGGTGCTCCACACTTTCTGTGGGTGCTCGGGCCCCGGAGCACCCACGGTTTCGGCGCCTATGTGACCCATACACATCTACTGTACCTCTTTACAATAATCTATTTCATAAAGATTGAAGCAGCCAGCTGTTGCATTATGGTACACTGCTAGATTTGTTATTGTGAAAAGTCATTGATTGTATCACCACTATATATCATTTCATTTCTGCGGGTGACAAATAATTGTCCCTTTGTAACACAATCATGACAGAGGCAGGCACAGCTTAAAAACCTATGAAAATATAATTCATTCCTAATTAAATATCATTGCCTGATTTCCGAACACTTTATCAGTTTTAAACACTGAATTGACAACCAGCTGACCTTTACGGCTAACAGGCTGTCAGAAAATGTAGGTGTGTGTTTCTATAGATAAAGGATAAGTCTTTGGCCAGTACAGGCTGAGTATAAAGGGCAAACATGTTTAATTTCTTGCAATTATCTTCAGAGGTGCATGCCTGGTGGGAAAATGTCATTTGTGCATAACAAAATTGAATAACTGAGGAATAAAAGTTAGTTTTACTAGGCTTACTTTTTTAATTTGCTGCCTGTATTTTGCATACAGTACATCAGGACAGTTTCCAGGTTATAGATTCCCTTAGGTGTTTTTTTATCCTGCACCCAGTGAATCACTTCTGAAAAGATCATCAAAGCTGTAGCAAACGGATGTGTGATTTGAATGTAGAATCGTCACAGGGCATTTCACAAAAGCACAAAAGCTACAGTAGAGTTATAATTTTGTGTTGGAATTCTATGGATTGTTACATTATTGTTATTTAAAGTAAAGTTAGGTCATAATTAGTGAATGGATTATGTGACAGGGTCACTGGTATAGTAACGGAAGCAGGTATATTTCCCCCAGATATCTGACGTGTTTTAAAACCCCAGGAGATTTCCTGATTCTGCTTAGAGCTATTGGACTCTTTATAAGAACTGGTATAGGGTCCTGGGGGTGGATGGTTGAAGAGAGGGAGGTTTCACCATCCATTAGGCCCAGTTCGGGTCTTTGGGCTGTTAGCCTCACAGAAGGCTAATCAGTGCCTCCACTTGTGAGTTTTGTGAAAAGGCTGCTAGACTGAGAGTGAAGGGTCAGTGGCAAACACAGGATTTTCATGGGCGGGGCGGGAGTCCAAACGCGTGTATATACAATATATGTGTTTATATATATATATATATATATATATATATATATATATATACACACATACACGCCACAAATTCCGACATTTTAATCAATTTTATTATATATCACACATAGAATCACAGTGCTTTTTAGCACAATAACATAAACTTAAACGTAGACGTAAATATACACCAGACACAAGTCATTCTCCCACGTTTTTCCACCACGGTTCACTCACGTTGAGTTTGCATAATGCACTTTTTCCATCACATTGTTTAGGAGAATGCATTGTTAGATTTTAATAATGCCATTTTTATTCTGTAAACACTGCTACAGATGGGGTAGGTCTCATCTTGGCAGGGAATGGCGCTGGCGTCGCAAGCCGCCATCCCCCGCCAGCACCATGGCGATGTCGAGAAGGGAACGCGCGTGCACGCAAGGCGCGCGCGTCCCCTTCCGACTGTGCTACCATCGGTTCCCCCGGGTCCCCGCCGGCTTGCCAGCGGTAACCCAGGGTCCCCGCCGCCTTCCCGCACCCCCCCTAACCCTGTCCGTCTCCCTGAGGCAGAGATGGACAGGGTTTCCATCGCGCTGGCGACGGAGACTGAGACGCGCGTGCGCGTGAGACGCACGCGCGTCTCAGTATATTCGCCGGCGAGGCGCCTGGCGGGTCGCCAGGACGTCCCCTTTGGCGACCCGCCAGCAAGGATGGGGCCTACCCCATCTGTATGTACACTGTATAATGTAATGCACTTGTAATAATGTCCATTGCATCCTCTTTATGTCCCAGGTCCCCCAGCCAGCTGAGACGCACACCAAGTTCTGTCGGGGAGATCATCATGGTGACCGGGCTGCTTACGTTCCACGAAAGGCGGAGAGATCGTTCCCCCACACGTCATTTCCGGCTATGGCCAACTTCCGACTTCCGGGTCCAGGCGTTTCCAACGGGCGGGGACCGGGGCACGCCACAGGATGGAGGACACCCTATTTAGGGTAGAATCGCACCCTACTACATTGTCTCACCTATTTACTTTGATAAAGGAGCGTAAGCGCCGAAACGTCAGTCACTTTTTCAAATACATATATCGCTGAAAAGACCTCTGAGTGCCGCCTTCTTTCCGCAGACTATATATATATATATATATATATATATATATATATATATATATATATATATATATAGATATCGATCGGTCAGGCACAACCCATAAGTCTCGGCTAAAGTCCCGGTGCCAGCTGTAACCTTACTGAGAAGGCAATTGTATATGATACTCACGCTGCATCCAAGCAGCTGCAGCAGCACACGGAGAGTAGAAGAAGGACACAAGGAGCAGGAACTACTGCAACGTTTCGATTTTAATAATCGTCATCAGGCATAACAAACAACATAAAGCACTCACCTTATATCCCCGTTCACCCGTGTACGCACGGTCGCGTTTCCCGCCAGGAGGCACACACACTGCGTCATCAACGTGCGTCCGCCGCGTCATCGTAACCATGGCCACCACCACCAACAAGCGGGGCGCATCACCATGGAAACCACCACGCCGGCGTGACACACAGTCACATGACCGCGAGACCATCCTGAACGGGATAACAAGTCCGTGCATAAACTAAAAGGCTGTCAGGGGAGACAAGGAGCCGGATCCCCGGGCGTATCAATAAGGCAACATGAAAATGAACCATACAAATGCAGAGATACATCCCGCATAAAAAGTACATATAAAAAAGAAAAAAATAGGAAAATACACATTAAACATTACGCAAGTAAAAATACAATAAGGCATAATTACAGAATAAACAAGACAATAGCAAATAAGTCTATAAAAGCCATGTTTATAGAATAATAACAATAATGCTTTTTTATAGCTTTTATATGTTTGTTATGACTGATGACGATTATTAAAATTGAAACGTTGCAGTAGTTCCTGCTCCTTGTGTCCTTCTTCTACTCTCCGTGTGCTGCTGCAGCTGCTTGGATGCAGCGTGAGTATTATATATATATATATATATATATATATACCTGGCAACTTACACATCATAGCTAAAATGAACATGTGTTTTTTTCCTGGGTTAAAGCTCAACTGCCAAGTACCTTATGGCTTTTAAAGGTGAGACCATCCCAAACACAGCACCTGAATTAGTTTTAAAGGGGCATAAGGTACTTGGCAGTTGAGCTTTAACCCAGGAAAAAAACACATGTTCATTTTAGCTATGAAGTGCAAGATGCCAGGTTCCTATGAAAGCCAGTTGTTAGTGTAGGACTTGCAGTGAAATGGGGTCCCTTGGCGATCGGCTGCAAGCTTAAATAATAATAATAATAATGATATTTATATAGCACTTTTCTCCCAATAGGACTCAAAGTGCTTCACACATTGTCTTTACAGCTCGAAATACAAAACAAGCTTAACAGTAGATGTCAGTGAAATGCTTGAGTAAATAAGTATGTCTTTAGTCTATTTTTAAAGGATTCTATAGTGGGCGCTTCTCGCACTGTGCGAGGAAGAGAGTTCCACAGAGTTGGAGCAGCAAAGTTGAAAGCTCGACCCCCAGATGAATTCAGGGAGATTCTGGGTACTGTTAGTAGTCCTTCTTCAGTGGATCGTAGTAATCGAGTAGGACAGTAAGGGATCAGCAGCTGTTGCAGGTACCTTGGGCCCTGGTCATGTAGGGCCTTGAAAGTGAGTAAGCCAATCTTGAAAACGATTCGCCATTTTACAGGTAGCCAGTGAAGGGCGTAGAGATAATGCATTGAACAATTCATGAACTAAAACCCCATTATTTATTTATTTTATATCAAGGGTGAAAAAGGGCACTCACCATGTTAAAAGAAAGTAGGTTTATTCCATCAAGGTAGAAAAAGCTGACATACCATCGACGTGACGTTTCGGTCTTACAAAGACCATCATCAGGACTCCATACAGCTTAATTGCAACAAACATCAGACAAGCAACCTGGCATCCATCCCTGGAGAGGATACAACTGTACTGCCTCACCGGGCCAGTTTAAATACCTGTATACAGGAAGTTACATCATCACCCCATCACACAAACAGCCTCTCATATCTAAGATATTAATGTCTGTATGCATCTGATATAAAGGCACAATAACCACAATATATGAACCGCTAGTATTAGAAATTTAAACATATGAAAAAAGTGTGTGTCTTTAGCAAACACGCTAATTGCTGCCGGATCGGAAGTCCTATCACGGAAGTCCGCCGGACCGGAAGTGCAATGCGTTCCACCGTAACCCGGTGGAAGTATCCTGTGCGTTCCACCTGCCGATACCCGGCTGGGGAACGACAGTACAAAAACGTTGATTAAGCTAATCGTGAGAAACAGATAAAATACATCTATTCTCAAACAGGGCTAATTCATACATTGTGGGGGATGTATAACGAACTCGAATTTGGAAAATAATGCTATTAATAATGCGTGTCACCGCCATCAGGTGCCATCTCTGCACATCTTACATCTGCCCCACCTGCAGTGCACATGGTTTTGCCCATTTTGGGAACAAATTTGCACTGCGATCAGATCTGACTAAGGGCCAATCTGTATACAGTACACAGTACATACATACACAATCATACATTGAGTACTGTTTATAGTTAGTGATAAAATCATAGATGCAAACACATTCATTTATTAAGGGGCTGATTCAGACCCATTCGTTATGGGCCAAATTCAACCCCGTCCCCATTGTTTGAGGTTTGTGCATGGGCAAATCCTGGGAGTGAATGGCTTCAGCGAGTTTCACACTCCCCGGGCCGCTCACTCCAGGAGGCGCAGGAAGGGGGCGGCAGCAGGGGAACGCCCAGTGTTTTTTTTATGGGAATCCCCATCGAATGCTGGGCATTCCGCTGCTAACGCAGGTGTATCGAGCCCTGCTTGGGGTGGGTGGCTGATGACACATGACTTCAGCGCCCGCCCCAATTTCGGAGAGCAATGTCTAAATCAAAAATCAGTCTAGTCTGACTTTTCATTACGAAATGGCAGAAAAATCATTCAATGTTGATCGACCACATCCTAGCAGTGGCGGCTCCTGCTATTGGACTGCAGCCCCTCCAGTGAAACCCAGGAGGTTTCCAGTGTAAAACAGACAGCCAGCATCAGAGCTCTGGTGGGACCTCCAAGAGGGTGGTGCGCATTCTACCCATGGGGGGAGGGGGGTGTGGGATCTACCTCTGGAGCTCTCTGCTGGCTGTCAGTGTCTCTTCCAGTCCTCATGTGTCACATGATCACATGTCTTTCCTGTCAGGAGTCACAACACCAGCCTCCATGTGTGACCTCCTCTTATGTGGTGAAGAGTTCAGCATGTAGTAGCTTCCTATTGGAAGCTGCTACTGCCCATCATACAGAGGACTGAAATCTCCTCCCCCACTTGGGCTGCCAGTACATGGAGTGATGACAGCAATAGTTTTCCAGCAGGAAGCCATTCTGTGCACATCACCAGAGCTACAGTGCTTCCATGGGCCGCTGCCTGTGCAGCCCAGCAGCAGCAAATCCTCTGCAGTGAGCTTGCCCAGACTTCAGTGAGTCACTCAGTGTGATGCAGCTGGAGGAAGGTATGCAGTGCAGCAGAGAGGTGCATGGGAGTTTATTTCATTTTTATAATATTTGAGCCTCTGGGAATAATATTTATTTAAACTATTATTTGTGTGTAGATCTTTAATAGCAGTATCATTTTCTGTAGTTTAATGAATATTAAAGATATTCAAAGTGTGTATTTTGCTCTGTACCTGTGTTTGTGTTGATAATACAGAAAATCAACTAATCAATAAATCTATGCTTTTATTATATTCTGTTTTCCTGACGGCCGCTATTATTGCTGCAGATGACTTTAGCTTGTTGCACACTGTACTATTCACTGCGTATGAGGCCTTCCCTTTGCGCTAAACAGTTATAATATGTTAGAAGCAGCAGCCATTTTGTTGAACCATGACTTGCATAAATATTATAAAATGGCTGATCATTCAGAACAGAGCTGTAAAAGTGATTTCTTATAGAATATTGTTTTTGGTTTTAGAAGCTTAAGAATGTGATGTTGACAGTATAATGTAGCAAGGACAGGAAGCTAGTCTCCACAAACTGAATAAGATGGGAACAAGGCCACACATGCGTAGACCCACAAGGCCACTGAAGTTGGGTGTTGGGTTAATTATGACATCATGATTGAAAGCAGAGCTTTCCAATAAGACTCAATGCTTATGAGTAATTAATTAATTAATGTGATAAAGGTTTAAATATCAGAGTGATAGAAGGAGGGAGAAGGCAGTTGAGGAAGAACCAGCAAGCACGGGGGGGCTGGAGGTAATTATGAAGGAGGTTTAATCATGGCTGATCACTGTCCTTGAAAGGTGTCCATTTTGATTCGATATAGAATTACTGTTTAAGTATTAGCTAGTCAATTTTATGTTTCTTGTGTTAGTCTGCATTTGCAAATACCTGTAATGAAGCTATTCTTTAAGTAAAGCATTGCCATACATTTTATAAAAAGGTTGTGTGGGTGTGCAATCATTTCAGCGTTGCCGTTATATTTAAAGGTAATAAAGTAAATAAATTTGGTTTGGGTTATTAATCATATCTAATCTTATCAGATAAATATCTGCTTTATCAGTTGGAGGCCCCAGCGAGATTCAATGATGGTTGGTGTCCATATTTTATCAGTTATTGAGAAGATCAAAGTTTGAAAAAATTAGCTATTGAAAAATAAAAAAAATGTGTAGAAAAAATTGTAAAGTCGGTGCATTTTTGTACCCTTATCTTTCTCAACATCTGTTAAGGTGTGGTAATCCATATTACTTGAAACAAATCTCTGCGTTATCAGTTATTCGCTCTTTAATTATAAAACAAATAGATCGTAATTTAAGGCATGGAAAGACAATGCTGCATTTTGCAGACTGTCAGCTTGCTAAACCCCCCCGCATCGCCCATTTCTTCTCTGTGTCAGAGAATAGATAAGGAGAGCAGCGAGAAACTTGGCAAGAAGTTGTAAACAACATTGTTTGAATTAGGAAGAATATTTCTTTAGTTTATTTGCAAAGCATGCAGACTATAGCAAGCATATTGGTATAAAGGTTATGCTGGCAATAAATTTTCTACTTTTTAAAAAAAAAAAAATATTCTTTAAATGACAGTATTTTCTTGTTTGTTTTTATTTTTTGACCGCGGTTGGATTGTTTGATGTATATTGTCTGCTGAGGATATTGCTGAAGTAACTAATCTGTAGCGGTTGTTTTGATAATTAGAGTTTCTTTGTTTGTCCAATCTATAAATTTTATAGAAGTTGCATATATTTGTTGTAGGTTTTCCCGTGCTTATAATTTGGTGATTAGAGATAGGAGGTTGTGTATTTACATTTCTTCCTGGTTGTCTGGCCAGCAACATGTGGAAGAAATGGAATGCATGATTTATCCATAATCTGTATTGTTTGGAAACCCTCGTATTTTCTACTGTATATGGTTTATATAAGAAAATGTTAATAAATAATTAAATATACGTTGCATTGTTAGAGCTAGCAAGCAGTCGGATTACAATAACAGTTTGAGCTAATTTCTTTATATCCATAGACAGAGGTCCGGTAAAATACAGAGTTTAAAGGAGTAGACGCTAATATTGTAAGCCAAGTAACAGTTCATTTTTACCACCAGAATAAATAAAGTTAATTGGAATATTGTTTATAACAAAGAAAGATCGAGTTTATCTCATTGTAAAGTTTTTTTGGTCTCCTGTCTTGCGGAGATGAAGTCCGTAATGTAGGACTGATGTTTTTCTGCTATGGGTTTTTGATTTAATTTTTTGGTTTATTAAACAAAGCAGCTGTGAGTTGGAAACTCTAAAGTGATGGATTCAGTTGATGTAATGCGAGATAAGGAGTTGTCCATGTTAGGTGAAGAAACAGGAAATGATCATGTGAATTCAATGTTTTTTTCATTTAATGAGTAATACATTTTGAATAAGAAAAGTGATATATATATCGATGAGATATAAGTCCAATATAACATCTATTCTTAAAGGTTCATATTGATATATTAGACCATGTTTTTTGTTTGCAATTTCTGTTGCCTATTTGCTTAATCTGGATACATATATTGAATCAGATATACCTTGAGTAATGCGCAGATAAATCCTGGGTTTATTTTTATTCTTATGAATGGAAGGTAATCAGTGATAACTGACTCAAGGCTGTGGGGTTTTCTTTAAGCCAATTTTTGTTTTGTTTTTGATTTGTGTTAATTTAATTTTGTTTGTTTTGAAAGGGGGAGGGTACTAAATTGATAGAGTATCTTAAGGGGTTAATACTGTGGCCACAGTTAGCTAAATAACCAGGGGAGATAGTGATCTAATCGTGTAATGATCACTTAGACAATGTGCAGATATGGTAACAAAGAATGACATATTGCATATAATTTTTTTCTGATTTGATGAGTTGATTTTTTCCTGTGAAGAGTGCTGACCGGTAGCGAGATTCACAGGGGGTATCTGCCACCTACGTACAAGGTAGAATATATGGGGAAACATAACAAGAGAAGACAGGGTGGGGGTGGGACACGTGACTACTGATAACAGAGGACAGTAGATGAAACACCATACTGATAACAGAGATGGACAGTAGGTGGCCCACTATACTGATAACAGAGGACAGTATGTGGAAGGCGTAGGTGTGATAACAGTGACAGACACATAACGCAAGGTTAGGTTTTTTGGGGAAATTTTTCATTTATTTTATTTACATTTTTTGTCTTTGAAAGAGGTAACACCTTCTTAAGCATTTGTATGGGATCACAGAAAGTTCTGAGTATGTGACTAGTGTGAGCAAGTGAGATGGAATAGAAAATACTATGCTGGTCATAGTTAGTTGGAATTGGCGATGATGATGCACCTGTGAGGTAATGATTATTGGATGAGAGTGAATGCGCAATGGTCTGGTGACAGGTGGTGAAAGCTTCAAGAATTGAGATAGTATATCCCACTAACCCACATATGTTTGGAAAGATTGTACTGTCTCACTGAGGGGTTAATTCTGTTCAGTGAGAAGTGAGGAGAGGTGATATGTCTTTTAGAGCCTTAGGGAGAAAAAGAAAAAAATGGGGAAAAAAAGAATAATTTTGAAATTTTTTGTTTATTTTTGAAAAAGCAGAAGGGAAGAAGTTTTTTTTCAGTGATGAGGTGAGAGCAATATCAGAAATAACTCTGTAGGAGATTAAAGGCAGGAAATGGTTAATGAGATTGATAAGAGAGTAAAGTTTTATTCCTAAATAATGTGAAATATCCAAGGAGTGTCACAGAACTGTTTTCCATAACAAGGACATGAAAGATTTTAGAATTGAAGATATTGTTTACCCTTTTGAAAAAGCACAATAAATAGATTAAAGTTATTGCAATGTTCTGTATGGGACAGTGATCAGCCATACCCAAGGATGACCTCCATGGAGCCCCCTCCCCATTGCTTCCCTCATGTGATAATGTTGTTTTGTCAACATCTGTTTAAAAACTGCCATTTTTTTTCCAAATGACAAATGCTAATATGATGTCTGAGCTTAATAATGCTATTACTTTTGATTGTTTTATTTAAATTAAATCCCAGCCAATAGAGGTGTGACCATTCCAGAGAAAAGATTAATTTACAAATTGATGCATTTAATTTTGCACAGAAAAAGCAAGTGTTTAAAAAAATATATATATATTATTATTATTATTATTATTATTATTATTATTATTATTAATGAGCCACTAGAAATTATTTAGAAAAAATATTGAGTCTGCAGGTAATGCTGCAGAATCCTTATCAAAGCCCTTATTAAAAAATGCAGATTTTATAGTGATTATTATAAGATGCATATTGAGATGCATTTTTATGCTTACTGATTTATCTGATTGCATGTTGCCACTTTACTAGATCCATTGGTCATGCATATGAGCCCACAAATAAGGAATGGAGGTCACAATTAGGCGCAGCACTACTAGGTACTGCTACTAGTAATCGCATTTGCTGCACAACTAATTATGATATTCTCTCAAATATTTGTAATGATTTAATCATTGTTTTTTCTCAGAGTGGTTTGGAAGAAATTGTGTATTATTAACAGGAATCCATGAGACATTGCTGTCAGAAGGCACTAACCGATATGAGGACCCTCACGGGGTTAGAGGATACGAGTGATGCTCATAGGGCATTAAGCAATTAGTATTTTGATGAGTTTTTCATTACTAATCATGTCACAAGTTTCTAAACATCTATGGACCACAAGAAATAGTTTTTTTCCAGATTTTACAACAACGCATACTATTTAATACCCATAGTATTTGCAACACTCTGTTATTGCAGGTTATCTACCCAATGCGATTATTCTTATTATTTTTTTTAGTGTAAATCAATTCATTTTACAGTTATGGAAGTATTACAGTCATCTAGTCATTGGTTTATGATCTGCATATCTCTTACTATCAAATAGCAGATAGTCAGTACTTACTACATTTATTTACAGCACAGTCCAATATACGTGGACTTAATTAAGCCAGTTTTATGGACAGCCCCACTATGTCCCACAATGAGTTGCATGATTGCTACCACAATGCTGATTCAATATGTTTATGATCTAATGATGTGTTTAAATTCTTTACAGGATTCTCTTACTGACACCTTTTCTATTACTACTACTAAATCTAACTGACACAGAGCTGACAAAGTACAAAATACTGACATAATTGCTTCATTTGAGGCTCTGATACACGCACTGACAGAAACCACAGCACTGGATATATCAGATTTATCATATACCTGTCTTTACTGTAATGAACAACAAGCAGCGGCCTTGGGAGTTTGAACACATATACATGGTGGTTCACATAGACCCATCAGGTACTACAGTTGCACATTTGACCGAGTGGCATCTGCTTTACCAACATGTTTAAGGACTGTGGCGGCTGCTGCAGCCTTTGTATAGAAATTACAGAACACCGCACACTATGTGTCTCTAATGCTACATCTTTTCTACTGAATTCCTCACGGACAAGACACATTTTCAGTGCATGGTTCTCTCGTTGGGAACTTTTCTCCGAGCGCCACATGACCTGACTATTGTCAGGTGTGGTACGCTAAATCCTGCTACTCTGCTACCTGGTGGGACCCGGGAGTCCCAGAGGATGGATGAGAGGCAGGATTTAGAACATGATTGTGAGGAATATTTAAAGCAAAATTTCTCCAATTAGACCTGATATCTCTGACACGCCACTACCATCTACAAAGATTGTAGTTGTCACCAACAAGGAGACTCAGGATGGCCATATACGGGATATGCGGTAGTATTGGATTTAGAGATCCTCATTTTCCATCGTGATTTCGCTATGATATAATACGCTAATATCACAGCAAGTAAAGGAGCTTGTTGAGGCTGTGCAACTCTCCCTGCAAAGGCAGTAGTTGTTAAGTGTCAAGCTCACATGTTATAAAGTGATCTTGTTGCACTTGGTAACAAAAATAATAGATTGCCACTGTTGTGAATCACATCACTATACAATTTAGGAATGTGCCAATGGATGATGAATGGATGCAGTCAAAAGGCTAATGGCCTATGTAAAGATGGTGGGGGCAGATCAGTAGCTCCCCAAACCCCTCCTCCTGGCATATGCAGAAGCTGCCCATGGGATGACCCATGTAAGGAGAGAGGGCAGGTATTTTGATTTCATCTTATGCAGAGAAAAGGAGTCCCAAACTCATCTGCAAGAGAATGAACTCAGGAAAATTATTCCAGATGTTATCCCATAAGGTATATGGTATTAAAAAAAAAATCATAGAGGTACATATTTGACAGGAAAGGTATTCTAAGAAATAAATCAATGTATGGGTATTGAAGGTTGGTTGCACTCACCACTCACTAAAAGGTTTTAGTCAAAATTGAACATGTTAACAAATGCACATTGAGAACACATTATTTAGGGTGGGTGTGGAAATTACCATGAGTTGACTTGAAGTTTTGTCTTCGGTTTTGTATGACATTCACACTACTCCTCAGCAGCCACTGAACCTGTCCCCTTATAAGATCATTATTTTAATTGATATATACATTTTTTTGGGAGACCATCAATCCCTATTCAACATCCAGCAGCAGACTTGGCACTCTAATTCTCACATCATCTAAATACTTTTACCAGAAAAGCAAACAAGCTTATGAAGGGATGTTGTTATAAGGTCCAGCCTGGAGACTATGCAATGGTGAGAAAATTCTTACAATTAAATGTCTCGTAGATCAAAGGCAAGACCCGTCCCTGTGAAACAAACCAATTGAATTAATGCATCTCACTGCAAGAAGGTTTCCGACCTGGTGGTGATATCAGTTGAAGAAAAATAAACTGATGCAGATAAATATTGTGACTGTGATTCTAACTTAATAAACTTATTTGATGATGGGCCTGTCCAGGGCCCCCACACAGACCAAGACAAGATCCACGGAATCGGGGGGCATCCTTAGTGGTGTCCCTGCGGGTTGTGGGCAAGAAGAGGTCCACGGAATCGGGGGATACCCTTAGTGGTGTCCCTGCGGGTTGTGGACAAGGTGTAAAACAATGATCCCCATGAGTGACTAAGTTTCCCATACACTCGCTAACTGAAGAAGTCATTTTTTTGTTTTTTTAAGTTTTCATTTTTTTATAGTGAATGAGGGTTACCAGGGATTGGTTGCTGGCAAGGACAGTGTGTATAGTTATCAAAGAGGTATTACTAGAGTCATGGTGGTGTATTCTACTTCTGCTTTTAATTTTAATCCCACAAGTATAGTAATAATCATAACAGACACACATATACATCATACTACTGATGCTCCCAGGTTTCGGTATGCATCAGAGGATGGTAATAAAATACTGATAGCCAATATGTTAAACTAATTAGAAGGTTTAAAATAAATATATGAGTAATAACATAAAAGTAACTAAGAACATCCACACCAGAACCATTGATAGAATACATCTAGTAAGGTATCAGTAAAGAGGCATTCTAAGTAAGGATGGTAACAATGGTGCAAACATAATATCTATATGCAAACAGACATTTCTTCTTTAAGACGCTCATCATGAGCTGATAAAAAGAACAATAAGGTAAACTGATTGTTGGTTATATTGTCATCTACGGTATCACTCCGGTAATGTTGGGTTAATGGCTACTTATATTTGCAGTCAAATCAAACAACACTTCATTTTCTATGTAGGATTTACACAAGTGAATCTTATGAGGTTACTGACTCTCCCTAGGTTTAAAATTGGTAAAGAGTGTAATAACAGGAGATATTTTGGAGTACAACAAAACATGTAGTTATGTGACAGAGTTGGGTGTGCTAGTATAACATCTAGATAAAAAGGGTACTCATTGAATTGTTTCTCAAACATACCGTCTCATAAGCCATGGACATTACCACAAGGATTATATTATATTTACACACTTAAGGTTTCTAAATGGTTACAAACAAGATCTATTGTAATAAAATTTTACTTTTACTAATTAATACAGTGGTGATTCAACATAAAGATTTGAAAGTAACACATGGTATATTAAAGAAACACACTTATTTACATTATCCCAAGTTTATAAAATTGTATTTGAATTTGTGAATATAATTAAAATATGGTACAAGCATCACAAATACTAAACGGATGATGACGTTAAAAGGAAAGTTTAATTAAATTATTTGGGTTAAAATTTAGTTTATTGAACAGGTGTGAGTGATGTGATTCCCTACAGTTGGTTTATTTGGTTGAACCCCAATAACTGGTTCGCATAAGTCAATGTTATATATGCTTTAAGAAGTTTAATGTTTTGCCAAGATAATATTATTGATTTTTCTGTATACTAGTGAAATGCTTCAAGCTGGTTTTCCGATGTATTAAGAGAGAAACAAATGATGCACAGTACGAGAGATATGAACTTTTTTTCGGAGATATGAAAAAAGTTGAGGATGGACTGATAATACAGAAAATCAACTAATCAATAAATCTATGCTTTTATTATATTCTGTTTTCCTGGCGGCCGCTATTATTGCTGCAGATGACTTTAGCTTGTTGCACACTGTACTATTCACTGCGTATGAGGCCTTCCCTTTGCGCTAAACAGTTATAATATGTTAGAAGCAGCAGCCATTTTGTTGAACCATGACTTGCATAAATATTATAAAATGGCTGATCATTCAGAACAGAGCTGT
The DNA here is from genome assembly GCF_055691185.1 of Crinia signifera. NCBI lineage: Eukaryota > Metazoa > Chordata > Amphibia > Anura > Myobatrachidae > Crinia > Crinia signifera. The sequence goes on along the minus strand of NC_139226.1, from coordinate 122,424,959 downwards.
AAAAGTGATTTCTTATAGAATATTGTTTTTGGTTTTAGAAGCTTAAGAATGTGATGTTGACAGTATAATGTAGCAAGGACAGGAAGCTAGTCTCCACAAACTGAATAAGATGGGAACAAGGCCACACATGCGTAGACCCACAAGGCCACTGAAGTTGGGTGTTGGGTTAATTATGAGAACATGATTGAAAGCAGAGCTTTCCAATAAGACTCAATGCTTATGAGTAATTAATTAATTAATGTGATAAAGGTTTAAATATCAGAGTGATAGAAGGAGGGAGAAGGCAGTTGAGGAAGAACCAGCAAGCACGGGGGGGGGGGGGGGGGGCTGGAGGTAATTATGAAGGAGGTTTAATCATGGCTGATCACTGTCCTTGAAAGGTGTCCATTTTGATTCGATATAGAATTACTGTTTAAGTATTAGCTAGTCAATTTTATGTTTCTTGTGTTAGTCTGCATTTGCAAATACCTGTAATGAAGCTATTCTTTAAGTAAAGCATTGTCATACCTTTTATAAAAAGGTTGTGTGGGTGTGCAATCATTTCAGCGTTGCCGTTATATTTAAAGGTAATAAAGTAAATAAATTTGGTTTGGGTTATTAATCATATCTAATCTTATCAGATAAATATCTGGTTTATCAGTGTGCATATGGGTACATCATTTGTTTACAGTATATGTACATAAACACTGGTACAGAGCAAACGCAATCAAGGTTACTTTATTCCATAGTTTAAGCTGATTTAAAGTAGATTATCTGTATGTACAGTGGTGTAGCTAGGTTCCATGGTGCCCGGAGCAAGGGCATGTTTCGTGCCCCCCCCCCTCCCCCTGTATAATAAAAGGAAACCACAGGCTGCTCCCCTGTATAATAATAATAGAACCCCACAGCCGGCTGCTCCAATAGTGAGCTGGGAGCAAAGGAAGAAGCCCCAGCCCACTATCCTACCCTTCACACACTGTCCAGCCTCCAGCCGCTCACCCCTTGACCCCTTAAAAGGGACTCCGGTGCGACGGATGCGGCGCCATGACATTGATGCCCGCTGTGCCCGGCATCAGTCAGTGGGGAAAGTTAAAACCCGGCGAGCACTCACATCACGTATGCGCCGGTTTGGGACGCCGGAGGCAAGGATGCGGCGCCATAACGTTGATGACATTGTGACGTCATGGTGCCGCATCTCCGGCGTCCCAAACAGGCGCATGCATACGTGATGTGAGTGCTCGCCGGGTTATAACTTTCCCCACTAACTTGATGCTGGGCATAGCGGGGGGGGGGGTGTTAAAGGAGGTAGATGTACTGCACTCACCTAGTGGGTATGTTTTTAGGCGCTGCTTAGCCACAGGGGTGTCCCGACCCCCTGTTGGTCATAAGGGGAAAGAGAAGGGTGGGCTCAAGCGCTGCCTCTGTAATGGATCTGCTGTACTAGAAATAAATGCAGGATGGTGGTGTAAGCTAAGTATCGTGATTGTGGTTTTCTATATATGCAAGAATGAGTGAGAGGTGGATGAAGTAAATGCAAGGAGCAGGGGCGTAGCTAGAACCCTGTGGGCCCCATAGCAAAATTTTGCAAGGGCCCCCCACACACACACACACACACACACAAACGTGTCAGGGAGGGAGGTAGTGTGTCATGGAGTGAAAGAGCGACAGGGAGAGATAATGAGATAGAAGGTGTTGGAGAGAGAGTGATAGAAAGAGAGAGACAGCGCCAGGTAGGAAGACAGAGAGAAAGGGGGAGAAAGAGTTGGAAAACGGAAGAAAGAGAGAGGGCAAAGTGGGGGAAAAAGGTGAAAGATAAGGAGAGAAATAACAGGGTCAGAGAGATCAAGAGAGAGACTAGAGACATAGGGCCTTATTCTAGTTCACTCTTTCTGACAAATCCTTCTTAGATGGACAAAACCATGTGCACTGCAGGTGGGGCAGATGTAATATGTGCAGAGAGAATTAGATTTGGGTGAATTATTTTGTTTCTGTGCAGGGAAAATACTGGCTGCTTTATTTTTACACTGCAATATAGATCTCACTTTGAAGTAAAACCCCACCCAAATCTAATTCTCTCTGCAAAAGTAACATCTGCCCCACCTGCAATGCACATGGTTTTGTCCATCTAAGAAGGATTTTGTCAGAAAGAGTGAACTAGAATAAGGCCCAGAGTGAGAGAGATAAAGGGTTGATTCAATATGGTGCACAGTGAGCAGCACAAGGAGGGAGCTTAGACAGCTATTCTAATCAGCACACCGCTAGCTCCAACTATTGTATTTCTGCTCGCACCACTTCTAGGGTGCGAGCAGAAAACCAGCAAAACTAGGATGGCGATTCCTTTCTTAGCCCTAAAATGGTGCAAACAGTATAGCCGTGGGGCACTTAAGTAAAAAAAAATCAGATACTTGTGACTACCAGCATTCTCTAATTTAGCAGCATGCTGACTAAAATAGCTTTAGCTCCCTCCCCCCTTGCTATTCACTGCGCGCCATATTTAATCAACCAAGGAAACATTAGGGGCAGAGAGATGGTGGAGGAGTGAGAGAGAAAGGGTTGAAAGGGCAGGGTTAGAGAGAAAGGGGAGAGAAGTGAGACAGGGAAGGGGGCAGGAGGTGAGAAAAGATGTGGGGGAGCAGGAGTTTGCAATTGTTTAAACAGACATAATCTTTTAAAATCTATCCCTATCTATACCTAATGTACCACCATTAGGTACCCTGTCCCCTCACCCTTTAGGGCAAGCCAAGCAGCTCTTTGATTGTACCTGCAGTCCTGCAGCAGTGCTGGGTCTCCCACATGTGCGCATCGAGTATCTGTTCTCCTGCACATTGGCGCCGGGTCCCTGTGCTTACCGCACATAGGCACCGGGTACCTGTGCCTCCAGCACATCAGCGCCGGGTCCCTTTGCTTACCGCACATAGGCACCGGGTACCTGTGCCTCCAGCACATCAGCGCCGGGTCCCATGTGCTGTGTGCCGGGAGGCACTGCAGCCACAGCGTCCCATGTCCTGCTATGCGCGGTCTGCCCGGCTCCACCAGTAGTGACCGGATCGCGGCTTCCGGGTATCAGGTCTTGCTATACCAACAATGATGCCTGGGGCCGCGTCACTAGCAGGGCGGGGGAGCCGGCGGCAGAGCTCCGGCGCCAGGTGACATGTCGGCGCCCGGAGCTGGTGCTCCGCCGGCTCAACGCTAGCTACGCCTCTGTGTATGTAGTGTTCTGTTTGCAATGAGCAGTACCCAGGCAATTGCAGCCCCCTTAAGTCTAAAGGCAGGAGCCACCACTGCACATGCGGGGGGGCGGGGGCATTGAGCCAGGCACAAGGCTGCATTTACCTGTTCATTAGGATGTGATTAAACACAGCCTAACGATCAGGTCTGAACCAAGCCATCAATGTACAGTATTAGCCATCATCAGGCCTTTTCTGTTACATGAAAAAAGAGAACATTTTATCTCTACTGTGATTTGTAAAATAAGACCAATAAATATTATGTTGGCTTAGTTCTACTTATATAAGATGTTATTTATAGTTTATCCAGAAGTATTTTTGTGTGTTTTTCCCATCCATTGTTTTGCAGTATCGCTAGCTCACATAAATGTAATCTTTCAGAGTTTCATTTATGGTATGAATAGAAATAATGTACAATTTTGTAATCCTACTATAGATGTCTTGTACTTAACATTTACAAAGTACGAAACAAATGCCTGGAAGCTAGAGATGCCTTTTTAGCTGCTATATCCCATAGAATGGAGGACATTTAATAGGCTTTACTCTCGATAAGTCCACATGGGTCACTAATGTTTTGACTAATTGACTTTATCCCTGAGGCTGAATGTATCAGTTATGTTGGCAAGTAGCACAGGATGCAATGTTGTCCTTGAATTTCAGTGCAGAGAGCAACGCATCAGTAGATATTGACCAGATAGCATCAGACATCTCGTTCAAGGATCGACCTACAATCCAATGCCTCATCGGTTAAATTGCATTTCGTTATGCATAGATCATGTGAGAAGTTGGCAATGTGCAGTAATATGAAATATTATACGTTTAGTAATTTAACCCAATATTATAATTATAATAATAATAAAAATAATTAACATTATTATTATTATTATTATTATTATTATTATTATTATTATTATTATTATTATTATTATTATTAGTATTATTATTTTATATTTTTTGTTAGGATGTTGGACAATTCACTGATTTTGAAATTTAGTAGTTAAAATGTTCTAGATCAGGGGTGGCCAAACCGGTCCTCGAGATCTACCAACGGTCCATGTTTTCCAGATCACCTAGCTGGTGCACAGCTGTAGTCAATACTAACAGTCATATTTTCAAACCTTCTGCATTCATTCCTACTATAGATCCACAGGTTGCCTGGAAAGCATGCACCGTTGGTAGATCTTGAGGACAGGTTTCGCCACCCCTGTTCTAGATTCACCCAATGCACCTAATAATATTCCTGGATTGAAGCATACTGGTGATCTTTTTTATAGGAGGGGTGGTGGATTAATCATTTTAATCAGACCCTCCTGTACATAATTATTTTAATGAAGTTACTCCCGATCAAAGCAAACTAACATCTTAGCCTATTCACAACAGACAGAAGGAGTAGGAGCAAGCCAGCAGCTCACAGATTGCTGGGCATGCCCCCATAGTGATGACAAATGGGAGTGTGGCTTGCATTTGCGGCATTTCTGTGAAGCCACACCCCTTTGTCAAGGTCACAACCCCTTTTTGAAAAGCCAAAGGCAGGAGTCCTAATTCAAAAATTCTAAAAGTTTAGAGCTATGTAGCATTGTGGAGCACACTGTTACAAGTAACAACTTGCCTCCAATATTGTTTAACAACTTGCCCCGAGATAACTAAGATGGGCATACAGTAGTTAAATACTCATGCTTTAATTCACAATTATAACAATAATTATATATACACAAATGGTCTGTGATTCTAACAATGTGGATGATTAACCCTTACCTTCCAAGTCCAGCCAATATGACTTCAAACATAGTTGAAAAATATTACTATGGAACAAGAAAAATGAGTTTATCTAGGTACCTACCACATTAATTCATCTGCATTAGTGCCTTTTTGCTGAGCAATGATGGCTAAATATCCAAACTTGTTTCCATTTGCACAATCCACTGCACTATATGGGTGCGGTTTTAGATTCATTGTAACAACTTGCCTCTGTAACAACTAGTGCAACCTCCCTTATGACTTATTGTAGCTGATTGGCGGATGCATCCCCTGTTTCTTCACATGCAGCGCTGATATCATGTGACCAACACTGCGTATGTCCCGGATTGGTGCATTGTCAGATAAAATGTCTGTCTGATGGGCATTTTATATGAGTGTGTATGCCCAGTATAATAACATAGGGGCTTAAACAACTTGAATACTCCAAAGGCTTTCTATTATACAATGTCTTGTGAATGTATTCTCTCTCTCTATCTTATGTCACAATGCTCCCCCCCCCAACTGACACCACCACCAACACACTCTTATATAGATTGACACAAATACACACATATACACACACAAACACGCACATTTACATAGACATATACACACATAAACACACACACACATGACTATGATTTGCATACACATGTGCACTTTGTTAATATTTATGGGCGATAGCCAGGTGCTAATATTTTCCCTGATGCACCATGCTGCGATGCATATGACGATGCATACCCATCGCTACATTAATAAGGGCGAGATGTATTAAACTGAAAATGCGGTAAAACCCCGGTTTTACCGCATTTTCCTATGTATCAAAACCCGGCCGCACCGATACCACATTGTAGGGTATCGCCACCTTTGGGTGGCGATACCCTATATAAGCCTATGGACTTCTTTTCGGCGCCTCCGACGCAAACCCGCCGCCACACCGACCCCCACCTCTGGCTTACCTTCCTGAAGGGTCCTCCTGGACCCCGGAAGGTAAACCCCTCCTTCCCCTAGTGAAGCAGCCGGACATCCTTCCGGCTGCAGGAGGGAGGAGGAGGCGCCGGGGACAGCCTGCTTAGCTGTCCCCAGCGAGAGGGGAGCAGGAGGCGGCAGGAAGGTGACGGAGACCCCCCGCACATCACAGTACAGGTATCGCGGGGGGCCTCCGTCACCGCACCGCGATGCCAGCCGCATATGTTAGTACATATGCGCTGGCATCGCGGCGGGGGGGGGGGGGGGGGCGGCGATGTATTTTTATACATCTCGCCCTAAATGTGGCTACATCTGTAGTTCAATACAACTTGAAGTATATTTTCCACAAAGGGAGGGGCAATATCTTAATGATACCATATGAAAGTATGAAGAGATTTAAAGTGTATGGGTTTATTCATCATCCCTTAATTTCTACAAAAGTTACTACTGTACTTTAGTAGAAAATAAGATTGAGGAACATTCACTATAAAAGAAATGTAATTATAATTCTCCACCAATAATTTCCACAGTTTGCATACTTTACTTTAGTTTGGTGAAGTGGAAATTCTGTAATTCATCATGTTCCGAAAAGCTTTTTTTTCGGACCTTGTGAGCAGGGGCGTAGGGAGGGCGCCGACAGATTACAGTGCGCTGGAGCTGTGCATCGCAAACTGTGCAACTGGCTCCCCCGCCCTGGTCGCCCACTCCCCGCTGTGCCCCGGATGAGCTGCGGTGCTGGCCTGTCCGCTGCTATTTTCAATTAAGTCTCCCGCTGGACCACTAGCCAATAGGAACTTGCAGTCCAGCAGCCAATCAGAAGCAGCACTGGTGGCTGCTGGACCATGAACGCCTATTGGCTAACAGTCCAGCGGGAGACTTAATCGAAAAGAGCGGCGGACAGGGCAGCTCAGTTGGGCCCAGTGGGGAGCGGGGGGCGTGGTGCAGTCCTCCTTGGCAACGAGCTATTTAGTCCCCCTTGGCAACAAGCTATTTAGTCCTCCTTGGCAACAAGCTGTTTAGTCCCCCTTGGCAACAAGTTATTTTAGTCCCCCTTGGCAATGAGCAATTTCAGTCCCCCTTGGCAATGAGCTATTTCAGTTCCCATTGGCAACAAGCTATTTCAGTCCCCATTGCCAACGAGCTATTTCAGTCCCCCTTGGCAACAAACTATTTCAGTCCCCCTTGGCAACAAACTATTTCAGTCCCCCTTGGCAACGAGCATGATGCCCAATGGCATCGAGCATGAAGCCCCTGGCATTGAGCATGAATTTCCTAGCAATGAGCATGTAAGTAAGTGGCACTTTTGTGTCAAATGTGTAATGGGCATTACAGTTTGTTATATAGTATGTAATGGGCATTACGGTTTGTTATATAGTATGTAATGAGCATCATGTGTGGCCTTATGTGTAATTGGTATTACAGCATGTGGCTTTATGTGTAATGGGTATTAAAAAGTTTGCTAAAATGTGTAATGGGCATTACGGTGTGTGGTATAATGTTAGGCCGCACCCCCTTTTCGCTGTGCAAGAGCCCCGCCTACTTCAAATTGGTGGTGGTGGGGGGGGGGGGGGGGGGCATGCCGTTGCTCCAGGCACCATGACACCTAGCTACACCACTGCTTGTGAATGTTACTATTCACCATCCCGAGAAGGCATATGCTTTAAAATATGAATTATCTATCAGGTAGGTGAAATACATTAAAATAATGAAATTGTGAAAAAGAATAGAATTAGTGTATTAAAACTAGTTGCAAAACCTGTGATTGCTGCGTGTCTTCTTTGTGTATTATAAAGTAATAAAGGTTTAATAACCCTCAGAAATTGTTTTCTCTTTATGTCACTTGTTTCCTAATATTGCTTCTTTTCAATAAAGAAAATTCTATCTACTGGAGTAGTTCTTATATTTGACTCTTATTTTTATGAATATTTACTTCAGTATTACTTCTTTTATATATATTTTTTTGTGAATATTACAGAACACTAAAATACCAACATGTCAAGTATCCACTTAAATAATTCTCAATGTCGCATTTTTGTATTTTTAATACAGTACATTGTTTCAGAGCAACATATGTACAACACTATGGGCAGTGGCATAGCTACATATGTTGGCTTCGGGGAGCAGCGCCAGCAGGGTCTGTGGTGGGCGCCGTTGTCTGAACTGACAGGTGACCCAGGCAGCAGTGAGCCCTGAGCTGGTCCCGCCCTGTACATATCTAATGAGCAGGGACCAAGTGCAGTGCATATTTAATGAGCCGGTCCACGCCCCGTGCATATGTAACTACGGCGTCCATAGTGCATCGCCTCACCCCTTCTTGGGGGGGGGGGGGTGCCTGATTTTTTTTGGCAGGGGGGAGAAGAATTTCTAGCTACGCAACTGACTATGGGGTAGATTAATTAAGTTCAGTGATGTGATAATGTGGCTGGTACTTTATCACCGGTAAATCAGCTCCTAACTGTAAAGTTACAGGCTTTTTTTGAAAAATTACAGGTAGGAGCTGATTGGCCGGTGATAAAAACCAGACATTTTATCAATTCACAGAGCTTAATAAATCTACCCCACAGTGTCTGGTTTTTATCACCTCCTACCTGTCATTTTTCAAAACCAAGCCTGTAACTTTACAGTAAGGAGCTGATTGGCCATTGATAAAAAACAGACACTTCACTGAGCTTAATAAATCTGCCCCTATGTATTATTTTCAGCCTACTGAGTATCCAAGTAAAACATAATCTTTTTCCTCTGGGGACACTTTGTAACTTATCCCACTCTATTATCTCCCATACATCAAATATAATTGTGTATTATATTAGGTCTTTCTCTGTTTAATGATTCCACATCCCTGTTTTCCTGCAATATGTATTTGGGTTGACACAGTTTATGTACTGTGTCTCTCTCAGATATCTATGAACCACACATGCAATATATATTCCAATAATGTGTGTTTCTTCAAGCGTTGTTAGAGCAGATCTTACATGTGTTTCACAATCATAAAATTGCTCCACCCTTGGCAATATAGTGTAAGCCATCCTGAATCCTCCCCTGGACTTTCTTATCATGCCTTTATACCACAATCATATCAAGCTGGTCTGATACAGTTATGTGTCTTTACAATTGATATGTTGGTATTTCGGTGTTCTGTAATATTTCATATGTAAAAAATAATAGAAGTAATATTGAAATAAATATTCTTAAGCCCCATACACATAGGACGAGCCGGCTTTTGGCTGAGCGACGTGCTGCTGCACAGACGCCAAGCACACTTCGCAGTGCAAAGCCCAGCGATCTAGGGAAAGCCAGTGCAAGCAATGGCTTTCCCAGTGTGCGATACCGTTGCATGTGACCGGGCATCGGCTGCAGGGTATACACATAGAGGGTTCCATGCTCCTTTTCGAAGTGATCTAGTCAGATCACTTATAAAAGGGGCTGAAATCACCCCGTGTTTTCGTAGAAATAAAGGACATATATATATATATATATATATATATATATATATATATATAGACTGCTTTGTGCCGGGCACACCTCCAACAGGTCGTTGCTTGTCGGGTGCCTTCGTCAATGGTGCATATAGACGAGAGAAGGACACAGCACTCCAGACGATTTCTTCAAACAGCAAAAATTTGAGCACAATAAATTTTTGCTGTTTGAAGAAATCGTCTGGAGTGCTGCGTCCTTCTCTCGTCTATATATATATATATATATATACATATATATATATATATATATATATATATATATATATATATATATATATATATATAGTATTCCATAGAAAATAATTTTCTTTATTGAAAAGTAGCAATGTTAAGAAACAGATGATACCGTACAAGGGACATAAAAGGAAAATAATTTCAATGGATGTCAAACCTTTATTACAATTTAATACACAGAGAATACAGTACACGCCGTAGCCGCAGGTTTTGTAACTTGTTTTAATACATTAATTCTATTCTTTTTCTCACTTTCTCGATTATATAATTCACCTATTTCAAATATAATTAACATCATTTGAAAGCATAATCAATAAAATAGATTATGTATAATTTTGGTCATAGTGCACCAATCAATGTATAATGTTGCAATCTGCTGGACCTTTATCATGTTTGGGAATAATAATTACTATTCACTCAAGCATTTAAGACACACTGGGGCAGATATATTAAGCCTTAAAATTAGATAAATGTGAGGGTGCTAAAGAATGATAAATGTCCAGCCAATCAGCTCCTAACTGACCTTTTTTCCAAATAAAGCCTGTAATATATAAGTTAGGGGATGATTGGTTGACATTTATCAATCTTTGGGCCAGATGTACTAAGCTTGAAAAGTGATAAAATGGAGAGCATTACACATCAGCCAATCAGCACCTAACTGCCATGCCACAGGCTGTGTTTGAAAGTGACATGTAGGAGCTGATTGGTTGGTGGTTTATCTCTCCATTTCTTAATTTTTTTTAAGGCTTAGTACTGTACATATCACCCTTTATCACCATCACATGTATCTCTTTTTAAAGCTTAATAGATCTACCCCATTGGGATTTATTTACAAAGATGGTAGTTCTGTAAAAGATAGGATCTTGCCCATAGAATCTACTTCTTATAAATTTAGCAACTTCTGGGAGATAATAGTTAGCATCTGATTGGTTGGTTTCCTGGAGCAACTTCCCATCTTCAATAGATCTTCCATCTTAGAAAATAAACCCCACTCTATCCATATCTGTGTTTTAATTAAATAGAGAAGCAAGGATAGTGGTTAACATTTATTATTTATAAAGACATACTGACCAGGAACTTTGGGCCTAATTCAGGAATGTTCGCTAGGATGTGTATACTTGCACTTGCGTTGCCTGCCTTACAAGGGTGATTATTAAACCTATACTGCAATCCACTATATTAACTGTATATTATTTGACTATATCTGCTACATATACCAAAATATATTATTTTAAATAATAGGATTGAACATTGTTTTTTTTATCTCTCATCTTTATTGAATTTTACAAAAATGACATTTACATATCAGGACAAACATTTGATGACATCACAATACGTAGGTACACACACATTTATCTCATTGCAATTCACAGAAGCGATTTGCACTTTAGAGTTTGCAGTTTACATACTTAAACATTTTTATACTTAACACTTCTCACCCTATGGGGTTAGTGGGGGGGGGGGGTCCAGTTCATTTTCCCGGTCTGTCCTCACTCTATATTACCTGCCTTAAAAAGTTGAAGACTCTCATAAATACTAATAACAGGGATCAGTATCTGGCTCTATAAAGTGCCGATTTTTTTTTTATTGCACCTAATGATAGGAATAGAATGGATGATTCTTCATAGTTCAGTCTCTGTGCCTGGTAGTCTCTTCCTCTACATCATATTTAAGGTTTTTTTTTCCCTCATCAAAGTGGTTCTCCTGTTTTTTTTTTTGTTTTAATATTCTTTATTTCGTTTACAATTTAAACAGTTCACATAAAAAAGAAACAAACACGACAGATGCCATTACTGCATAGTAACAATATTACATATTTTGATACATACGTGTTCTTATAGGCGTTCACCCTGTACATCTTTAATTACTCCTATCGGTGAGAGTGCCGGAGTGCTTGCTGTTCCTATAATCCTTTAGGGAGGGGGGGAGGGAGTGGGCGGGGAGAGAGGAAAAAAAAAAGGGGGGGGGGGAGAGGGGAAAAAAATTCTTCCCCCATTTTCTACCCTTTTCCCCTTCTTTGTAGGTTTATCGTATCTATTGCTCTTAGTTTTTGTATCAGTGAAAGGTTATTAATTTGGGACATTCTTGCATACAAGCTGCATTTATCTTTTAGTAATTTCTAATTTATTTGTGCTCTTAAAGTGCTTGTGCATACGTGAAGAGAAAAAAAAAAAAATATATATATATATATATATAGTACTCCGATAGCAGCGGCACTCTGAGTCTTGTAAACAGTGAAAAAACGTGAAGTTTATTGTCTACATGTTTCGGGGTACTTCCCCGTCTTCAAGTACCCCGAAACATGTAGACAATAAACTTCACGTTTTTTCACTGTTCACAAGACTCAGAGTGCCGCTGCTATCGGAGTACTACACATTGGGCAGATTGCCAGCACAGAAGGCACCTGAGCAGGTCAACCCCAGGAGGGTCAGAGTGCCGGGTTCACGGAGTTACTATATATATATATATATATATATATATATATATATATATATATATATATATATATATATATATGTGCAGGCTTAGACCGGCACTTGGTACATCTGGTCAGCAGAGGGGTGCCTTCCACAAGTAGGTATAGGAACGGTATTCAATCAATAACATGAAAGAAGACTGGAGGCGGCACTCTCAGTAAAAAAGGTAACGGTGTATTAAAACATCAAAGCATCAAGAACACAGTGGGAAAGATCACAGTGAACAACGTGTCAGCATATTGTGTCGACCGTTTCGGAGCATTCGCTCCTTCTTCAAGACTGCTGGCTGTGCAGTAACTTTCAAACGAGTGAGGTGTGCAGAAAACAACAGACTTAGAAAACAACTTGATTTAAATAGGGAAACACACTTACGTGATGTAGGACCCGTGCTGCAGGGAGGATGCAGCTTCCGGCAGCGTGTACACGTGTACACGCTGCCGGAAGCTGCATCCTCCCTGCAGCACGGGTCCTACATCACGTAAGTGTGTTTCCCTATTTAAATCAAGTTGTTTTCTAAGTCTGTTGTTTTCTGCACACCTCACTCGTTTGAAAGTTACTGCACAGCCAGCAGTCTTGAAGAAGGAGCGAATGCTCCGAAACGGTCGACACAATATGCTGACACGTTGTTCACTGTGATCTTTCCCACTGTGTTCTTGATGCTTTGATGTTTTAATACACCGTTACCTTTTTTACTGAGAGTGCCGCCTCCAGTCTTCTTTCATGTTATTGATTGAATACCGTTCCTATATATATATATATATATATATATATATATATATATATATATATATATATATATATATATTTTTTTTTTATCCTCAGCTAGCCTTATAGCAGTGAAAAGTTATCAGTTTATGTGTTTATATCGTGCTTATATAGTGATCATATTTATCGTTTGATAATTGCTAATATATTTGTGTCCTTATAGTACTTGTGCATGCATCAGTATTAGTGCCTTATAACTGTATTTATATCTATTGATAGTGTGCCCTTTAAAGTGCCGACTACTTTATTAGAGCATATTCACTAGAAAAAAAAAAAAAAACTCCCAGTGAAAGGCATGGTCAATCTATTTTCCTACATTTATCCCTTCGCTCCCCCCTCTCTAGATTATATTGCACTCATGCCCTCTCACCTACAAGAGGATCGTACATTGCTGAAGAACACCATGAGTTCCATTTAGCGTGGTATCTATTCATAGCTTTATGTTCTTTATACATAAATTTCTCATGTCTGTGCACTTCATTAACGAGCGCTCTCCACTTCATCAGTTCAGGGTTTTTAGCTGAGAACCAAACCCGAGCTATTATTACCTTAGCTAACTTGCAGAGACATACAATGCAAGTGTATGTATCATTGGAGCATAGATCTAACATCCCAGCTCCAAGTATACAAACCCTTGAACTAAACTGTAAACCGATAGGGGCTATATGCTCAATATCTCACCAGACTTTCCTCCAGAACAGTTGTATCTCTGGCAGTGGCAAACACAGGGTTTTCAGAAGGGGGTTTCTAGAGGGGCAGAGCAAAGCATAGAGATGGACACTTAGGTGACCCAGTATATGCCGGGTCAGTTAAAGTATTATAGATAGACCAAATGTATATAAATAATAATAATATACACACACACATATATATATATATATATATATATATATATATATATATATACACACACACATAAATAACAGCAGTGTAGACCCCTGGGCATAGCAACGTATTGGGGCCCCTACCGATCCTCCAGCGGTAGGGGTGGGGGAAGCTTTGATGTCCCGCGGGTGGTATTATATCAACCGCTCATCATGTAGGGCCTGGATCAGTAATTTCCACTAATTACCCCTTTACTGCACAGATAGTGGGACATGGGGTGGGAGAAGGGGGCATTGGGCTGAATGAGGGGGCCCTGATACATAACTTCCAGGGTGGTAGAGGATGTTTAATATGCAGAGGAGGGGTGTATAGTGGAGTGGGCTTAATATTCATAATTTTCTGGTGGGAGGACAGCTTGCTTGACTGCAGATATTTCCTGTTCCCAGAAATAAATTTCTTAGATTTTAATAGAATTTAAAACTAGAGAATCCCACCTACCAAATGGTACTGGGGACTAGGGGATCAGAGTTCAGGAGGCAGAACAATCTGCCAACGAGTTTATAAAACTACATACCAGGTGTGTGGAGCTGGAGCAGTAACCAGCTGCTGAAAGGCTGATATCTCTGGTTTTGGGAACAGTTGAGACAAGCTACTAGTGTCCTTCAAAGGGGGAGAGTCCCAGCTTTTGGAATATATCCTCAGAAAAACTCTATGTCAGACAGAACCTGAACTATCTGACTGGGAAGAGAAATTAACAGGCTTGGATGGGGACCACTGCTTTGAAGTCAGATATCTCCAGTTCCCAAGGGCCGATTTTTAAAATTCTTGTACCCATAGAAAGAGGGGAACCTCAGCTTTCAGCCTAGGACCCTTAGACTCCTGGGGGGTTTCTGGGTACTCAGAAACCCCCCCCTGCGTGCGCTACTGTCTGGGCACTCCCAGAGTAGATACCAGAACCCTGCCTGCCCTGCCTTACACCTTGGGCATCTGTCATTTGTTCTTAATTGGTGCTTATGCATCCTTGCCGGAGACCAATAGACCCTATGCAAGATAAAGAAATACATTTGTTGGTACCTAATGTTTGCGGTGGCATTTTTTATCAAGGCCTTTGCTTGATTCCACTGTTCTATTGAAAGGGGGCCTAGATCCTGTTCCCATTTCTCTTTCAGATGGCATAGCTGTTCCTCATGGCATTTCCCATTCATGTTAGTATAGAGATATGAGACATTGCGTAAATTACCCAGAACTACTTTTATCGGGGACGAGTAAATTTCAAGTGTAAGCCCCCCAAATTGTGCGGCGATAGCATGTCGCAGCTGTAAGTATCTGTAAAATTCTTTACTTGGGATGTCCCACTCACATTGGAGCTGTTCGAATGTCTTGAAAATGCCCTCGTTGTAAAGTTGTCCTATATTGTTAATCCCCCTGCTTTTCCATATGCTATCTTTGGAGATCTTTTGAAGTTCAGGGTATTTATTATTATACCAAAGTGGCGAGTCAGTTTCTGTACCTCTACAATTATACATCACATGTACTTGCCTCCACACTAAAATTGCTTGACGAATTATTGCTTGGAATTTATTTATTTTTTCTCCAGATAAGAGTAGTTGTAAAGGTGGATCTGTCCAGGAACATTGTTCCTCCTGGAAGGCCTGCATAATGTGGTCACAGTTAGAGGTCCAGCCACTCATGTATGCTAGCTGTGATGCTAAATAGTAATTTCTGAAGCTTGAGAGAGACAGACCTCCCTGCTCCTTTGATCTGCACAAGGTTTATAGTGCAGCCCGAGGAGGTCTGTTCTTCCAAACAAAAGAAGTAACTATGGAATCAAGAGTTGAGAAGAACCTTTCGGAACATATACTGGTGAATTCTGCCATACATACATATATTTTGGTTGGATTATCATTTTTATCATTTTTATGCGGCCAGTAACTGTTATGGGAAGTTTTTTCCAAACATTAGATCTGTTCTTAAATTCCTCCGTTATTGGGTCTACATTAAGTGATACATAATCTTTAATATTCAAGGACACCCATATCCCAAGGTATTCAAATTTTAGGGTCCATTTTAGCTGGCAACTGTTTTGGTGAACTGGGGGGATTAAACCTGACAAAGGGAATATATTGGATTTTTCCCAGTTTATTTTAAGCCCTGAGTACTAACCAAAGTCGTCCACCACCTTCAACAGTGTCTGTAAAGACTCATCGGCGTCGGCCAAAAACAAGAGCATATCATCCGCATAGAGGCCTATTTTGTCCTCATAATCCATTATTTTTATCCCCATTATCTGGTCTGTGGCTCGTATCACGGAGGCAAATGGCTCAATTGCCATTGCGAAAAGGGCCGGTGATAAGGGGCAGCCTTGTCTTGTTCCTCTATAACGCTTAAGTGTTTCTCCTGTTTCATGATATAATTAACTAGTGACTTCCAGGCATCAAAGTCTGGTGCATTATTAGACATCCATGCCCTCCCCACCATTACCTTTGCAGTTGAGCATAAGCTATTGATATCAATTCTCTCATTTAACCTACTTCTACCAGCCACTATTCCTAAAATACAACACTTTGAGGAGAGAATCTCCTCAGATATCCCGGTGGCCACTATAGTTTGTATGACTTTATTCCAAAACTCGGTGACCAGCCTACACTCCCACATTAAATGTATAAACGTCCCTGGAAGAATTCCACATTTGGGGCAAGTTGACGATGCTCTCCCAGCAAATTTTGCAAGTTTCGTGGCTGTCATATATGATCTATGGAAAGTGAGGAGTTGCGTCTGTTGAATACGGAGCGAGTTTGTGGCCTTTGTCACCACGACCTTTGCAGCTATACATTCCTCATCACTTAATTCCCCCATATCCTCCTCCCATTTCTCCCTTAATAATATTAAGCTGTCAATATACTTCATTTTTCCAAGGTTCCCATAGATCCTTGAAACTGCTTTTTTTTTTTTTTTGGTTGATTTAACAATTTTTTTAGTCGGGGACTCCCCAAATGAGGGGGGAAGGTTGGGGAAGTATGCTTCTAGGGCGCTTTTTAAGTGTAGATAGCGAAAAAAGTATGTCTTAGGGAGGTTAAACTCCTCCATTAACTGTAGAAAGGATTTAAGGCCTCCTGGGCCATAAACCTGCATAAGGGTGGTCACTGAGAAAGGATGCCAAGCTTCTATGATCTGTAGGGCTTTAACTTCCCTCGATGTAAGCAAATCTTCTATTCGATATTCGTTATCTAGATATTTTATTCCCATAGTTTGGTTTACCTCCCACCATATTTTCATCGCTTGTGTAACTAAGGGTAGATCTCCAGGGTGTTTATGACCCTGTAGAATCCTATAAAGAGGGCTTATCTCTGGTGTAGAGACTGCCACTAATGCTCTAGCCATGTGGCTTCCATATTCCTCCTCTCTTAACCATGATCTAAATTGCGCTGATTGAGAGGCAATATAGTACCTCCTAAAATTGGAAAGCCCCAGACCCCCTTCTGTCCTTACCCTCATTAAATTATTAAGTTGAATCTTCGGGCGAGTACCATTCCAAATGAATGAAGATATTATACTATTGAGTTTTCTAAATAATGATTTCTGGAGGTGTATCATTGATTGTTGTATAACATATAAAAATTAAGGAAGAACTGTCATCTTCACCAGATTTATCCTTCCTGCTACTTTCAATGGCAGTTAACTCCATGATTTCTCCATGATTTCATGGGGGACTTCTTTTTACTGGGGGGGGGGGGGGGGGAAGGCTGCTGCTGGATTACAAGGCCTCTGAATCTCATCAGCTTGCTTTCTCTTTGACTACATACAAATTATAGTTATGTTATCAATATATTGATGACAAATTAAATTCCAGCTCTTGTGACTTTTATGGTTATTAAATAGATTTAAAAAAAATGTTATGTCTAATAATACTTAACCAACATATAATGATAAGGGGTTTAAAATGTGACTGGGCATACAGTGTACCTTCTTGTCCACCCCAAAGGCCTGTTGCAAGTTTACAAGTTGATGATAATGCGGTTACATTTTACAAAAGTATATTAAGTTCCAAAACATAACTGGAATAATTAAGATTATTAATGGGTTTTTAAGATCAGGGCCACAATTTTCAGCTTTTGAGAACCTGTCTATTAAAATGGTAATAATAGGAAACTAGTTATTAAGAGTTGAATAATCAAATAAAGTTGCAGTATAGTGGATTTTTATAATTACCATGGATGTAAATTAGTTTTCTTAGATTAGAATATCCAATTTAATTCAATTCAAATTATTGTTGCCACTACAACATTAAAAATGCATAAACGAAATTACACAACACAATGCACTCCCAACTACACAACATTGTTAAAAATGAAACATACATCTAAACATAATAAACATAAATATATGCAGTTTTCTTTTGATTTCTGTACCTATTGCAGACTTTATATTGGAATCTTGTGAGATGGCATTCCAAATGGGTAGTAAAAATTTTTATTGTGTAATAATGAAATAAAATGTTACAACCACTTATGCTATAGTGAACATAATGACCCAAAACATATCACCATGGCTTTTTAATGGATGTTTCTCTGTAAGGCAAATTCAAATGACCTTTTATTTCACTATAGGGCTTTGTAACTAGACAACTCTGACATTACGCAGGTTGATATTATGTTCCATGTTTGAATACCGACTGCCCTTTTCTCGGTTTATTTAAATAGTTGACAGTGTTTAATTGGGAAAATTATCAGCGGTTATTATTTTTGTTAAATGAATGTTAATGGTTAATAATTCCATTCATAAAGGATCTTATTCAGGTCCGTTCGGATCCCATATGCATTTCTGCCCATGTGCAGATTCAGGGTGCATGTCCCCGGCGTACACCCTGTGTGATTGGGGGCGGGGCCATGGGGAGGCAGGCGATCCCCCCATGGGAACGCCCAGGTTTTCATGGGTGTTCCCATGAGAACGCTGGGCGTTCCCATGAAAATAGTCCAGTGATGCTGGTGCTGCCAACTGAAATCACCAGATGTCAGCTGCCCACTTCCTGGTGAGTGTGCACATATCTAAGTGACCTGAGAGACACTTAGTTATGCGTGCACCTTTGACATAATTTGATGGTTGGCGATTATAGTCGCCAAAGATGTGGGTGGTTCCCCCTGTCCTGCAAATGGATATTTATGTTAAACATCAATTTGCAGGCAGTGTGGGGAACCCACAGTGCTTGGGGGGGGGGGGGCGCGAGCGTCACGGCGTTCGCCAGGCAGGGTCTGGTGGACTTGCAAGGCTGCAGATTCGCAGCCTTGCAAATCAACCAGAATAAACCCCTAAATGTGGGTTTAAATCAACAGTAATTAATAAAAAAAAAAAAATAATCTAAATAGTCACCAGCAATTGGAGAGTACACCAAATCTCTGACATGCACTAAGGGCATTCTTCAAAATGTATTTGTCCTCTAATGCCACTTTTACACCAGAACTGCCGCGTCGCACCCGTTTTTTTTTTACTCGGCTCCAACCCAGCTGCGACCTGGCAAGTGTTCCGTTTTACATGGACATCCCCTGGCATTATACCGGGTGGGCGACACTGGAGAAGGCAGGCCCTGAGCCAATGCTTGTAGATGACATCATCTCCAAGTGCCAGGAAACCCACCAGTTGGGACCCCTGTGATGCTGACTGACATGCTGGGGGCAAGCCTAGCACCCGGGAAAGCTGCTGGGCTGCCCCCAGCCTCTGTGCACACACAGCTTTGTTCTGTGAGGTGAATGGATCCCGCACACAGGCATGCATTTACTTCCTCCTATACTCCGCTGTAGGCGGTCTCTGCCCAACCTCCAGACTGACCGCAGGATGCTGCAGATCGGAGGCATGGGCTCCCCTATTGGTGAAAATTTACTTGGCCCCTGATTCTGGGGATGCCCCTGTTAGCAGGGAGCTAGCTGGTTTGACAGATACAGTACTGTAACCTGCATGGATGAGACAAGGTTGTTTACTCACAACTGGCCACACGTAACAATACGTAAAAGATGACACACAAATGATTTACCTACAGTTATGGTACAGAGATGGAGGTAATATTACTGATAATACGAAGGATGGTATAAGTAGTGAATCTGAGCCAGAGATGACAGATGAAATAATCACCCTGATGTATACAGATCCCTACCAAATAAATGTGTGGTGTTTTACACAGTATATAATCTGGAACACACCAAATGGAGTAGTGTGTTCCAGATTTGATGAGACCGACTAGAATAACCAGAGCCGACTGTGTCGGCAGAACCACCAGCTCCACTGAATCGCTCAGCTGCAGGCTTACCTGTACTGACACTAAGGAGTAATGGCAGGGAGAACACACCACTCCAAAGCTCACATACAGGTAAAGGCTGGAACTCTCTGCAGCTGTTACAATTCAGTGTTCTAGTCTCAGGCTAGAAATCCTTCTCAGAGACTAGCAGGATTAGTCTAACAATTTGTACACAGATAAACTGGCTGACTAGTTGACTAAAGTCTCACAAATTGCTTTTCTAATACTGCTAACTGACTGACTAGACAGGATTACAACTACAAGTACAGGCTGACTAATTAATCACACAGGAATAATCACACCGGGTAAGGCTGACTGACTACAGACACCTGAAGTGAAAGCAGGAAATATCAGCAGCACCTGTTTGCAGCAAAAGCCTCCCTGAAATACCCTGCCGCCGCCCACACGTTTCCTTGTCTGATGTCAGAGCAGGACGTCGGCCTGACCAGACCAAAATTAGCTCCAGCATTGTGGACGCATCTGGGTTGCCAACAGCCCCATGTTCGACCATGAGCATTTGCCGAGTTGAACACCCTGGGTTATTCTTTTTAAACCCATTTACACCAAGCCCCAGACCGAGTGGAGCAGCAATATCCTGGGTCGAGGCTGTGGTGTAGAAGGCATACCTCCCAACTTTGAAGGAGCGAGAGGCGGGACACGGTTGATGCACGCTGAAATTTTTGGCGCTATGGGGGCATGACCCAGAAGCTCTGTGAGCCTCTAGCCATGCCCCCAGCCCTCTGGCTGCGGGGATAGACGCTGTGCGCATGCGCACAGCGCTTATTCCCCGCTGCTTAGCAGCCGACAGGGGGGACTCCCAACAGCGCCCCCTCACCGTGGGACACTGCCGGACGGGGGTGGGACAGCGGGACAGGCCTTGATAATCGGGACTGTCCCGTTAAAATCGGGACTGTTGGGAGGTATGAGAAGGGGTATGAGTGTGTGCTAGGAAATGCAATTATAAATGAGATATGAAATTTTAATAATCCATCCTGCTTTTAATGCAAATATTCTGTGGCTGGATGCTACCATATTAAGTAGTTTAGGGGAAATAGATGCTTTCATACTCATTATTATTATTATTATTATTATTATTATTATTATAATTTTATTTATAAGGCGCCACAAGTGTTTCGCAGCACCGTACAAGAAACAGTACAGGGAGACAAAACAGTATTACATTGAATAAATAACAAAAAATAGAGTACAAATAAAGAGCGCCACAGTTCAATACACATTACAGCTTAAATATAAGTAGTGAGGACTCAATCAACATACAACTAGAGGCTTGAGGCCATTGATGGAGATGAGTATGCAGACGAAGATGGTCACTGAGTGTTTGAGTATAGGAGAGCTGTGAGTAAAATGTGAGGAGAAGTGGGCTTTGACAACAGGAGGGAAGAGGGCCCTGCTCAGAGGAGCTTACAATCTAATAGGAAGGGGAGACAGACAGATTACAAGAGGTACAATTGAAAAGGGTTGATACTCAAGAGAGAATATCAAAAAAAAGAAACTCCCGGGTGGGGCACAACCTTCTAGGATCTGTGTAACAGTCTAAAATGTCAACTTTATAATTACTAAAATTGATCCTTTAGGTGGATCAAATAACGAACATATGACAAGAACATACAAATAACATGAATATTAGTATACAATTTTGAGAAAAATAGTGAAAATATATTGTAGAAGTCTGAGAGGAGGACTATATTGCCTCTATCTTTAGTATCACAAAAATATCAATATATTTATATGTATTCCTTTCAGACTGTGCACGTCTTCACTTGACCACAAATTGGGTAACACATCAAAGCATCAAGATAAATATCATATTTTGTAAAATAAAGGGCTCACTGTCAAACAGCACACGTTTGTCTGGTAAATGTACTTACACTTTAAATTAGCTGCAGAGTGAATATAAGTGTAAAGGTTAGGGCAGTAATGAAGTACCTGGGCTGTGTGTACTCGCGGGGTGGCTGCTATCTGTGCTTACGGGGGCAGTCAGATATTTGCACAGTTGAGCGGACTCAGCGAGTGTCACAGGTACGGAAATGGAGCAAAAAGGGGGTTTCTGCTGTCTCCGGAGGCGACCAACCTGGCCCTGTTATACAGAGACAGCGCAGAGTCAGGTGATGGGTCCTCCGGGGATGAGAGAACCCTGATGGAAGAGGGTCAGTTAAGAGAGCACCTTCACTAAAGGTCCCTGGCACACGCTACTGTCCAGTGTGTATGTCCATGGACACAGTGAACCCTGGTTGAGCGGTATGTCTGGGTGGTGAATTGCAGAAAGAAGTATAGGTTGCACAGCGGTACTATTGTTTTAACTTGTGGATCCCTATTGTACCATGCAAAAAGGTGGTAAATGAAGAAAGGATTTTTTCAAAGGAATGCGAATCTATATTGTCTCAGAGGGGATTTAATGCCCTATGTTGTCTTGGTCCAAGAGCAGATCTGAACTGATAGAATAAGGGGTCACCCTGAATTTTGTGGACCTATTGGCCAAGTGGCCTATTCACAATAAATTGCTTTTCTGTGGTCCTTGATAGGAAGATTACACTGAAATGTCAGTTATAAGAAATACTCCAATGCTATCCTATACAGTGATTCTTAATTTACGATATGGTTCAACAGAAAGACCAAGGTGCAAGAAGAAAAATCCTTATACTATACAAAATATATGGTGAGGAATATAAATCAAATCAATATATCAGTAAATAGCCTGCTACTGTGTTATCATGTAATATTGTACTCTGTATTTGTGTGTTGCAGAGTCACAGTTTTGAATATACAAATAGCATTCACTGTGATCAAATGACATGCAACATCCTATCCATGTAATCTTATAGCAATGGATAGCAAACCACTGAATTAGAGTATATATCGCAACAGAGTGTAAATAATAGACAACCCCGTAGCTAGAATGGCAGAGGATATATTTACTATATTAACAGAGGTACTGCCCTGGGGGCTGTTAGACTCACGGACACCCGGTCCCGGGTGTATCGCTGGCTACTCTGAACATCAGGCGGCGAAATCCCCTCGTGTGTATACTCCAGTGAAGATGCTACAATCAATTAGCCTTGGATATGTGGGTTGTCACAGTAAATGAATCCAAAGGAAAACAGTCTGTGTATGCGGATAAATATTAAAGATGATAGTCTCTGCGTCAATTTGAAAAAATCCCCAGCATTTATACAAGTATAGCTGTGAATTCAGCTGTTCGTCCTGTGATGCCGCTGAGTTTCAGCAGGGGAGACAGACGGTGATTCAGTGTCCTGTGCAGGGATTAGTTCCGTCGGCGGCAAATGAATGAAGTTGCCGCTATGTGTCTCCGGCGGCTGCGCTGTTAACCAGTGAAAGCCTTGAGCTTTAAGGTAAGCTGGTTGTGATGGAGAAGCGGCGGTAATGAAATGTCCCGTCCAGGTGTTAGTGCCGTAGGCGGCAGGAGGACATAGCCGCCAGTATATTTCTCCGTCAATTGCGCCGGTATACAGTAGGAGCCTTCAGCTAGTCGGGGGTCGTGCTGTTTTGCTGCGATAGGAGCCAGATGCAGGTGTGTGAAGCGTGCAAGGTCCCGCTCGTGCACAGACGCAGAGACTATCATCTTTAATATTTATCCGCATACACAGACTGTTTTCCTTTGGATTCATTTACTGTGACAACCCACATATCCAAGGCTAATTGATTGTAGCATCTTCACTGGAGTATACACACGAGGGGATTTCGCCGCCTGATGTTCAGAGTAGCCAGCGATACACCCGGGACCGGGTGTCCGTGAGTCTAACAGCCCCCAGGGCAGTACCTCTGTTAATATAGTAAATATATCCTCTGCCATTCTAGCTACGGGGTTGTCTATTATTTACACTCTGTTGCGATATATACTCTAATTCAGTGGTTTGCTATCCATTGCTATAAGATTACATGGATAGGATGTTGCATGTCATTTGATCACAGTGAATGCTATTTGTATATTCAAAACTGTGACTCTGCAACACACAAATACAGAGTACAATATTACATGATAACACAGTAGCAGGCTATTTACTGATATATTGATTTGATTTATATTCCTCACCATATATTTTGTATAGTATAAGGATTTTTCTTCTTGCACCTTGGTCTTTCTGTTGAACCATATCGTAAATTAAGAATCACTGTATAGGATAGCATTGGAGTATTTCTTATAACTGACATTTCAGTGTAATCTTCCTATCAAGGACCACAGAAAAGCAATTTATTGTGAATAGGCCACTTGGCCAATAGGTCCACAAAATTCAGGGTGACCCCTTATTCTATCAGTTCAGATCTGCTCTTGGACCAAGACAACATAGGGCATTAAATCCCCTCTGAGACAATATAGATTCGCATTCCTTTGAAAAAATCCTTTCTTCATTTACCACCTTTTTGCATGTTACAATAGGGATCCACAAGTTAAAACAATAGTACCGCTGTGCAACCTATACTTCTTTCTGCAATTCACCACCCAGACATACCGCTCAACCAGGGTTCACTGTGTCCATGGACATACACACTGGACAGTAGCGTGTGCCAGGGACCTTTAGTGAAGGTGCTCTCTTTACTGACCCTCTTCCATCAGGGTTCTCTCATCCCCGGAGGACCCATCACCTGACTCTGCGCTGTCTCTGTATAACAGGGCCAGGTTGGTCGCCTCCGGAGACAGCAGAAACCCCCTTTTTGCTCCATTTCCGTACCTGTGACACTCGCTGAGTCCGCTCAACTGTGCAAATATCTGACTGCCCCCGTAAGCACAGATAGCAGCCCCCCCGCGAGTACACACAGCCCAGGTACTTCATTACTGCCCTAACCTTTACACTTATTTTCACTCTGCAGCTAATTTAAAGTGTAAGTACATTTACCAGACAAACGTGTGCTGTTTGACAGTGAGCCCTTTATTTTACAAAATATGATATTTATCTTGATGCTTTGATGTGTTACCCAATTTGTGGTCAAGTGAAGACGTGCACAGTCTGAAAGGAATACATATAAATGTATTGATATTTTTGTGATACTAAAGATAGAGGCAATATAGTCCTCCTCTCAGACTTCTACAATATATTTTCACTATTTTTCTCAAAATTGTATACTAATATTCATGTTATTTGTATGTTCTTGTCATATGTTCGTTATTTGATCCACCTAAAGGATCAATTTTAGTAATTATAAAGTTGACATTTTAGACTGTTACACAGATCCTAGAAGGTTGTGCCCCACCCGGGAGTTTCTTTTTTTTGATATTCTCTCTTGAGTATCAACCCTTTTCAATTGTACTTACCTTACTCCCTGGGAGCACCTCCTCAACAACACTATATATTTATATTTATACGTTGATTGGAGTAAACCTTCTAACCCCATAGCAAATTAGTCCTGTGCCCTTGGCCTTCATCCCCTTCCCCTTTTCCTTGAGTTACAGATTACAAGAGGTTCAAGCAAGTGGGTGGTGGTTAGATAGCAGGATGTAAACAGGCAAGGGGTCGGAGAACCAGCAAGTTTATGCAGTGGAAGGGTATGCTTTGATGAATAGGTGAGTTTTCAGTGCCCGTTTGAAGCTTTGCAAGGTCGGGGAGAGTCTAATGGAGCGAGGGAGTGTGTTCCACTGAAGGGGTGCAGCACGGACAAAGTCCTGTACTCTAGCATGGGAAGCAGTGATCAGGGTGGAGGAGACGCGACAGTCTTCGGCCGACCGTAGAGGGTGGGAGGTGTATGAATGGAGATGAGGTTAGAGATATATGGAGCAATGGATTTAGAGATGGCCCTGTATGTGAGTGTGAGGTGTTTGAAGAGGATTCTGTAGGGGAATGGGAGCTAGTGCAGATTTTGTTGAAGGGGAGTGGCAGAATTAGAGCGGCGTGAGAGGAAGATAAGCCTGGCTGCATTGTTGAGGACAGATTGGAGAGGAGCCAGTTGGGATCGAGTGAGGCCGGTGAGGAGAGCATTACAGAAGTCAAGCCGTGAGATGACCAGTGAGTGGATGATCAGCTTAGTTGCAGTCTGTGAGAGAAAGGGCCTGATGCGAGCAATGTTGCGTAACTGGAAACGGCAAGAATGGGCCAGGGCTTGGATGTGGGGTGCAAAGGAGAGGGAGGAGTCGAGAGTGACACCCAGGCAGCGGAGTTGGGGAACGGGGGAGATGATGGGAGGATACTCATAAAGGTTTATTTTTATTCCCAGCTTCCCATTTAATAATCCAGCACCCTTAACTTTAAGTTATACAAACCAAAACATTTTTGTTATAAACATTTACATATCATATACCGTATCCATGTATGTATTGTTAATAACTTGTGACAAGAAATTCAATTCAGCAAGTTTCATTGACAGATTGAATTTTCATCTTAATCAGACATAAAGTAACTTAACTTCAAGGGCAGCTGGTTTTTGGAATTACAGAGTGACTATGCATATTCAGAACAGTACAACAGAAATTGAGCAACATCTGAGACCAGGTAATTAAAACCTAAAAATATTAATTTTCTTATATACTGACCAACAGACGTCTCCTTATATAATGTTGCACTCATCATAAATATAATATACAATGGGAGTTGACATGGGCATGCACATTGAATCCTATGAGAGATGGATGCAATGTGTATGCATCTGCATCACTGTCCCATTACAGCAAACTTAAATATGCAGCAAATCTATTGAAGGACACTTCAGACTGCAAATGCAGGGTCACACCGGGACTTTCAAACGGTTCAGTCCCAGTGCAACTCTGCATGTGATTGCAGCAGCGAACTGGCAATATTGCCGGGTCGCTGACATCATGTGGGGGCACGGCGAAGTGTTGGTGTGTCATTGGGGGTGGGAGAGGAGGCAGTTCTTAGAGCTGCCGCTGCTCTAAGCCTTGCCTCCTCCATAGTGTGGGAAGATTCCCTCGACCTGATTAACCCGTTCACACTGCACAGCAACACGGCACCGAACCGATAAGAACTCTTTTTACCCGGTTCAGATTGCTGTGTTGCTACCAGTTAATTGTAAGTGGTAACCCCGTTCACATTGCACTAATTACTGGGTCGAACTGGCAAGAAACCGGTAATTAGGTGCAATGTAAAAGGGGTATAAGAGTTTGATATGCACAAACAAAACTCTTAAGGTGCCCATACACTAATACAATATGACTCTTTTTCACACAATTTGACTTTAGAGCTATTTTTGCAAATTGTAGAGCTTAGGAGATATAATTCCATAAGTAGTTGCAATAGTGGCAATGAAAGATTAAGGAATGATTTAAATATTTTGGATATTGCGGTGTCATGATGCAATGAAAAACATGACTGGGATATAGCTATAACAGGGTACACTTTACTTAGACTGGGAAAGATCAGATTGGTGGCAATGTATTTGAAAGAAAAAGGCCCTTTGGATGACCCCAGACATGGGGGAGAATGATATTATTTGCACTGGGGCAGGGCCGGAGTAAGAGGTCAGAGACTGAGAGGCTTGTGCTGAGCTCTTCTTGGTGGAGCTCATCATATGCTTCTCAGGCTCATGGAGGATAGCAGCAGCAGCAGCCTTGTCATGGGAGGGTTTTTAATCAGAGACAGCCTACAGAGTAAGGTACAGAGGGAAAAACAAAGTCTTTTCATGGGGTATTTATATTATAATATATATATATATATATATATATATATATATATATATATATATTTATGTTTATATTAATCCCCCCCCTGCAGTTACCCACTGACCAAGTTTATACTGCCTTTACTCTGTGTTTTGACAGTGTAATATTCTCTCGTGCAGGGGGGGTGTAATATTCTCCCAAGTGGGAGGGGGCCCCCCTCTCTAAAGTACCCCAAAGGCTTAATTCGGCCCTGCACTGGGGTGATCTATACATCACGCATTTAGAGGAGAAATGTATGGTAAACTGTTGCTTTAAATGGCTTTAAAAGATGAAGTAATAGTCATGGGGGTGATTTTAATCTATATAATGTAAACTTGGAGGGCTTTTTTTGTTCCACTAGAGCATACTTGCAGGGACTATTCCTCAGGTAATTGGAGATTAATTCCATGCAAAGATACAATGTAGACATTATACTCCCTAAGGGCAAAATAATATCAGATATACATTGTGGCAGGGACAGCACACTTCCATATGAAGGTAATGTGAAGGATCCGGTCCAGGTTGTAGAGAAGCAGTAGCAGAAAAACTGATGTTTTCAAGGTTGAGCTGTTTAGCGGCACCTGTGCTTTCCTGATATAAGTGTTTCCAGGGCAGGAGGTCATTGCTCCTAATGGTAAAACAGATACCCAGGTCATAGGTCGGGGGGGGGGGGGGGGCTATGGTAGGGTCCCTGGAACATACTGAAGAGTTTGTACTATCCTGACTTCTGTATGCTGCAATGCTGTTACCATCCTTGCCTATACTGTTTACCTGATATGCTGTATACCTGCTGCAAAATAAAGACCAAGAATAATCATAAAGACCTTATCCAGTGTATGTGATTCCTTGTCACAAAATGTGGGAGGAAACCATCGGTTGGTTTACTATAAAGACTAAAGGCCAATTTTGCAGAGATGGGGAAATATGTAAAGGGGAATACACATGGGGTGCTTTTTGTTGTTGTTTTCTAATCAATCTGACTAGATTACTTATATAAATGAGCAGATATCACTCCGTCTGTACATCCAATAGCAATGTTGATGCATGTCATTCGTGTCACCATCACCAGCTCAGATATGTTGTACAGTACATGTATTAAATATCTAGTCAGATCACCTTGCAATTACAGTTCATTAAAAAAAACCACAATGGTTATCACAGATCGTTTAGCACACATAGCTATGCGTGTATTTATGATCTAGCTAACTGGACGATCTTGCCACCCAGATTTCATAGCACACATGCTAAGCAGAAATTTCCCAGTATGTATGGTGCTTAAGTGATTAATTGGTAGATTGGTGGAACTTTGAAGAGGTGGGAAAAACTAACAAGTGTAATACTAAGAGCAACAGATGTTTGTATCAAAATGGTTAGTCAAAGCAAAAGAAAAGAAAGCCAATGTGGTTTACAAAAGAGGTACAGTATCAAATAGTGTGAAAGCAAAAAAAGGTGGCATTTAGAAAATATATGCAGTCTCAAAATAATGAAGACAAAGAGGAGTATATTGTCAGATGGAAGTAGGCTAACAATTTAGTAAAATATGCAATGAAATGATATGGCCTGAAATCGATGTAGCCACATATTTCTATCCTCCTTGCATGTTAAACAGACTATCTGGCATGAACACAAGGGTGGTTGGAGACCTGCGCTTGATCTAAATCAAGTGTTTGTAGATCATTGGTTATATATTGCAAAAAAACACAATGTCCCTGTAAAATTAAATATACAGAAGTAGTCTAATGACCAGATGTTGCAAGAACTTGAAATGGGAAGGTTCACAGGTTGGTGGTAAGGGGGGCTGGAGTCCTGTCCCCTCTGCAGTGCACCTCTAAACTGTGAGTAATGGATCCTCAATGTATCTCGATGAGCTCATTCTGGCTGACACAGCTGGTTGGCACAGTGACTGCACAACCAGCCTGTTCTGAGTGTGAAGATCCACTTCAGTTCTTCTGTGTTGATTGTTTTAATAAATCCCCTCCTCTCCAATTCTTATGGACTAATCGAATCCCCATTACAGACATGCCCAAGGGGCTCTTGTCATGGAAATCTTGTGGATAAAGTATGTTTGGATAAATGATTGGATAAAGTATGCATTTCCATCACATTGGTTATGTTCCTTATATGTTCAGCTGTCCTATCTGGCTATCTGGCATGACTGGGTAGAGCCAAGCACCTTTGTGTGCACATTTTTCCAGTACAGTGCATCTTGCTCACAAGAGAGAGTAAACAGGATGTGAACGCAGCTTCTGCTGATTAAAATGATAAGCAGTATGCCTATATTA
Source organism: Crinia signifera (assembly GCF_055691185.1). Taxonomy (NCBI): domain Eukaryota; kingdom Metazoa; phylum Chordata; class Amphibia; order Anura; family Myobatrachidae; genus Crinia; species Crinia signifera. The sequence goes on along the minus strand of NC_139226.1, from coordinate 122,395,078 downwards.
TCTGTGTGTGACTGTGGTTGTGTCTGCATAAGAAGTACTACATTACAAATTAAAACCACCACATATTTTAATCAGCAGACGCTGCTTATGCATTATATTTCATGCCGTTTTGCAAATGAGATGTATTATATTGAAAAATGTGCTTGAAAAGATGCTCAGCACTACCAAGTCACACAGAGCTCACGCATTTTGTGTAACATGACTTGTATCACATGGAGAACAGATGTATGTGGACACATCTGTAATTACTGTATATGCCCTTACACAACAAGGGTGGCTGAATGAAATAAAGTATGTATTATGATGTTATGCGGAATGAGGTGGGCTGGACTGAGGAATAACAAACTGTAGCCAAGCAAAGTATTACAGGTTAGCCAACTCCAACATATTCATTATTAACTATTGTGCATTGGAATAGTGACTTGAACAATAAACAAGTAATTAGTATACAGTACTGAAATGAGTTGGGGATTTTTTTAAATGTACAGGATGTATATTGGAAGGATACGATGGAAGTACAGATGGAGCCACCTTTGTTCATTTTACATCTTGCCATAGCTTTATGTCTCAGCGCATTGTTTGCCGAAATGGGGATTCACAAACATCTCACACGCTCATGCATCCCATTGCCATGAGTGAGGGACGCGAGCGTCTCACAAGCATGCACGTCTCACTCTCAGTTAACGGTGAGCGGAGACGGAGACCTATAGCGTACCTATGGGAAGAACAAAGGTGGCTTTATGTGTATTGTGAAAACAGGACTAGTGTTCTCACCATGCATCTACAACAATTGTAAATAAATAACAATGGAGTGCCCACGTTTACAGTATAAGGTGGGGAAGCCTCTCCCCCTCCAGGTTAGCAGAGCCTTTATATTCTGCATATTTATAACAGTTTATCCCAGTGGTTCCCAAACTGTGTGCTGCGGCACCTTGGGGTGTCTTTGGACACTTGCAGGGGTGCCTCGGGTTGGTGGTCCTGGAGTACCTTAATTCAAATTGGTCAGTATAATAAGTAAAACTATTTTTTGTAGCTTCAGATTATTAAATACGTGAACAGAACAAAAACTAATCCAATCCCTTGCCACTTACCATATATACTCGAGTATAAGCCAACTTTTTCATTACATTTTTTATGCTGAAAAAGCACCACCTAGGCTTATACTCGGGTGTATATGGTAATTGTACTGTGGACAGGACCGGTGCACTTGCAGGAGACTCAGTGATGCGGGAGGAGGGGACCCAGCGTGGCGGAAGCTTCCTCTCCCCCATCCCCATCCGCCCATGAAGCTGCGACTTCTCTCCCCCTCACCCCGGAGACACTGCCCTCCGGAGACTTTAACCCCTGCTCTCCCTGGCCGCCGGAGACACTGCCCTCTGGAGACTTTAACCCCTGCTCCCCCCCCTGGCCGCCGGAGGCACTGCCCTCTGGAGACTTTAACCCCTGCTCCCCCTGGCCGCCGGAGAACTGTCCTCTGGAGACTTTAACCCCTGCTCTCCCTGGTCACCGGAGACACTGCACGCCGGAGACTTTAACCCCTTCTCCCTCTGGCCGCCGGAGACACTGCCCGCCTGAGATTTAACCCCTGCTCCCCCTGGCCGCTGGAGACACTGCCCACCTGAGACTTTAACCCCTGCTCCCCCTGGCCGCCGGAGACACTGCCCGTCGGAGACTTTAAACCCCTGTGCACTATGCCTGGCCTGATATGATCAATGTACAGCACTGTTCACTGCCACAGCAATGTTTTTTTTCAGCAGTGTGTGATGCAGGAGATGTGACTTGTTAGTTCTGCTCTGTCACTGTGGAGAACAGGTCATGCTAGAATTCCCCTGTCATTCCAGCCCAAGCCTATTGCTATTTATCTATTACAGTCTCATTTCAGGCATACCTTGCCTTACAACATATTACGCTGCTTCTATCACACAGCTTTTCAAATAATCGTAAATGACTCATTCTCTTTCATGTGTGTCCATTTTTTTTTATTTTCGATATGAAAAAAGCAATTACCTTTTCCTTTCATGTTCCGCTGCTTATAACACACGGCGAGGAAAAATGGAAAACACAGGCCAGCTGAGCTGTTAGGATTATGCACAAATGAAAAGTTTGCAAGAGGTTTTTCTATGAATGTGACTTGTCATTGAAAACCGCTATAAAATATATAATGGGATAGGCACATAACATTATTCCCTGCAATGAGCACTCAGAATACACTGTAGATCTTGAGTACCGCTATCAGTATACTTACAGATCTAAGAAGTATCCTTAATTGCAATCCATACCCGAAAATCTGCAGTGCTTTGTGGTGGTAGAAACAAATGATACAGACAACACAAGAAAGATAAAAGAAGACATGGGAATGAAAAGCTCAATTGAAAAACTGTAAAATGGTTCTGAGCAAATAATCTTATGTTCAAATGTATTTCTAACAAGAACTGCAGAACGTTCACTTTAGCATAGAAGATATTATTATTGCAGATACATAAAGGGCCTGATTCAGACCTGTCCTCTAGACTGCGTGTACCTGCAGCCTAGTGAACAGGTAAATGCCACCCACCACCCAGCCCAATTGATTCAGACCTGTCTTCTAGACTGCGTGTACCTGCAGCCTAGTGAACAGGTAAACTCCACACGCTCCCCCCAGCACCCGAATCCTCTTGATTCAGACCTATCCTGATTCAGAAATGCCTGATTCAGACCTGTCCTCTAGACTGCGTGTACCTGCAGCCTAGTGAACAGGTAAACGCCACCCGCTCCCCCCCAGCACCTGAATCCTCTTGATTCAGACCTGTCCTGATCCAGAAACGCCTGATTCAGACCTGTCCTCTAGACTACGTGTACCTGCAGCCTAGTGAACAGGCAAACGCCACCCACTCCCCCCAGCACCCGAATCCTCTTGATTCAGACCTGTTCTGTTTCAGAAACGCCTGATTCAGACCTGTCCTCTAGACTGCGTGTACCTGCAGCCTAGTAAACAGGTAAACGCCACCCGCTCCCCCAGCACCTGAATCCACTTGCTAGCTTGCAAGAGGATGTGAACGCAAACATCGAATCATTTCTGCAGCCTTTGCTCTGAAAAGTACGTCAGCCGCCCGCCCTGAGCAATCATGGCCATGCCTGTGTGACCCGCTCCGGGGACAGTGGCAGGTGGGGAATTTGACTAGGGTGGTACACCTGTCAAACCGTAACGCAGGTGTCCTAAGGCGAGCTCGGAGGACTGAAACCTCCCATGGAGCAGAACGCTGAGTGATCCCCTGCTGCCACCCCCTGCCAGCCCCATTCCCTCCCCTCCTTGAGCAACCGGCTCGGCGAGTGTGAAACTCTCTGAAGCAATTTGCTCCCGGTGTTTTCACTCATGCACATGCGCAGAACTCGAACATCAAGGGAGGGGCTGAGTTCAGACCCGAATTATCCCAAAATCTCCTCCACTTGTGCTAATAGAGGTTTTGTATATTAAATTATTCAAAGGAGAAATGGAAATATATCGATAAATGTCGTCGTATACCCCATTACTGCTATTAAGTACTGATCTATTGAACTGTACCTTCCCCCAGTGGCATGCGGTGGGGTGAGGCAGGTGAGGCACAGCCTTTCCTGTCATACTAACATATACACCAAGGTTTTGAGTTTAGAAAGTATGTCAAAAATACAAAAAAAGATATAAAAATATCCTTATTTTTATTATACTAATTATTTTTATAGACAAAACTCTGCAGTAAATCATCTATTATATATTTAAACATCCGATGCTGGAGTTTCACTGACTTGTAGGATTAGGGAAGCATTTACCGTGTATTGATTGTGAATGTGTTTTTGTTCCTGTACATTCAATACAAATAGAAGGAGGAACCCGGAGAGTGAAGATGGATTGCCGACGGTAGGCGGGACGTTACCGGGTGAGCTGTTCTCACCCGGCTCGGTGGTGGGACGCTGTGAGCAACAAGGAGGTACAGGAGGATGGCAGAAGAGTTGACGGTGCTGGATGAGTTGCTGCTGCTCAGCCAATGGCATCCTTCCTGCCTCAATCCAACATTTGATCAAGTCGGATTGAGATTGCCAGTCATGGGGCCAAAACCTGTCGGATTTAGCTGTGTTTCCATCAAAAGCAGGTGGGTCCACAAATCCACATGGTTTGCTACAGTTCGGAGCATTCAGATCCGTCAGATATTTTTTTTAAATATGTCGGAACCCCTTCTATTCTATTCAAGTCAAAACTGCCATCTTCAGCAGTTTCTCCTGGAACTGAATATAGACCATAGTGTATAAAATACATAGGTTTTTTTTAAGAAGATGGGAGTTCTATTAAAGATGGGATTTCTTATTCATTTAGCACCTTCTAGAACAGGGGTGGCCAACCGGTCAGAGATAAAGAGCCGAAAAATATCGGTAGTCAAGCTAAAGAGCCGACATCATGCGCGCGCCGAAGGCGCATGCACCAAAAAAAGGGGCGTTGTCTATTTTGACCCCTTGGGTGGGTGTGATACAAATATGCCTCCAATAGTGCAGTGCCATATATACATATGCCCCCAATAGTGCCAGATACACATATGCCCCCCACGGTGCTAGGTATGCACCACACGGTGCCGGGTATGCCCCCACAGTGCCAAAAAGCTGCTATGCCCCCACAGTGCCACAAACTGCCACAGTGCAAATTTCCCAGCAGCAGCACTCACCATTGTTGTTGCTGCTGGCAAGCGGGGAGAGGACAGTCTGGTGTCCCCCTGCAGTCCCTCTGTCATGTCATTGATGGGAGGAGAGCACAGCACACAGCTGTGGCCCATTCACAAGGATGCACAGTAAGGGGTAGGAGAGATGCGCGATACGCGCTCTCCTCCCCTCAGAAGGAGAAGGGATTCAGGGAACCGGCAGCAGGGGGGACTGGGACAGACGGTGGGTGGCGGGCAGCAGTGAGCCGCACTTTACAAGGGGGAGAGCCGCATGAGGCTCAAGAGCAACAGGTTGGCCACCACTGTTCTAGAAGATAATAGATAGAAACTTATTGCTACATTTTATAAAATATATTTATCTTGGGTAAATGATGACGATGATTAGAATAACCTTTCCTATCAAGCAGTAGAGAGGCCATCACAATGAGGTCACCCCCTATGATAATTAGAATAGCAGCTTTGATTGAGATAGAAGGACTTCTCATAAACACCAGGGATGTCAACATTGTATAAGGGGTAATGGGAACCATCTAAGATGACAGAGTGGCCTAACCAATAACCTGTTGGTCATTGTCGAAAGGTGTTCCATTACTGATGAAAATGAAGAATTCAGATGGAGTGCCTGTCATTCAGGCAGGAGCTGGCGGATGATTCGCCAGCCCCCACCATCTGCCGGAAGGGGATGCACATGCAGATGCGTGCGCATCCCCTTACAACGTAGCTCCCCGCCGGTCCCCACCAAGTCACCGCCGGTCCCCGCCACCTGATCTCACCTCCCCGCTCCCCCCCCCCAACGCTTGCGCGTCCCAGTCAGATGGAGCGCTGGCGCGCCAGTGGGGGCGGTCTGGCGAGCCCCGGAGCTGAATGACAGGTGCTCCATCTGTACATAACCATCTGCTATTGTAGAAAACTTAATTTTGCATGTGTTTCTGGTGTTAAGTGAGTCTTCTTTGAAAAAGGTAACATCTGTATTTACTTTATTAAGAATAAGTGAGGCTATGTCTGCGTTTATCAGTATAGTTTGTCCCCAAGCATTTCAGTAATATAATATATGGTGTGACATCATTACTTAATGGCCTTAAAACAATACACATTAAGAAATATTGGAGTACTGAAAAATAATTGTAGTGAGCCAAGGGACTGCTGTCAGTTATTCAGACCAGAATTTTTTTTTTCTAAAATTAAAATTAAAGCAGTGGTGTCCAAATATTTTTAGTATTAAGAAGTTTACTGTGAGACCGACCGGTGCAACATTGTTATTCTTTTTTCTATGTATATGTTATTTGTGTCTTTTGAATACATTTTTCTATTCTACAAGCACTGTTTTTATTTTTCTAGCTTTAGGTATTCAGACCTCCTGAGGATGTAAACTTGTTATAACTGAAGAAAGAACTCTAGAAAAGCATACATCATAAATGAGGCATCTTATAAGTTCAAGTATGTAGCATCATGGAAGTTAAAGAAGGAACTACTGTAAAAAACGAACAGGAAAAAATTAGACAAAAACAAAACATAAGAAGAGTGAATTGGTAAGCATTCCACAAAATTACTGCAACTGTGGCCAAGAATGAAAATAAGTCTAATAGGTATCCGGACTCATGATCGATTGAAAAACCCATGTCAAACTTTTCCATGTCGACATTTTGACCCTGTTAACCTTTGGACTGTCGATCTTTGGACCATGTTGACCTTTTTACTGTCGATCTTTGGACCCTGTCAACCTTTTGACTGTCAACTGTTAGTGATCGACCATATGACTGTAGACTTAGACATTGTAGATCTAATAAACCATAACCAATAGTTAAGAGCTAAAACAAATAATAATCAATAAAGCATTAGTCAACAATCAGAAAATAACGAGAAACTTGTGGGCAGTCATTGTGTTTATATTAACCTGCTAAGCAGCATCAGCCGACTACTCTATAACATACTCATTGGTCTCATCTGCATTGGTGAAGTCTTTTGGACCTTAAGAGACATAGCCATGTTAGGTATAAAAGGACAAACGCTTGCCATATTGAGCCAATTGTAAGCATACTGATGGCTTGTCTCAACGAGTTATGGGAACTTCTTTTTCTGAGGGTGTTAGAAAAAACACAGGGGTGCCCAGGCATTTTTGGGGAGGGTCTGTGACATTAGCACTGGCCTCAATCAGCCTGTATCTGTTGCAGAGTCGCGGAAAGTTCAGACTTACTCACATCTACACATAGGCCCTTATTCAGATCTGATCGCAGTACAAATTTGTTCTCAAAATGGGCAAAACCATGTGCACTGCAGGGGGGGGGGGCAGATGTAACATGTGCAGATAGAGTCAGATTTATGTGAGTTATTTTGTTTCTGTGCAGGGTATATACTGACTGCATTATTTTTACACTGCAATTTAGATTTCAGTTTCAACACACCCCACCCAAATCTAGTTCTCTCTTACATGTGGCTCCTCCTGCAGTGCACATGGTTTTTCCCATTTTGAGAAAAAAATTGTACTGAGATCAGATCTGAATAAGGGCCATAGTCCACTACAGAATGAACTGGCACAAATTACATTAAACTAGATACAGAAATGGAAGATCTGGAATATAAAGTACCCAATATATGTAGTCTAGGGGGAAGAAATAACAATCATTGTGTGGCAGACAGACACACAGGGCAGAATTCAGAGCAGGAAATAATGCCACTCATTTACAGGTGACGCATACTACCATCAGATCTCTGGCACAGCTGCTGGAAAGGGTAGCTTTCAATATTTTACAACAAGGATCCAGGATAATGGGTCCACACTTCCACTACTCAAGATATCAGTATCTCAGGTAATGCTGTGGCTTCCATAATGTGGTGGGCTTCAATTATGTGGGCCCATTTGTGGTGTCAGTGTCACTTAAAAACAGTGGATGGGATGTCTGTGAGCAAAAAAAGGGTTTCAAATACCTACAGTGCCTTCCGTGGATTCCCAGTGTGTCAGATTGCAGTATCCTTCACACTGGTTTCAAGATTGCGGACACATCTAACAACTGATCAGGAGCCCCAGTTTCTGTCCACTAGGTTAAAGCAGTGGATGATGGTGGTAGCCGTGGGAGTTAGCAGTGTCCAGGAAGATGGGAGGAGGAGGTGAGTGTCATCGGCTGCCAGGGATTGGACTCCGGAGAGGCACCAGTGGGGAGGTTTAAATTGAGGCTGTGGCTTCACTCAGCAACAGGCTCCAACCAGGAATAACATCGCTGAGGCAATTGGACAACCGGATGTCAGGTTGAGTGATTTGGCAATGGGGAAATTGGCAAGGAGCTGGTGAAATGCATGTCTGCTCGCCTTGCCAGCCAAGCTATGCTCCCTTGGTGTTTTACATTCTAATGTCATATATTATTATTATTATTATTATTATTATTATTATTATTATTATTATTATTGATTAAAGACCACTTATAATATATGAACACTGAAAATAAACTGATAATACAGTAACAACACAATACTTTCAGACTTATTACTTAGGTTTTTGCTATTTAAAGGAACATTTTATAAAGTGCTTTATACTTTTACTTTGCCCTGATTTCCTAATAGTGTGTTTGAAGCCCTGATAAACTCAGACAAACGTTATAAAGTACACTGAAGGTAAGCAAACGCTATGGAAACAACACGGAAATGTAGTTATACAGAGAACAGAATCTTGTGACTTTATTCACCTGGAGCTGTAAAATGTCAGGCTTGTTTCAGATTTATAGGAGACAACACTAAGCATCTGTCCCATATAATTGACAGAGACAAATATTGCAACTAGCTAGAACAAGAGGCTGACAAATGGATCATGTCTCTGGGAAGTTGATAATGAATAGAACAGCGGAGAAAGATGAAAAAGAGTGATCTAGAATCTTAGATAAATCACAGACTGTATAGGAAGCTACAGCGTTCTAAAAGAGGGTAGCACTGAATAAGAGATGTCCCGCTGTTTTTGTTTAATTAATACTTTATTAGGAATTGAAAGGTATCAGTTGAAAAGTATACTCCACTTTCAAACATACTGCAATAGACTTATCTTATAACTTGAATGATTGAATGACCCATTTATAAAGCAAAAGCCCATTTGTCCTTTTTAGTATCAAACAAAACTGTGAGTGGGAGGAGCCCAAGGACAATGTAATCTTGTACCGCTTGATTTATTTCCATGATGGTTTGCATTTTTTGGGGGGTTGTGGTGGTGGAGGGGTGTGTGTGTGGGGGGGGGGGGGGGGTGGGGGGGTACTGTATTATTCTTTGTTATTTTGCAACTAGGCTTAACCTTTACAAAAAAATAAGGACCACACAGTTACAAATGCCTATCACAATTGTTTAATGAAGCACATTTTTTAATTCTTATTTTTATTGGTGATATACTAATAAATATAAGTGGGGTTATTTGTAATAAGTTAAAAATAATGTTCTTTTCAATTGTACAACTTGCGTGTGCTGAATTAATTGATTTATACAACAATCATACAGCCGCTAGGCCTCATCTCACTGTGGCTTAGCTTACTCAGCCAGCTACAGTAGCTTGGTGCAACCTTTTGGCCTGACCTAGCTTAAAGTTATATTTTGAATTGGAGGGTTGTCAAAATTGAGTGGAAATTGCTGTCAATTAATGTCACTGAGGTTAATAAGGCCATTGGTACAAAGAAATGGGCCAAATTAAATGATTATAGCAGTTTTTATAATAAAAAAATACAGATCCAAAACCAAAACACATAAGGGTGCTTTTGGCAAAACCAAAACAAAAAACTACAGATGGGGCCCCTGTCATTCAGGCAGGGGCTGGCGGTGGATTCGCCAGCCACCAGCCCCCGCCAGCTGCCTGAAGGGGATGCGTGCGCATGAGACGCACGTGCATCCCCTTCAACCATAGCTCCCCCCAGGTCCCCACAGCCTCATCACCGTCCCCCACCTCCCCGCTCCCCCCCTTAACTCTGCCTGTCTCCCTGAAGCAGAGACGGGCAGGGTTCCTGTCCCAGATGTAGCGTCCACTTGCTAGTGAGGGTGGTCTGGCGAGCCCCAGCACTGAATGAGAGGCATTACATCTGTAATAAAGATCCACAACCAAAACATGGGGGTCTACTCACATATCTAGTTAAATCATAGCTAGACATCTCTGGTCATAGAGTTAAAAGAACAAATACACCATGAAAAAGGTATAGTGCTAAATATCTGTTTTAATATCTGACAAAACATACCTTCATGTACAGTAAAGTCTGTAATTTCCTTGGAATTTTAAGGCACCACAACAAACAGTGGGGCAGATGTAACAAGAGATAAATGCAAGGGTGATAAGGAGAGATAAACGTCCAGCCAATCACCTGCTAACTGCCATGTTACAGCCTGTGTTTGAAATAAGTCAGTAAGGAGCTGATTGGCTGGACATTTATCTCTCCTTATCAACCTTGCATTTATCTCTTGTTAAGGATTAATACATCTGCCCCATTATCTGTTAAAATATGAAAAACGTTAAACTATGGAAAAGAAAAGGGCTTTATAAATGTCTGCTTAAAATCTCAGAAATAAAAATTGGGAGATTTTTTAAGTAGATATTTGATGTAAAATTATGATTTCATCTAAGGAAGACTTTTATGTACATTAAAAATGTTCAAAAGTGTTGACAACATTTTCGCTTGCTTGACCTTTCCCTAAGCCTATCCTAGCTTTGATAACTACAAATGCTCAGATAACATATTTCTTAAATTATATATATATTTTTGTCTCGATTTCTGAAAATTCTGGAGCAATAAGAGTTTACAGCTTCAATCATTTCTGTACAATACTACTGTAGCTCAAGAAAACGAACAAAGTGTGTAGCTATTATCGAAGTGAAAAGAAACATTTACACTTGGATGATCAAAGAGCAACACATTGCATTTGACGCTCACTACAAAGGCAAGAAAACAAGAATATAAAGTAATAAAAAGAATGCACTATAGGATGTCATGTTTTGTTAATGTATTTTTTTTAAAGATATATAAAGACACCACACGATCTGTCTGTACATCTAGAAAATATATAGCAATATGTTTATGTATGCAAGGTTTCACAAACATTGCACTAGGTACTGAAATTAAAACTCAAAATGGTACTTGTGTATTTTAGCGGCGCCCCCGATGTTGGTTGCGCGATGTTTTAATCGCATCGCATGCCATGTACCAGATGGCATGCGATGTGACGCGATTTTGGCCCCCTATACGATTAAAAATTGTATAAGCACCCTAAAGGGTGCTTACGATGCTAAATGCAGCCCCACGCCAACCCCCCACTATAAACGTGAACCCGAAGTGTGGAGAGTGCAGCGAGCCCGCGAGGGGCGGCGGTATGTGTCCTACGACCTTTTCATACCCCCACTATCCACGTCGGCGTGGATTCGAGAATATAAAGTGTGGCGAGCGCAGCGAGCCACCGAGCCCGAAGCGTGGCGAGCGCAGCGGATACCTTCACAGGTATCCACGTCCCCTCGTGGGCTTCACAGGTATCCGCGTCCGCTCGCCACGCTTCGGGCTCGGTGGCTCGCTGCGCTCGCCACACTTTCTGTTCTCAACTCCACGCCGACGTGGATAGTGGGGGTATGAAAAGGTCGTAGGACGCGTACCGCCGCCCCTCACGGGCTCGCCGCGCTCGCCACGCTTCAGGTTCACGTTTATAGTGGGGGGGTGGCGTCGGGGTGCATTTAACATTGTAAGCACCCATTAGGGTGCTTATACAATGTTTAATCGCATCGCATTGTATGCCATATACAATGTCATACAATTTTTAAATTGTATGACATTGTACAGCATCGCATGCCTTTTGGTATGCGATGCGATGGGTGCCGCTAAAATACACAAGTATCAAAATTGTTGATAGTTTGATAAACAGTATTGACAATTTATCCAAGGCACCAACATTATATGTATACAGTTGTGCTCATAAGTTTACATACCCTAGCACAATTTGTGATTTTCTGACAATTGGTCAGAGAATATGAATGACAATTCACAATTTTTTCTTTCATTCATGGTTAGTGGTAGGGTGAAGAAATGTATTGTCAAACAACTGTCTTTACTCATTTTAAATCATAGTTACAACAGAAACTACCCAAATGACCCTGATCAAAAGTTTACATCAGCAGTATAAAAACTGTAATTAAGAAGTGGAAAATGAGGTACAGTATTCTGTGGAAATATAGGTATAGGAATAGGTAGACCAACAAAAATTTCAGTCACAACTGCCAGGAAAATTGTTCAGGATGCAAAGAAAAATCCACAAATAACTTCAGCTGAAGTACAGGACTCTTTGAAAAAAAGTGGTGTGGTTGTTTCAAGATGCACAATAAGGCATTTGAAGAAAAATGGGCTGCATTTTATACTAACTATATATGGTATTTCATATTTAAAAAAAGAGAAAAACTTAAGAGATAAAAAAGTACCATAAAAGGTCCCATAAAAACACCAAACTTCCTTTTGGTGTTTTTATGGGACCTTGATTGGACTTTGGACTTCTTACCTGTGGGCCTTCCTCGGTCACTGTATCCCGGGTTCACCTTACCTTGTGTTGCTAAGCGCTCATGAGAACAGATCTAGGTCATGATCTCCATCCAGCCGGGTAATTAGCCAATCTTCTCTCTTGTGATTCCCATATGTTTGTAAATTGCATTTGTGTGAATAAAAATAGGTATTGCACCATATATATATTCCATTTATTTTTGGGTATCCATCCGAACTGAGGGGTACACCTACAGAATCAGGAGGGATCCAATTTGTACTCAGTACAGGAGTGGTCGTATTGTGGAGAAGAGGAACGCTGTACTAGTCAGAGAAACGTATGATCTAATGCTGTGATATTAGTTAGTACGGAGAAGAGGATCGTTCAATTTGATTAAGGGACGTTTTGTTGAAATTAAGGGGCGCTAGTGGAGGGAATACTCACTCTTTCTCTTTTTATTCTGTGTATTTCGAGGTGTGGGGTCACATTTGTGGGTGCTCCCATCACAGGCTGCCTAAGCGCACTAGACTGACTCTTTTCGAATTTCTCTTGCAACCAGAATAACCCCCAAAGTGTTTTTGTATGCTGGTACTTGTAGAACATACTTGCCTACTTTTTTAGTCTCCTCTTTAGGAGAAGCCCAGCTGGGAATGATATCTATGTCATCAAGCCCTGCCCATAGTACAGCAAATACTGCAATTTGCGAGTCTATGAGGAGGGGGTGGGACTAAAATAATGCAATTTGCATTTTAGCCCCTTCCCCGAGGAGCTGCAAATCTTATTTTAACAGTTTAAACTGAGGACAAGGGAAGAGGCGGGCAGGTTCGGGGGCATGCAGGAGGCTTGTTAACCTTTCCAGTTGGCCGGGAGGGGGACTTGATTTTTTCAGAGTCTCCCACCCATTCTGGTAGAGTAGGCAAGTATGTTGTAGTATTACTAATGTAAACATGACAATGCCTTTCCCAGTATGTTGAACAGTTAGCTTTGCAGCATGTAACTACTCAACAAATATTTTACACTGTGAAATAGCACAAAATACAGTGTGTGCAACCTTTTAAAAGACAACAATTAATTTCAATTTACTGTATCTCCAGCCTATCTGGCCACACAGAGTTAATGCTCTTGAGCCTGGAAATATAAAAATACCAGCAGTCAAAGAATTTACTCTGCAATGCATCACACAAAAATGAATTGATGTGTGGGGATTTATGAAGGCTTTTAATCCGTTAGTGGACATTTGTCAAGCTTCCTGAGATAAAACCCCTGGGAGCCAAGTGTTAACAAATGTGGGATGTGTATTTCCAATCTAGCTTGTTAAATCCTGCCTCTTCATGATAACACCAAGTATTGTTTATTGTTGGAAAGACTCAGGGGATTTCCGTTGGTGAAATATAAATTCACATAGCTGCATTTCTTGGTCATTGCTGTTGTCAAATAATGTATTCAGCAACCTCTTACTGGTAGGACATATATCAAGTATGACTAAAATTAGCATATTTAGGGCGGTATTCAATTCGGAATTCCGACTGTCGGAACGTACCAACAGTCAGAATCATGGGCCATTTTTGTTCCACTAGACAGGAACACGACAGCCGGAATTCAATTTACTGGCTGTCGAGTGTTGTTGAAACGCACATGGATTGTTGAAAAATATTTGACAATGCGCGGCCATTTCCATCTGACTTATTTTAAAGTCAGATCTGTTTTGTCAGAATCTGCCTTCAATGCTGTTGAAAATTACAGCATTGAATTAGCAGCCGCAGGTTTTTCCCCTGGTGGAAAGAGCGTCCTAGATTAAATACACCCCCTTCTTAAATCCTTATATACTCTCATATAATGAGGTGCAGGAATTGCTAGTTGCATCAAGCTACAGTATAAAACATTGGCATATTGAATGTACTGCATTATATTTAAGACTCTAGTGGATAGATTTCTAAATTACAATACAAACAATCATCAGTCAACAGGTTGACAAACAAAATGCAGACCATTTTAAAATATTATTATTATGCATGTCCATATTATGAATTTATCTGCATTTATGTTAGGGCTAGACTGAGATTAGTACTAGGCTATTGTCAGGTAGAGGGTTAAATAGAAGGGATGTATTCTGGATCCTGGCAGTCACCATCCCATTAGTCACAGTCCTGGGAGAGGCATCCTAACAGTCAACGAATACTAATACTGCAGTGAATAGTAGGGTTAGAACTGTTAGATGCAGGCTTAGGGTTATGCAAAAGGATGACAGTTAGGGGTGTGGTGTGAGGATGGGTCAGGGAGTGGTGAGTTAGGTGTAGTCTGTAATAGATGGATTAAGTTTAGGGTGTCAGAAGGGTTGATTAGGTTTTGGGTTACAATACTCATCAAAGAGTTCTACGGGATTTTGACTGTCAGGATGCCACTACCAGAATTGTGGCTACATGGATAGTCACCACTAGGATATCATACCCAATCCAGAAAACATTTTTAACATTCTCATCGTCAACATGCATAATGTAAACATGCTTAAATTATGTTACTGGCATCATTGTGAAAGTCGACTTTAATATCCAATCAACATTAACAATGTTGACATTCTGGCCATGTCAAAACTCTTGTGTGATTATCTAACTCAATACCACACCTGTTAATACACATATACTGTATGCATGTCAAGGCAAAAATAGGGGAAATTCATGTAATTTCTAATTAGTGGGAGAAAAAACACATTGACATAGAAAACATGGCACACAGCTCCTGAAACCTCAACATGAAAGTTAATTATCACTCCCCTGGCATCAAACATTGCCACCGCCTCATGACACTTTTTTATCGTGGCTACTTGAAGGGTGGTGTCCCAAATCTCATGTACCATACGGGTGGTATCAATTCCGCTTGCAGAGAAATGATGAATGCTCAAAATAGCACCTTCTAAAAAGGATACACGGGGAAATTTAATAGGTGACAGATTCAGAAAGTGAGAAATTTGGTAAAAAATCTCCAGGTTTTTTTAAAGCGGCAATCATTTACACTGCAAGTGCAACTGATTTTGAAGTGTAAATGATTACCAAATCTCTCGTCCTATTAAATTCCACCCTTCATTTTACAGGAAGAAGAAAACAACACATGAAAAGAAATTCTACAGAGCATAATGCAGAGTTAATGCAGACATTTTTGATAATAAATTCCACAGGTAATATATTCCACCCATTAAAAGTACCAGGTGAGGCAGCCATCTTGGGCTCACTACAGTATGTAGAATTACAGTATGCTGAATAGGCTATGCCTAGAGTAGATTACACAAAATATGGTGGTTTCAGCATCCCTCAGCTCATAGAAAGGTCCTAACGTAACGATCACTTCCATGTATTTTTATCCCATCTATAAGTGAACCAGGTGAGGCACCCATATTGAGTGCACTATAAAAGTTACACTATAGGATATAAGCTATAATAGGACCTAAGTCATAAATGGGGAAACCTTCACAAGTGCAACATGATATATTCTATATCAGGCATTACAAACCGCAGCCTCCTACGGACACTCACAGCCCAGGACCCATTCATATTCAAGATTGAGCACATGTAGCTAAGGCCCTTATTCTGATTGAGCGGACAGACAGCCGATGGTTGGTGTTTGCGCATGTGCAGAGGCGTATCTACGCATGTGTGAACGCCTCTCACGTACGAACACAACGTGAGGTCCATGCAGAAAATGATCGTAACCATCTGAGCAGGGGTTGGAGAGGGGCATGAAGGGCTGTTTGGGCTCATTACCATATGCGTACACCCCGCGTTTCAGCGGCCGTGATGCACATGTGGGGGGTGGACAGCTGACATAGCCGGATGTCAGCTGCCCGCCCATATCCCTGCTTTCATACGGAAAAATGTCTGAGTGGACTGGAGCACTCGGTGCTGTCTGACCACTCGGTCCATCATTCGATGGTCGGCGACCATCGGAGAATCGAGGAGGTGTTCATATGAAACATCCACTCGCGGTCCGTTCGGTCTGCATTTTACTGCATTCGGACAGTGTGAGTGATCCGTACGATAGGCGGTGCTAAGAACACTCGGTTCCTGTGTGACATACACTTCCGTCCGATTCAACTAGAATAAGGGCCTAAGTGGCAGATTTATTAAACCCGGTGAAGTGATAAAGTGGCCTGTGATATTGTACAAGTCAATCAGCTCCTAAATGTCAAGTTGCATGCTGGGTATGTAATGGCAGTTAGGAGCTGACATGCTGGTGCATTATCACCGGCCTCTTTTATTACTTCCCCAGGCTTAATAACTTTGCTCCTAAATGAGTAACGTAGATACATTGATTTAACATCTGTGCTGAAGCTTGGATACCACAAAAACTTGCATTGCCAGTGTGCCCAGAGAACCGATGCTGGAAATGCCTGCTCTATATGAATAGATCAATATGTAGTGCATCCTAATATACAAAATAAAGTGATTCAGTGGATAGCAGCCCTAAAGAGATCAGAGATAATCACCATTATTTCCAAATTGAATATGAATAATAAGGATCTTTTGAAATGGTGCACCCTTGACGCTCAAATGTTCCTCAAGACAAGAAAACATCTCTCATGGTGTAGTGGGATTATTACTTTAAGTGGATTTCACCACAGGTGATAGCACTCTTTTTATGTGAGAATGTATAGAATTTCCAAATCCCAGTAGTTGTAACAAAAAACATCTGGTTATTTCCCGTCTGGGGAGAAAATTACCTTGTACTTATCCCCACCAGCAAAAATAATAATGCTTATAAACTTAATATAGTGAGGAATATTTAGCATAGGAGTGATAACCGATTCTTGTACTGTGGTCCCTTTTGTATTGAGATTACGGGGGAAATTTACCAAAATGGATTCGTAAAAAATAGGTGTATTTGTAGGCAGAAATACACCTATTTTTTACACATTTGTATTTTCGGGATTTTCAATCCCGAAAATACAACAATTCGTATTCCTAAAGATGGAACATTCGTATTTGTATTTACAAATACGAATGTCTACACCATCGATAGAATACGACAGAAATCACCATTCAAAAGAATGGTGGTTCCTGATGTACTAAGCAGCCGTACTGATAATACGGCTGCTAAGTGGTGTAAAACACCCACGCAAATACGACAGGAAAATACACCTTGCTTTCCCTGTCGTATTTGCCTTTAAGCCTGCACGGATCAGTCAGATCCGTGCAGGCTTTAGTGTAAAAAAATAGAAAAAAAAAATATTAAAAAATAATCGGCGTGGGGTCCCCCCCACAGCCGTAACCAGCACCAGGCTGAAGGAGCCGGGGCCGGTAATTGAAAATCAGGGAACCTGACAAATAGGGGTTCCCCGATTTTTAACAACCAGCCCCAGGCTCCAGGTCCGGGGCTGGTTCCCAAAATATGGGGGACAAAATGACTAGGGGTCCCCCGTATTTTAAGAACCAGCCCCAGGCCAAACCAGCCAGCAGGGTAATGTCACAGCCGGGGGACACTTATGATATAAGGTCCCGCGGCCAAAACATTAACCCTACCGACCAGTCAGCCTGGCCAGGGGCCCTGGGGGAGTGGGGACCCCCCAATGAAGGGGTCCCCCCCCTCCAGGACTTACCTGACCAGGCTGAAGCCTGGTGCTGTCCTCGATGCCCCTGGGCGGTGGGCATCGAGCTGATAGTGGTGTAAAAAAAAAGAATAATCTATTGTCTAATACTGGGGCACTATGAGTCCTAGCAAGCCTCCCCCGCAAGCTGGGACTTGGAGAACCACAAGTCCCAGCCTGCGGGGCATTAAAGGGCCCGCTGGGTCTTGTAGTTCCACAGTATTAAAAATAGTAAAATAAAACACACTGACACACATTTAAAATAAAACTTTAATACATACAAAGCCCTTACATACTGATACTTACCTATCTTCTTCCCGTAGGTAGCCCTGGTCCTGTGTCGGCGTTCTGCTCCATGTCGACGTCGCTGTCCATGTCGTCCTCTCTGTCGACGTCCGGAGTCCGACGAAATCCATGGAGGAAGCTGTGGAAGGAAACCATACTCACCTGTCCCAGGGCGACGTAGTCCAGGTAAGGGTCTTTGCAAAAAAAACAAACCGACACGCGAAACCAGACCGGACAGATGAGCCGCACGGTGTTTGTGTACATCGTGCGGCTCCACCTCCCGAATGCCGCTATTGGCCGTTTTGCGGCCTAGCGCCCAATCAGGAGCCTCATTCCTACGACATCGGTGGGTTACTAAGCAGTCGTATATGACTGCTTTGTACATTCCCCTCCGGAACACGACTTTGCATACGACTGAAACAGTCGTATGCAGTCGTAGGGGAAATACCAATACGAAAAACTAGGTTTTTCATATTGGTAAATTTCCCCCTACATTCCATTATGCCCCACCATTTGAGGGATAAGTAGAGCGAGAATGATCCCCACACAGGTATATAAGGAAAATCTTCCAAATCTTTTATTTTGTCTCTTAGATACAGCAGTCATCAGTACATATTAAAGGAAAAAGAATCACATAGGGTAATACTGATAAAATGTAATTCATTAAAACAAGGTTTAAAATGGATATGTAATTTCTAAACAACAATAGACTCCTTTCGGATAGAATATGTGCCTAGCAGATTGTAAAGCGTGAGATACAGTCAGGCTAGTTGACATTTATAGAGCATCGGTTACATTGCCGCAAGTCCAGTCCAACCTGTATTCAGCAGTACATAAGTCTAAAACAAAAATGCACTTTTGGTTGACCTTAATCAGTTAGTGGTTGTTGTTACCAAGGGTTTTATGGTTTACTAATTACTTAGATGAGAATCCACTATGTTGTGTAACGCGATTAGCATTCCAGAAACAATGCTGATGGCCTCCATCTGCAAACCAGGAACGGCGCACAAAGTATTTCTCACAAATGCGCTATCCACATTTCTAAGGGAATGTATTCTCATACACATCCCCTCACATGGTATCGAGGGTATTCACCAGCTGGAGGGCGGGTTTTTGGCTGGGCGGTGGTCTGTTTCTCAGACGCTCTGTAAGCAGCCATGTTTGCTGACTTGAATTAGAGCCATAATCCGATTTCGTTTCTAAATTTTCAGCGTTACGTGTGGACCAGAATAAGGTTTAAAGTCTTGTCATTAGGGGGCCTGGTGTTTCAGGCTTTCTCATTGGTTCCTGTTAAAAGGCAGCCAGCCGACTTCCGGTTCTGGGTTGATGGAGTAGGGAAGCAGGCTCCTCAGCTTCGTCCAAACTCACTGTTTTCACGGCTTATTCACAGCCTTCCAGGGCCCGCCGACTCACCCCAGCAGCCTGCTGTACTCAAGATGCCAGCGATGGACAAGTTCATGTCCCCCATGAATGCCGCTGCCACGTCCCTGTAGAGGCAGGAGAAGAAACGAGCAGACGGCAATATGGCGCCAGACACTGGATCTCAAGCTGCCAGCTACCAGGTACCACACTCCGCAGATGCCCCTGTCT
Organism: Crinia signifera; assembly: GCF_055691185.1. Lineage (NCBI taxonomy): Eukaryota > Metazoa > Chordata > Amphibia > Anura > Myobatrachidae > Crinia > Crinia signifera. Next base: position 122,375,497 of record NC_139226.1, on the reverse strand, counting down.
CATATGACAAAGTGGTTGCCGCCATTACAAATACTTTGTCCCCCTGTTACAATAAGCGGTAGCTGACATCACCACCCAGCTTAGGGCTTTGACCCAGCGAGTCTCCCAGGCTGAGAATCAGCTTGAGATGGCCACACATGACATTGCTGATTTACAGCACTCTGTTAAGGGTCTCACCACTGAGCACTATCATATGTGGATCAAGCTAGACGAAATTGAAAACAGATCACGATGGAATAACATCTGTCTAGTGCAGCTGCCAGAGTCAGTAAAAGGCCCAGCACTAGCACATTTCATCTGCAACACATTGCCGGTGATCCTTGGAATAGAACAAGATTGCAGGGGTATGGTGATAGAAAGGGCCTAGAGGGTGGGTCTGGTCCCTTCCCCTAATAAACCCAGACCCCGGGTGACACTGTTCAAATGCGTGAATTACCTGCACAAGCAAATTATATGGACTACATCACGCCCTCTCAAGGAAATAAAATTGGAAGACAACAGATTATACATTTTTCAGGATTATTCTGTGGAAGCTGACTAAGGCTCAAAAAGTGTTTTCCCCTATTTGCTCCCGCCTAGTTGCTTAGAATCATACATTTGGTTTGCTGTACCCAGCATGCTTACGCATCTACGAAGGCTCTTCCCAGAAAGACTTTCTATCCCCCTCAGATGCTGAGGCATGCCTGAGAGAAAACTCCTTCTCCACCCCTCCACCAGACCAGGACATAGGTGAGCCAAAGACCCCTCCTGCACCCACACGTCACCTACCCTGAAATTCTTCAGTCCTCACCCTGCAAGTGACTCCTGTACCTAGCTCATACACCTATAAGTATCTGTAGGCCTTACTGCTACTGCTACCTTTTAACCTGTATCCCCCGGACCCCCCCCCCACTTCCACTGATATTCCCTACCACATGTACACGCACACACAGACATTTTAGGATTAATTTGTTGGGAGACAATTAGCCTACCAGTATATTTTTGGAATGTGGGAGGAAACCGGAGTACCCGGAGGAAACCCACGCAAGCACTGGGAGAATATACAAACTCCGCACAGATATAGCCATGGTGGGAATAGAACCCATGACCTCAGTGCTGTGAGGCAGTAATGCTAACCATTACACCATCCGTACTGCTTAAATGATGTATGATTTCCTTCACTATTATATATCAGCCTGGAAACTTACACCCCCCCCCCCCTCCTTCATTTTCATTGTGGTTTGTTATTTTTTTATGTTATTGTTATTTTAATTTCTTCTATTATTCAAACGGTTCAAGGTTTTAATATGAGTTCTTTGCTTTGTTATAGAATAATTTGTAAGTTACTGTGCTGAGCCTTTTGCTCTATAAACAGTCGCCATAACACCATTAATAATTTATACTATATAATGTTGGATTGATTCCGGATAGCTTTTCAGATATATCTTACACTGATAAATGTAGGCCTGTTATAATGCTATTATTATCCGGCCCTGTCCATCATGCTTTACCTTTTTTGCTTTTTCTTTTAATATTCTTGCTTGCCCATGGTCTCAGACCTGGATAGTGCTACTGCTCTTACTTTTTCATTACCCCGGAAGTCAGCTACTTTCATCAATTATCATAACTATATCACCCTGTTATCCAATCGTAATGAGCAGCTGAAACATCCATGTTGGTTCTTTGTATATATTATTACAGTTTATTCCCTGTCTGTGTGTTCCTTCCGCCCCCTGTTCCCTACCTTCATTAGGCTCCTCTATGTATTCTCACATGTGTTTTTTATTTATCATATGTTCATAGCTATAAATGTCTGATTTGAAGATTGGTTCTTGGAACATCGCTTGCTTTGATTTCCCTGCAAATAGATGGAAAATTCTCCTGTGTCTGAACAAAGAGAGATACAACTGGCATGCTTGCAAGAAACACACCTCATCCCCTTAGAGATGCAAAAACTCAACATGCTCGGCTGGAAGGTACTGGGTGCTAGCTCCTATAATTCTAAAGTACATGGGGTTGTCACCTTGATCAAAGGTTTTGGAAATGATTATAGACCCAGAGGGCAGATTCCTAATTCTATCAATTCAGATTGCCTCCAAGACCCTTATAATTTGTAACATTTATGCCCGTAACAAATATTCTAAAGCCTTCCTGCAAAAGCCGATATCCTTCTTATTCCCTAAAGCTCCACTGCCATTTATAGTCTGCAGAGATTTTAAACTGATCTCTTCCTCGATTCTAGATCACTCCACTTCCACCAGACCTGTCCTCTCCCTACCTACCTAAACTGAGTGTACCAGCTCTCACACAATCCCTCCAGATGGTTGATGCTTGGTGGGCATTACACCCGACTGAAAGGGACTATACCTGCCTCTCTGCAGCCCACTCCGCACTCTCTAGAATAGACTACATACTAATGTCTGAATCCCTATTCCCTTTGGGTGGGGAAGCGGCCATTGATCCAATCGCACTCTCCGATCATGCCCTTATATTGGTTACAATGGGGTTGCTGCCACCGACTAACAAAACTGTAATCACTTACGAAATTCCGTAAATGATTAAAATCTGCTTGGGATTCTTTTCTGGCCAACAATAATTCACATACTGAGTCAGATCCGGTTTTGTTTTGGATGATGACCAAGGCAGTTATTAGAGGAGACATTCTCTGGTATGTCGCCAGCACAAAAAAGAAATTTACCACAAAGTACTCGTCCTTACCAACCGATCTCTCCCTGACCTTCCAACAATACAAATCATCCCCCACAGACTCAAACAAACAGACATATTTACACACTAAAATCGCCTATGATGCCTATATGCAATCAATGGTGATAGACATCTTTTCTCCACCAATTACCACTTCCATAAACTGGGAAATAAAACAGAGAAATTACTCCACAAATTTCCACCTCTACAGATATTCATCACTCCCACTCATCGCCAAATCCTTTATGATACATTGACTAAATTCGGCTTTCCTGATCACTTCACCTCTATCCTTCATCAATCATGACCCTCACACACAAATTACCTGCAATGGCCATCTCTCTGAACCCTTTGTGATACGCAAAGGAACCAGACAAGGTTGTCCCCTCTCACCGCTATTGTTTGCTATAGTGCTAGAACCCCTGGCCATAGCTCTGAGATCCTCCTCATTATACTCAGGCTTCCCCGTGGGCCCCATGAAATTAAAACTCTCCCTTTTCGCTGACAACATGTTACTGTTTATCTCCAACCCTGACCGCTCAATCCCTGAATTAGTTTGCCTCATTTATTTCTTTGGTACCAGATCCGGCTACCGGGTGAACTTTACTAAATCCAAACTTTAACTTTAATCTAATGCAGACTCACGAGCAATGGAATACATTCCTTCCTTACTCTTTACTAGGGCTAACTCCCATATTAAATATCTAGGAATACTCACCCCAAAACAACTCTCCTCTACCTACACTATAAATTACTCCCCCCCTTTTAGCTAAAATCTCCACACTCCTCTCTACTTGGAAACTTCTCCCACTATCAATACTGGGCAGGATTTCGGCCCTCCAAAGTGTAATATTCCTAAAATCTTTTTTTAATGTACTACAGATGCTACCTTTTGCCCTGAGTAAACCTGACCTATGAAAACTTTGCAAAACAATGATGGCTTTCTTATGGTGCGGTAAAAGACCTAGAATTGCTTTCTCTAAGCTGTCAGCCCCCAGATGCTTTGGTGGGGTTGGTGTCCCAGATTTTAAAATGTACAATGTGGCAGCCCTCCTAAGATGTGCGTCAGATTGGATCAATGGCACTAGCTCATTCACTAACACTGAACTAGATCCTGCATTACTTCCCCCTTTTTCTTCAAGTGCCCTGCTCCATTCCAGAGCATCAGCCATCCCACCAGATATATAGAATAATATACTGTTCCATGATATCTTCAGAGCCTGGCAGACTATAAACCGTAAACTGAGCATAAACCACCTCATCACCCAAAGAATCCCCTTCTGGGGCAATCCTAACTTTCCCATATCCATATTTGCAACTCCTATTACAAAATATGTATGACGCCAGGTGGTCCAAACCATATGATCAATGGATAACAGACATCCCCTCACTGCCCTCACCTGACAGCCTTAACTCTCACTATGAAACTACGCTCAAAGTGCTCAATTGGATATAAAGTTGTGCAGGTGCACAGCGATAGTCAGGCGCTGGGGGGGGGGGGGGTTGGGATAAGCAACAATGAACGGTGGACCATACGACAATTGGGATAGGGATAACGTGGGGGGGTTAGTACGACAAGATGGATAGAAAAAGGGGGGGTAATGCGATACAATGAGAGGATTTTTAGATAAAGAACTGAATAATGAAAAAAATGAAATGAAAAAAAAAAAAAAAAATGAAATGAAAAAAATGAATCAAATGAAAAAGACCTAAATAAAAATCAATACAAATAAATAAAAGTAAATAAATAAAAATAAAGGTACTTATGAGTTATCTGGGCGCCCGATTTTTTGATTGCATGCCTTAAGTTAAGGCATACAATCAGATGCGATGCGATGCAATGACCCGATTTTTCCATAGGAATCAATGTTAAAATTGACGGAGTTTATTTTAACATGGAATTCAATGGGAAAAAGGGGTCCTTTTCATACCCCTACTATCCAAGTGGGCATGGAGTTGGATATAAACCTGTGGCGAGCGTAGCGCGCCACCGAGCCCGAAGCGTGGCGAGCGAAGCGAGCCCCGCGAGGGGACGGTATTCTGCGGCCGTACCGCCGATGTTTTTACTCTGCACATGCGCAGAGGTCAATCTGCGCATGTGCAGCCCCCTTCGCCGCAGACGGATTTCGTCCGCCGCAAAGGGGGCGTATAGGGGCGTGAGAGGCATCATGCCCTCATTTCCCTATGTGTACGCCCCGCGTTTCATGGGCGTTCCCATGCAAACGCGGGGCGTACGCATGGTAATGAGGCCATGACGCAACTCATGGGGGCGGAAAGCTGACGTCGCCGGATGTCAGCTTTCAGCCCCCATACAAGCTACCACACGGACGATTGTCCGTGTGGTCTCAGCTTGCGGGAGCTGCCGCGGCGTGCGGACCTGCCTTCGATGGTCGACGACCATCGAATGCAGGGGGCAGCTCCCACCATGGTGGAGGCGTAGCCTCCACCATTTTTATGCGGATCGCCAGCCGTCCGTGTACGGACGGCCGTGGCGATCCGTAGGGTGGGCGGGGATTCGTCTGGTGCGGTCGCAGCCGCATATGCAGCTCGACCGCACCAACCAGAATAAGGGCCATTGTATCGCATTACCCCCCCTTTTTCTATCCATCTTGTCGTACTAACCCCCCCACGTTATCCCTATCCCAATTGTCGTATGGCCCACCGTTCATTGTTGCTTATCCCAACCCCCCCCCCCAGCGCCTGACTATCGCTGTGCACCTGCACAACTTTATATCCAATTTAAAACTTCTTAATCAGGCTGCTTCTACCCACTGAGCGCAAATCCTATAAAAAGGATTTTTTCCTTTACAAACCCATGCTCAAAGTGCTCAGCTCCTCATTCTTACAAGAAAGGCATATTAAAGTATACAACAAGCATATATTTTTCGCCAGCATGTCTGTCACATTTTGTGCCTTCAATCATAGGAGAATGTCTGAAATGCTATGTTTCCAAAGCTTCCTTCTTCCATTGTATTTGGGAATGAGGAAAAATCTGTCTGTTTTGGAACAAATTACTAGGCAACATCTACTCAATGTTCCAAATCCGAGTACCTCCTGGCCCACTGTCCTGTTTATGTGCAAACTTCCATAACTGGGAACTAACCCCTCAACATTGACATTTGATACCATGTTTAACAATCTTTGTAACAGTCGCTAAAAAGGTTATATTGAGGCATTGGTTCTCCCACGTCCCTTGGAGAGGCACATGGGAAAATGCTTCAACTTTTGTACTTCGACAGGAGGTCAGCCACGGTTCCAAATATAGAAATGGATTATAATTAAATATTATTAGCTATGGGGCAAATATATCTAGACACATAAACAAATTTGTAGTGTTTTTGATAACACAGAGTGGGCGTTACATAGGCAACTTCTCGAATCTGCTTAGCTGGTTTTAATATATTTGAATTTCATTAAACTAAACACCTCAACAGTTTGCACATGAATGCATTAAGAGGAATTGATATAGAAATCCTTTATATACAACCCCCCCCCCCCCACACACACACACACACACGAATTTGCCTTTGAGAAAGAACCAGAATAAGGGCCAATGTGTAGGCAGTGTATATGTAACTTTTAATAAATAAATATTGTAGTGTAAGCCAAAGACAGGTCTTGCAGAATATGTTGTTTCAGAAAGACAAGTAACATCATTACTTTACGTAAATGAATACAAATGGTTACCAGATGCCTTTGGAGATCAAAGTCAGTGTGAGTAACGCTGGTTTCCATGGCAACATTGGTTTGAGTCAAAATGAGCATCAGAAACAGTAGTTTTCTATTAGCTGTTGCCAGAGCGTTCCATTGGAGACACAATATTCTCTTAATTCACAGGGTGCATCTGATAAACTTTAACATTAAATGTGGCTAGCTTCTTCAATTTGCATAGTATAAATGCTAATGAAAGAAAAATATAATAATCTTCAAAAGTACAGAAAATGCTAGTATACTTTTTTCAAAAACATAAAAGTAAATATCAGTTGCTATGCACATTAAAAACTTTGTGATACCGTTACCTGAGGGACAGTTTTCTGTTACATAGTATCCTAATAATAACATTCATTTTGGTAAATAGCAGCAGTTAATATGAAGCAAAAACAATTCCAAAATTGTGAATTAATCTCAATATTTGTTTCCTTTGTCCTTCTTGTAACATAAATTATGAAGAATTATAGTTAACCATTCTAATACCAGAGAAAAGCAAATTTGCTCTTTCCTTATTGCATTGCATGTAGAAAAGTAAGACTTGATAGGATGCCTTAATAAAAATATTTTGGGAAGATGGTAAATAATTCTTAAGAAAATCAATTCAATTTAATAGATTTCTATACTGTATTTTACTAAATAATTCCAGTTTCCATCCACTTTAATAAAATAGTTACTGAGGTGAGTATTAGCATGCCTCAAAATAACATGGCAAGGTCTTATTGAAAAACAAGAGAGTTATTACTGTATTTTTGAAAATGTCCCTCCCAAAATGGCCACCGCTTCAGAAGAGACAGTTGTGCAGGATGCTAGAGGTGAGAGTAGGGGAGTAGGGCAGTCAGGGAATCAAGATGTTGCAGTTACAGCATGAGGCTTCATGAAATGGTCTCATTGAATCGACTGACAACAAGCAAGTAGTGTGCAATAATTTGTAAGGAGTGTTATCTTTGTGTGGGTCATAAAATGGTTATACAGGCATAACTGTGGGGACATAATATGGTATCAGGGGCATTACTATGTGGAGAATAATATGGTGATCTTCAGAACTGTGGGGACACAATATGATGTCAGTGGCATTACTGTCACGCTAGGGGTACCTTGTGGATCTGTCTGAGGCCTGGAGGTTGGGTGTTTGCGGATTGAAGGAGACTGGAGAATAGCAGGTTTGATATAACTCTTTATTGTAGCACCAACATGAGAAGGCAAGACCATAAATGAAACTGTAGATCAGAAAGCCCAGTGGAATACCTGGGTAACAACTGAGAGTCCAGAATGATGGGATTGATCCCAGAGTCTCTGTAGCTTACTGGGGAAACAATGACTGACTGTGGGAGCAGACGGCAATGGGCAATAGGGGACGGAAGTCAGCGACCTCCGATGACTGGCAGTAGACGCGAATGCCGACAGCAGGGAGGAACCGCGTCAGCGAGCTGAAGGACTGACAGCAGGTGCAGAGGCAGACAGCAGGATGGAGAAGCGTCAGCGGGCACGGAGGGCTGGCAGTAGATGTGAATGCATACAGCAGGCTGGTGAGGCGTCAGCAGGCACAGAAGACTGGCAGTAGGTGCGGATGCAGACAGCAAGATGGTGAGGCGTCATCAGGCACTGAAGACTGGCAGTAGGTGCGGAGGCAGACGGCAGGATGGTGAGGCGTCCGCAGGCACGGAAGACTGGCAGTGGGTGCGGAGGCAGACGGCAGGATGGTGAGGCGTCCGCAGGCACGGAAGACTGGCAGTAGGTGCAACTGGACCACAGGCAGATGTGATGGTGTGTCAACGGACACGCAGGACTGACGACAGGTGCAGCGGACCGACAGCGGGAATGGAGATGTGGCACGCAGGGCTGGCAGCAGGTGCAACTGGTTGACAGCAGGAGTGGAGATGCATCAACAGGCACGCAGGGCTGGCAGCAGGTGCAGCGGATCGACAACAGGAGTGAAGATGTGTCAACAGACACGCAGGGCTGGAAACAGGTGCAGTTGGTCGACAGCAGGAGTGAAGATGTGTCAACAGACACGCGAGGCTGGCAGCAGGTGAAGCTGGTCGATAGCAGGAGTGGAAATGTGTCAACAGACACGCAGAGCTGGCAGCAGGTGCAGTTGGTCGACAGCAGGAGTGGAGATGTGTCAACAGACACGCAGAGCTGGCAGCAGGTGCAGCTGGTCGACAACAGGAGTGGAGATGTGTCAACAGACACGCGGAGCTGGCAGCAGGTGCAGCTGGTCGACGGCAGGAGTGGAGATGTGTCAACAGACACGCAGAGCTGGCAGCAGGTGCAGCTGGTCGACAGCAGGAGTGGAAATGTGTCAACAGACACGCAGGGCTTGAGAGACTGTAGCAAACCTGAAAGGGCTGGAGGCAGAATGCAATTTGCAAAGTCCAGGAAACAGGTGTGACCCTGTAAGGGCTGGGAGCAGAATGCAAATGCAGGTATCCAGGTATCAGGTGTTGAACTGCAGGAAACGAAGACAGGGATCAGAGATATCACAGGGCAAGGACAGGAGCTCAGGCTGAAGCTTCCTCCACAGGGATTGACAACAAAGTACTGGCGCTTGTATGCCCCAGAGGGCTCTGCTTTATCCCCCAGGGTAGATCTTGATTGGAGGAGTTGAACTGGAGCTCTGAACCATTGGCTGGCTACAACAACATGGCGGCGCCCGGACTGGAGACAAACAACCTTGGCTGGCTGTCATGCTGGATGCGCGTGCTGCAGGCCCCAGGAAGATGGTCGCGGCCGGGAGACCTAGACGCCGCGCTCCCCGTCCTGCACCCAGACGGATGGCCCGCAGGCCCCGCCGCCGGAGATGAACAGGTGAGCGGCGCGTCCTAACAGCGGCCGTGACAATTACAGTGTGAATCATAATGTATAAAATATATTAATATAAGGAGTAGAAATTACACATATTGTAAGCAGCATGAATGTGGTGGCCTATATCTGTTGGGTTCAGGGTGAAAAAACTGTGGTTTAATATTCTCTTTTTCTGCAAGGACAGGACCCTTGCAACAAGACCAAGGCCATTTTTGGCATACACGTCAAGACCACACACTTTTTTTTATATATGAAAGGCCCAATGGGGTGCAATATTAACTGTTTGCACTGGGAAGCAAATGATCGAAAAAAGACCCTGAATTCATTATATGTAATAGGTAATGAGAGTATGTAATCTCGCTTCAAACTCGCTAAAACCGTTCTCACACGGCAAAAAATCGCCATTCAAATATTGACCATGTTTTTAGAACTATATTCCATTAAAAGAAGGGCCCATCAATTATGTATGTTTTGCATTATTAATTGTACTAGACCATTGTCATATCACTACATATATGTTTTTTTTTATTTATGTACTGTTACTGTGCAAGGCGCCAGAGTGCCCCAGGTGGGGTGGGGGTGCGGAACTGTTGCGGCGCGGCTGGGGGGTGTCGCCGGGAGTGTTGCAGCGTGGCTCAGGGGGGCGGTGTGTGTGCCAGGAGTGATGGGGGCTGCTCAGGGGGGGGTGCCAGGAGTGATGCGGCAAGGCTCAGGGGGCGTTCAAGGAGTGTTTCAGCACTGCTCGTGAGGGATGCCGGGACTGTTGTGGCATGGCTCGAGGTGGTGTGCCGGGCGATGCGATGCTCACCTACATGCCACAGGACCCAGGCTGCTGCTGCCACTTCATGGTGGTAGGGGGAGGATGGGCGTTGCAGAGGTGGCCATACCATCCAGGGGGGGATACCTGCTCCATCTTCCGCCCTCCAGTAGACGCTGCCCTAGGCAAATGCCTTATACTACCTAGTGGTGGTGCTGGCCCTCGTTACACAGAGTAATGTGACGTTTAAAACTGAAATAGGCAGGAGATTATGGTGTGCCTGAGAAACGTTTTATTTTGTAGCGAGTACCCATAGAAGATGGTAGACACGCTCAATGGGTGGTGTTAGACACACCCAATGGGCAGTGTTAGACATGCCCAATAGGTGATGCTAGGCACACCTCTTTGATGGTGCATAAAATGTGCTGCACACTCCTATGTTTAAGACTAGCAAATTTTGCCTCAGCAGCAGCGTGTTCAGCAAAAGCCTGCACAGATCAGTGAGATTCCGGCTGCCGTAATGTGTGGCTAATGCCATAATGATTTGCACCCATGAATAGGATCGACCCCTAAATATGAATATATCCTCCTGAGCACATTCATTACACAGTGCCTCAAGGTAAAGATATGTGGAGAGAAGTGAGGTACAGTATACAACAGTAGCTTACCTGTTTTAACATATTTATATAAAAAAACCTCTAGTATATTAAAACAAACATGAATTCCTTGAGTAGAAGCATATGTATATATGCACTCTCTAGTGGTTAGGCAAACCATTGTGGTTGCTGGCCACACCCTCTCTTGGACTAGACACATCCCTAAACAAGTGCCCCTTCCAGTGTTTTCCCCACTATGGGTCCTTCATGTCAAAGTCCGAAATTGAACAAAACAATTATTTGGAATCAAAATCATTACACGGAGTTCTGTGCAAATCTCTCATTTTTACATCTCTCTATAATGAAAATGGTGAATTTTGTATGCATGTGTTATATTCTATGTATTGAGATAAATATGTCTTTGAGCTTAAATGCCAATTTCAAGCTATTTTTCTGCTGTAAACTAGAAAGATGTTGCATGTGTTTCTTATTACAATAACTGAAAATCTCTAAGTTCTTTTTTTTCTTACAAACTACCTTTCATCTAATATACAACTTAGGTTTTTCAAAGAAAGTTTCTTTAATATAACAATAATTTGAATCTTCAAAGGATTTTTAGAATTAGATTGAATTACTTTAGATGACTTTAAAACAGAGTTTGACGGTTCCAACTGAGATTATGAAATTATTTATTTTGTATATTTTAAGCAATAAATGATACAAATTTAGAAGCACACTGAAAGGCTGAGCAATAAACACGTAATAGTTAAAACATAAAGGGGTTAATATAGGGGTCAGAGTTAACATACAACTGTTTGCAGGGTTTATTTAATGTTTTTATGCATGCTATGCTGCAACAATTTCCAGGTATGTATTTACCAAGCAGTGTTATTACATTTTCTACTAAGAATTAAAACTTTCAAATGCAACATCAAATCACCATTATTGTTAAATTTAAAAGAAGCAACATTTACAATTCCAACTATCTGGTCAATTAGACGGAGATTAATCACATAATACTTACATTGAGGTCAGTCATTAAGCATTTAATTAGGAGGCAGCTTACATTCTTTTATGAGAGGAACTATTTTATTACGATTTTAATGGGGATTTTAATAAAAGAACAATGTGATAGTTTCAACTCAAAAGGATCATTTAAACCACATTGCTGTTAATATGCATTTTAGTCTCAGTCATTTTGTTCTGCAATCTCACACTGTTTATAAATCTAAGCATGTATTAGAGACTGAGGGGGTTAACCACACTACCAACAACAACAACAGAAAACATTCAACCTAAGAGAACCATAAATAAAAAACACTCCACCACCCGAACAAAGAAAATATCCACCCTACAACAAGAGGAATATGCAGTTATCTCAAAAACTTGTAAAACATCCTTTGTTCAATGACAACAAGATGCCATAATTGAGGAGAAACAAGAACTCAACTCCCTTTTCCAAAAAAACTTCAAAACCCACACGAAACTCAAGTTATGAGAAAGAAAACCACCCCCAATTGTGCGTATCTGGAAGAAACAGAAGATGAGAGTGTAGAAAAATATATATAGAATATTTGGTACTTGTGTAGTTTCAAGTTGGCAGGCTACGCTATGTTTTCAGCGTAGGCAGACATGGATAGTGGAACACATTCACACCTGTCATGTCAGTTAGGTTGAAATCGCCAATGGTTCCCACACAATGTAATAAGCGCTGACTGACTACACTAACTGCGTTATGCTGACTGACTACGCTAATTACATAAGGTCCGGCTAGCCGCGAACAAGCAGGAACACGACGCGGATACTGACAGGGACGCCTCACTGACTACGCTAACTACGTAGGCTCTGGCTAGCCGTGAATGGGCGGGAACACTATGCTTATACTGACAGGGATGCTGACTATGCTGGCCGTGGGAACACTACACTGATTCTGACAGGACGCTATGCTGACTGTGTAACTGCCGCCATGAAGCTACACAAGTACCGAAGTTTTTTTTAAATTGAACCATGGCATAGAAAACCATCAGATGCAACCCCCAGAAACAAAAGACAACGTAACAACCAAAAAGAAGGAAGAGAGGATGTAGAGGAGGTACAAAGAAAAAAACTGAACCACACCAAGACCGAAGAAACAACCACCACATTCAACTTCAGCAAATTACAACTTTTAAACGATGACCTCTTTTGCAAAAGCTCCTATATAGAGACTTTCCAAAAATCAGTAGAAAAGGACATAGATAATCTTTCAGAAAACTGAGGAAGAAAAATAATCTATCAAAAGGAGAATTCCAAGCCTTGAAAACCATTAAGAAAGATCAGTCGATAATAATAAAACCAGCAGACAATGGAAGAGGAGTAGCAATGTTGGACAAGATCATGTGTGAAAAAGAAGTGACCCAATTGCTATCAGACACAACCACCTATGAAGTCTTACCTAATGATCCCACAGGACAATTCCAAGAAGAACTGACTGCAATTTTGGATGAAGCCCTCACCATGGGACTCCTGAACCAAAACAAATACAAATTTATCAGAATTTATCAAAGATACCAACTTTCTATTGTCTACCAAAGATCCACAAAGATCTCACATACCCAGCCGGATGTCCAATCGTCTCAGGCATAAACTCCATTTCTTCAAACCTATCAGTTTACCTAGACTCTTTTACACAACCCTTAGTGACTGCAAAACAAAGTTATCTAAAGACACAATTCATATCCTACAACTGCTAGTCAAACTTGACTGGAAACCCACATCTTAGGCACCAGCGATGTCACATCTCTATACACATCAATCAGACATCAAACCCACCACTATCTAATAAAATCAGCTTTATTCCCTCCAAACTTCATTATGGAGGGAATTAAATACATACTTTACCACAATTACTTCTGGAACGATGGCAACTTCTTTATCCAGACATGCGGAACTGCCATGGGCACTTCATTTGCACCCTCATATGCCAAACTTTTCATTTCAAAATGGTAAGACAATTTCATCTGTTCAAGCAACAAACATCTACACAACATCATACTTTGGAAATTATTTTTTTCATATGGGGAGGGACAGAATAAGAACTGGAAGAGTCCAAAGAGTACCTGAACATAAATACACTCAATCTGCGCTTTACCACCACAAGCAAAAACAATGTCACCTTTCTGAACCAAGAAATCACCATAGAAGAGAACAAAATCATCACCAAAACTTATACAAAACCAGTTGACTAAAACAATATTCTCCCCACCCACTGTACTCACCACAGAAATTTGATAAAAAATATCCCATTGGGACAATGTAAAAGGCTTTGCCGAAACTGTACAGAGCAAACCACTTTCTTAGAACAAAGCAACACTATGACAAATAACTTTATACAAAAAGGCTACAAAGAAGAACCGCTGTGATGCCAATTACAGTCAGTCACCATCCTCAACTCAAATACAAGGAAAACAAGACCCAGACTTAGAAACAAAAACTGACCTTTGTAACACAGTACAATAGTAACCACAGAACATTTGGGAAGAATCTGGAGAAGAACTGGTACATTTTGCAATTAAATGAAGCCCTTATTGATGGATAGGCTATGAATCATCTACAAGAAGGCAAAAAACCTGAAACAAGAGCTGTTATCCAGCTTCATTAAGCCTGAAAAAACCATTGGAGAAACAGAAATCATGGCTTCCTTTCATGTCTCAATTGCAAATTTGCAAAAATGGAAATAGGACATCAACATAACCCATCAAAGCATTTATTTCCGAACAATAAAGAAAGACTATGAGATAAAAGATCATCTTTCCTGTGAGTCCGAAGGGGTAATATATCTACTCTGCTGCTCCTGTGGCAAACAATATATAGGACAGACTAAGAGACAATTAAAAATAAGACTGTCTGAACCCATCTACAACATCAGGAAAGGCCTGACTACACACTATGTCTATCAAATCATTTCTTACAAACCCATGACAAAAATTCAGCAGGCCTATATTTCATTGGAATCAAAAAAGTCAGCTGCCAGCCCATTTCTGTCCCAGTGTGCATATACTGTATATGTGAAAAGTCACTTTTATATGCGTGCACCCTCCACATCTTTCGATGGTCGGCGACCACCAAAAGATGGGGGTGCTCTCTGCAGCATGCGAATGGATGTTTATGTTAAACTTCCATTTGCAGCCTGTGTGTGGGGGAACACACGCTGGGAGGGGGGGGGGTGGTGTACTCGCAAGGCTGCAAATTCGCAGCCTTGCAAATCAACCAAAATAACCCCCTGAGTTTTCCCACTTTTAGTAGGTTTTAGAGACCTCCATCTTGCTTCTGCTTATTTTCAACCAGTTTTATTATGTTCCCATTTACCAGATGCTACCTACAGGCTTCCCTCAGTCTGTTGTGCCTCCAGCCTGTCTTCCAAAGCAGGATGTGATTCAGAAGGTTACCTGTTGCCTGTGTATAGACATTATAACCAGTGGCTATTTTACAGTACTGTAAAGCATGATTACATTTAAGGATTGTACAACATACATAAATGGCATACATTCCTAATACATTAATGTTGACACAATGCTTTAGCAAGCACCTTAGTGTCCTGTTGTGTCAAGACTAACATATCAGGATAGTGAAAGGTAATTTTGTTTGCAAGAAGCATATGTGATTGGATATCATTTTTTTACAATTTTTAAATTCCATTTTCAAATACAGGAAACAAGTATCTAATTAAAACAATTGGGTGAAGTTTTGAGTTAATGCAATTGGTTTTCTACAAATGTGACTGAAGTTAGAGGCTGTGATTTGTAGGAGACAGAGGATGTTTGTTGTGCCAAAGGCAATTAGCATCTTTTGAGCTTACTCAATTGGGTCTCTTTAAAGTTTTGAAAGAAATATGATGAAAATAGCTGCTGTAGGTTGAATTTAAGGTTTGTAAATGTCTAACAACAGTAAAGAACATGAAAAGGATATAGTAAAATACCTTCTTACAAATCTCATTTCCGCACTCACGGATTTTACCATTGGTCCTGATTCAGGTGCACTTGTAGTAAGCAGAGCTGATGCTTCCTTGGAAGATAACATATTTTAATAATACATAAGGTGTCTGGTATAAGTTGACACCTGCATGCATTCGGAATCCACTGTTAAGTCTGAGGATGAGCATTGATTCACTATTGCGACTAGATAAGTAATCCCGAGTTATGCAGTCTGGCCGCTGCATATCCGTCACTGAAGCCAGCAAATCGTTGTAGTAAGATGAAAACCCTGGTCTCTACACTTCCACAAAATAGAGGCAACATACCTCCACTTTGTAAAACAGAGCCAATTGCCACATTGCAAGCAATGACGCAGAACCCATACTACACATATACAGTTGGTATACTGCATACAAATAAAATCAAGCTAAATCAGATCCATGGTTTAAAGAATATTGCATATGTACTTTAAATTGTAGAAAATGTACTTAGATGTTTCCGGCATCGTAGATTTATAATGGGTTTTTATTATGTATATACACATCATGAATGTGTGTAAAATTAATTAATTTAGAGAAGTCTGCCATTCTTATATAAATAGCATTTGCATAGGTTAAAAGGTCAAGAATGGAAAATTGTCAGCAGATACCTGAACAATTTTCCATGGCAACCAGATTAGAAATGTTTCAGTGTATGCCAAGAATACTATAGGTAGCTATCCTAATACTATATACAGATATCAGAAGCACTAATCTAATGCACTTGTATTTTGAAAAATAATTCTTAAAATGTACCAGTAACTTTCCTTCTTTCATATATCCATTACTGGTTGTGCTTTGTATAACACTTTATTGAACATCACATCTGCAGTCATAAATCAGGCTTCGGTAGAAAGTTGATTGGTCATTGGGCATTTGTGTTTGTTCATGTGTTATTTATTTAATAAGAAGTTTAACTGTTGGAACAAACCTTTTTATATTATCCCTGCGTAAAACGTGATTTGGAGATATTTCCACAGAGCTCCAAACAAAAATCCTCTTTGTGACATGTTTTAAATTGAAGCTTTTTCTGCCAATTTTTCAATTTCTAAGAATCCAGCCATGAGGACTGAGAATTGCTTAAAAAGCCATGACATTACCGATTGCAAACTTCTAAATAACTGCAGTAAAAGGCAACAGAGCGGTATTGAATACTCAACACATTTGTATTACTTAAAGCAAAGCAGTCAACAGCTGAATGATCCCTAAGAAATACAGACAGTCATCTCATTCAATGGAATGTTCACTAACCCGACTCCAATTGAAAACAGATCTGAAATAAATTAAATATAATTCCTTGGTTGCTCTTCTACATAGAAAACATTATCAATTCATTAGGCAAAGTGGCTTGGACTTTTTTCCTTAGCAGTACAGTGAAATGTGTTCATATGATGCCCAAATACATTTGTTGAGGTGTGGCCTGAACGTAAAGGCTTTGTTATGTTTTTTATTAGCTTAGGCATACAGATGGAGTACCTCTCAGCCAATCCAGCGAAAGGCGAGATGCCCTCCATCAGAATGGGGAGTGAGAGCGTCCCGTGTGCCCATGCCCCCTTCTGGTGGCTAATGAACGGTGGTTCAAAATGTAGCTCTTAAATGAGAGCTACTCCATCTGTACCAGTGTTTTTACAACGGACCTGTTTGATACGCTGCATATTTATTTATTTATTACCAGTTACTTATAAAGCGCACACATATTCCGCAGTGCTTTACGTAGAATATTTGAACATTCACATCAGTCCCTGCCCCAGTGGAGCTTACAATCTATATTCCCTACCACATGTACACGCACACACAGACATTCTAGGGTTAATTTTTGTTGCCAATTAACCTACCTGTATATTTTTTGGATTGTGGGAGGAAATTGGAGTACCCGGAGTAAACCCATGCAAGCATGGGGAGAATATACAAACTCTGCACAGTTAGAGCCATGGTGGGAATGGAACCCATGACCTCAGCGCTGTGAGGCAGTAATGCTAACCATTACACCATCCGAGCATATACACGCAGCCTAGCAAACAGGTAAGCACCACCCACCGCCCAGCTGAATGCCCACCACAAGAATCCCCTTGCTACTAAGCGAAGAGATGTGTATGTGAACACATACCCTCACATGCGGGCGTCTGGCCGAAAAATCTTTCGATGGTTGCTGAGACATTGAATGATTTTTCTGCTGTTCGCTAATAAAAGTCAGTTTAGACTGACCTATAGTATGCCAGCTGGTCGTCGAGAGGGGGACGGGCGCTGATGTCATGTGAGCATGTTACATGGGATACGGTCGCTAATTGCCAGCCAAATACGCCAGGAAAATACACTTCATTTTTCTGGCGTATTTGGCAGAAGCCTGCACAGATCAGTCAGGTCCATACAGGCTTCTGTGTAAAAAAGATAAAAATAAATAATAAAAAAAAAAAAACACATGGGATCCCCCCCACGGCCGTAACCAGCACCCAGCTCTAATACACACACGCAATGTAGCCATTGGGCGGTATTCAATGTGAATACCGGCGAGGTTCAGCGAATCCTGTTTAGGATTCGCTGCACATTCGCCACGTTCCGGAGCCTCGCCGGCTCCGGTATTCAACGAGTCAGGGGCTCGCTGCCCCTGACCGGCGAATATGAGCTCCTGCGGCGAACGCCGCAGGGAGCCTGAGGACGGTGGCAGGCAGGGAGATGGAAGTCTCTCTGCCTGCCCCAGAGCGTATGTGGGGGGGAGGTGGGCTCCCCGGGTGCCAGGCAGCACAGGCTGCCCCCCGGGGGTGCCAGCAGGGGACCGGGTATATTCACTACACCCGATCGTGCATATGTAACGATCGGGTGCAGTGAATATATGAATATCTAATGAGCGGCTCGGCTCCGGAACCCCCTGCTGGCTGCTGAATAAAAATAGCATGCCCCTCCTCAGAATAAAATTCCTGATTTTTTGACACCAAATGTAAAAAAACAAAATACTTTATTTTAAAAGTTCACATTCCACTTCACCATAAAAAGATAGCGATTGCTACTCGGTGAATCATGCCGAAAAAAACCTTCAAATGTATTCGCCATCTGGTCATTGAATAGGGTGATTCACCGTTTAGTCAAAAATTCGCCAAACAGCACAAATTCGCCATAAAAACCTGGCGAATCAGGCTCATTGAATACCACCCATAGTCTCTCTTCAAATTCTCATCTCTCACTTTCTCTGCCATAGACAGCGGTCAATTTAGTACAAATATTGATTATTTACGGACTGCACCACTGTCAATCAAGGTACTGTATGGGCTTTACAGAGGGAATTTATGACCTCATTTTTAACTAGGTTATACATTGCATCATACTGTAGCTTTCATGGCTTGGCTTACACTCACCCACTTGGACTGGCACTCTAGAGAAGATCTTTTTTAAATCAATATGACCACTAAATTTATCCTCAACACGTGAAGCCAACACTCAACAACGTATTCTATTAATCAAACAATGAGTAATTTACTAACATATTTCACTGAATATAATAACAAGCATAGGAGCTACCACTGCTTTGCACATGACAATGCCTCATTTATGTATAGTATTTACAGGCAAAATAAATTATAAGCTTTAACTGTTTGCTCAGTATCTTCCTGAGTTTCCGAAGGGAGATGCAAGTGCGATGTCCATAATTTGCCCGGAAGCTTCCCAGGTGGCAGTACTGCATACAATACACTTTATGCAGTCCTTTTGCATACGATGTACCCAATGGAATGCCAGCTAAGCCTGCCTGAGGCTTGTCGATCCAACATATCTGTAGTGCAGTCCTTTCAATATTCAGGCTACGATCGGATGCACGGTCCTGTGATATCAAAAACATGTGATTTTGATACTTTTCATCCAAATTCATTGTTGTAAAAAGGCCAAAATCACCCTAGTGTATGGACGGATTCAGTATTGAAACCCGGCGGTCGGGATCCCGGCGTTCAGAATCCCGACGACGGAATCCCGACAGCCGAAATGCCGACAAGGGGGGGACGTGGATCGCCCCCCCTTGCGGGCTCGCTGCGCTCGCCACGCAGCGGGCCCGGTGCCTCGCTACGCTCAGCACACTAATTTATTCTCCCTGGACACCCCAGGAGGGAGAATGTGTCGCATTTCAGCGGTCGGGATTCTGGCGTCGGGATTCTGAACGCCGGGATCCCGACCGCCGGGATTTTAACTGCATCCCGTATGGACACCTTAAGTTTTATACCAGAGCATGGGACCCCATCAAGCCAGCAGGTCAGCCACCCCAGGGCACCACACTAGTGCATAATCTCTGTGTTAAGGAGTGCTACATACTGTAGGTGAGAGGCAATAATTAGAATGCTGTTATATTAGTAAAATGTAGGCCCATTGTTTTTTGGCCAAAAAGTATGCCAACCCCTCGATTTGCTCTATATTAGATTGCAGAGTTCATTATAATTGGTTTGATTAGCAGCACATGGTACTATAGAGTGTGCATCTGCATTATATGTTTTCTTTGTTTATAGACTAATAACATGGTGCTATTCTGGATTATATCGATTTAGATGACACATGGGTGAAATTTAATAGGATGAGAGAATCAGAAAGTGAGAGATTTGGTAAGAAATCTCAGTTTTTCTAAAGCGGCAATCATTTACACTGCAAAATCAAAATGCTTTTGCAGTGTAAATGGTTGCCGCTTTGAAAAAAAAATGTAGATCTCTTACCAAATCTCTCTTTTTGATTATCTCATCCTATTACATTTCAACCATAGATTGAATAATTCTGTAATAAAAGATATACATTACTTAGTAATAATTGTACACTATTGGATAATATTTCTAATGTTATAAGGTATATTATATAATTCATATTTGAACTCAGTATGCAGTTGTAATAATGATGACAGTGACAATGTATATACAGTGCATACAGAAATATTATTTATGGTCTTTGGTTGTTATTTAATATGATAAATAAATTACATACATTATCTCTATAAAATAATCATAAAATTGTAGTCTATATCTCAAACTTGAAGAGTTGTGTTTCCGTTTTTATTAGACTAGATTGCAGTTTAATAGATGCTTTTAATCTAACAAAAATTCATTCAAGGAGGTATTTTCAATCTTCCTTGAATTATAATCAAATATAAAAAAACACGTTTACGTATTGTCTCGCCAGATAATATACTGCATCTCTAAGATCCGTGGTTGTTAATGATTTAAACTATGTAATGTATTGTAAATGTCAAATATTCAGATGGATCAATCATGTCATTTTTACTAGTAAATGCATTTAATTTGTCATTTATCATATCGATGAAGAGCACATTTTATATAAGCTTTGCAGCTGTTAACAGTGTCAAATATATTTTAATCTTCTACGAGTGAAATAGCAAAGGCATTTGGAATGTGATTTTTTTTCTTACTTTTTTATTAACATTATTAACTTTCTTTGTGTCAAGGTCTACTGTTCAGTTGGAAATAGCAAAGAATAGCAAAAAGAAATTATTAAAAAAAATGTAAACTCCATATCAGTCTTTTAGACCGGATATTAAAGAATTGTTCTTACCAAAGATATTAATTTGTAATTACAGTTATCATCGAAATGGGCACTGTGTTTGAAAACAAATATTTTATAATGCTTTATTATAATATACTATCTAGTAAAACGTTGCTTACATGAATATATCATCTTCTGAGAGGTAACTTACTGTAGTAAATCTTAGGACACAATATTAAAAACTGTGACATATGCGGTGGTATGTTATACAGTCTACACCAGAGGATACCGGCTGAACTCAGATTTTGGACCAGATGCACTAAGCTTCAAAAGTGATAAAATGGAGCGGGATAAATCACCAGCCAATCAGCTCCTACCTGACATGTCATAGGCTTTGTTTGAAAAATGGCAAAGGAACAAAAGAGATAGGAACACAGTTTTTGAGGCACCTGGGAACCTATCTGGAAACCTAACACCCATATCTGCTTCTGGAGAATCTGTACAGGGGTCCACCCGGGTTGTTACATCTGACCCCGCCATATGCTCCATAACCGGCCTTTGGTGAAAGGCCAGATACGGTACCAGGCTTTGTTTGTTCTTACATTTTTATTGTTTGTTTTTATGTAAATAAATTGGTTGGTTACGCTACGAGTGTTTTCCTTATGTATTTATGAGGAAACTGGGAAGAACGGAAAAAATCCTTGAAATAATTCCTGAATTTATTGTGGCCCCTGATCTACGCCTAAATTCTTGGCCTAAAGGAGAGGCCCAGATAAGGTACAAGTACCCTCACCTCTGTGCTATTTTATGACATATGTGTGTTAAACATCTAAGGGAAATCTGCACCATGAGATTTTCTCTATCTTCTTTTTGAGGTAAAATACATCGAAGAACCAAACTCGAGGAACAAGAACTATCCATCACAAAAGGAGATCACAAAAAGAAATTATCATCGTTCAGTTATTTCATCTGCCCCAAATGGAAGCGCAGGGTTCCTATCTCTTTTGTTCTCTTTGGCATATACTTTGTAGTAGGTGGTACTACCAGATGCCCAGCAACATCTAAGTGGAAGCGCAGACTACAGTATTTTCTCTTTTCTCTTTTTTCTTGTGTTTGAAAAATGTCAGGCAGGAGCTGATTGGCTAGCTTTTTATCGCTGTCCATTTTATCACTTTTGAAGCTTAGTGCATCTGGCCCTTTATTTCTGCTTTTAAAAAAAGACAGACGTTTTTCCTCTGACTTCTTTTTAAAAGTCATCGTTTACTTCTTTAAATGATTGACGCTCTAAAAAAATGAGTTCATCTGGCATCTTCTGGTGAACTTGGACTGTATTATATCCCACTGGTAAAATCATTTATGGTAGAAGAAGATTGAGGCATTGGACTTTTAGTAAAGATTCCTGAACATTGCTTAAAATACACCCACTACCTGAAAAAAAAAATACATTACGATTAGTTGGGAATTTTATATTTGCAATGTATCACTGCTTTGTATGAACCAATATTTTGCACCACAAATTTGTGAATTCACAACAAGTCAGGTCTGTAAAGGGGAAATCACTATTTATCAGGGACGTCTCAGTATGACTAACTGGCAATAGTGGAACAGTGCAGATATATCAGCTGGGCATGTTATGTGACACTGTAAATACTCTCCTGCTTTGTGGGGGGGAAAATAACATCATTAGTAAGATTATCTCTCCTTCACTTGTTTTATAGCTTTCTAACAAGCTGTGGATGCAGCACATACAGTCAATATTAAATCTATTCTCAGCTGGAGTGTCTAGGTTGACCCTGAAAAGTTGATAGGCACAAAAGGATAACACAAGCTCAATGACTACATGGAATTGGTTCAAACATGAAAAAATTGAGATTTTTTTTTGGTGTCACATTGTATATTAGATGACATGGACCTCATATTAGTGTGTAGTGTCCCCTCACAAGGCTCACAAGCTTTACCATTCTCCCATTCCCAGTTCCATGTGGATGTAAAGTTTTAAAAGTATAAAAACAAACAAAATCATGTCTGCCTTTTTATGTGTCAAACATTGGGCCTTATTTTGGTTCATTCTTTCTGACAAAATCCTTCTTAGATGGGCAAAACCATGTGCACTGCAGGTGGGGCAGGTGTTACTTGTGCAGAGAGAATTAGATTTGGGTGGGGTTTTACTTCAAAGTGAGATCTATATTGCAGTGTAAAAATAAAGCAGTCAGTATTTTCCCTGCACAGAAACAAAAGTACTCACCCAAATCTAATTCTCTGCACATGTTACATCTGCCCCCCCTGCAGTGCACATGGTTTTGTCCATCTAAAAAGGATTTTGTCAGAAAGAATGAACCAATATAAGGCCCATTGTTATGTCGACCATTTGCTTGTGTGAAGCTTTATCTATGGTGTCACCCTCTTGACTGTTGACCTATACAATGTCAACCTATCATACGGATTACCCTCAACTGAATTGTGAAAACTCTCAAGGCTCCCTTGCCATTTTTCACATTAACAGAACATTTAGCTCCATTATCAATACTAAGTTTATGTTAACTGTCAGAACTGACCATATCTGTATTAAGATTGTTACGAAGGTCTCATACACATGATGCAATATTGTACATGAATGTTACGATTGAGTTCAGTTCATTATGATATTGTGTAATGTGTACACATGATGTGTCATGAGACGCGCACTCCTGTGCATCTTACGAGACACTGTATGATAGTCCTGTATGCAGGCTTGATGGTAAGATAATGGGTGATGCTATGGACATACTGTATTATGATTTTATGATCTTATGTCACATGATGTAGTGTGTACATAAGATATCATGTGTCCGCGAGAGCAAGGAAAATTGTTTACAATATATTTTTGTATCCCATGATTCTAGTGTGTACATAGCCTTATGGTGCCCACATAAGGTGCGATTCTTGCATGTGATTTGAACTTTTTAGTTCAAATCGCATTGTGTCTAGTTCAAATCACACTGTGTTTATTCTGCCTTGGAATGCGCTCCCGTATAGTTCATATCACAAAGCAAATTAGTGTGTGCAGGCAGGTATTTTTAGACTATAACGCATCGTGTCAGTTCCAATCACATCCTGTGAAGGGAATCCCATGCCATATGTAATTTACATGTTCAAAGTACATATTGTAGTCTAGTCCAAATCTTATTTAGTTGAAATCTTATGTAGTTCAAATATCAATGTGTATAAAGTTCAAATTGCATAGCACGAACGTTCAAATTGTATAGCACTTATGGGCACCTTCAGAAATGTGTTTCATACATTTAAGTAGAGATTCCTCATTTCTCCAGCGGTGATCCAATCCACCAAATACAGATGGAGCGCTGCTCATACTTGCGGGGGCTGGGTATAGAAACAATAGAATCACCAGCACCCGCCAAGTCCTACCAGATGTCGGAAGGGGCGTGTGCGCATGAGACGCTCATGCACCCCGTTCTGACAGAGCTCTGCACCACCATCCCCTGCAAGACTAATTAAAGTATTGCACAAAGACTAATCGTAATATGCGCAGACCCAATAAGAGTGGATATATAAAGCTCATAATTTTAACTCATGAGAAGCCGGACATTTCAAAAGGAGAAAGAATGGGAGAAAGGTAGAATAGTTAGTGCTATATATATGTTATGAAGACATATCCATAAAATTCTTATATAAGCCATTTGTACTCATAATCTACATTGAGTCCTCTAGGGACCATGGTATTCAATGTGAATATGCATTTCATTTCCATTCTGGCTAAACGTTCTTCCACATCATTTTGTCTCCAATTTGATTTGCAGATTTTGATACCACAAAAAGATTTTAACCCTTTGATATCACAACTATGTTTCTCCTTAAAATGCAAAGAGACGTTATGCAGTTCATGCCCTTTTTTAATATTACGGGCATGTTCTGCCAAACGACCCTTAAGGTGCCTGCTAGTGCGTCCGACATACTGTTCCCCACAATGACATTCCAATAAGTACACAAAATTTTTGGAATTACATGTCACAAAATCATTGATGGTGAAACTTTCTTTATTTACATTAGATTTATATTCTGTGACTTTTGGTGCAGTTTTACACACCTTACACATAGGGCAAATACCGCAGCGGTAGAAACCCTTAGACAGCACCCTGGTAGTTCTTTTGGATACGGTTTGAGTGCTCCTAACCAGGATGTTGCTCAGGTTATCTGCCCTGCGGTATACAAATTTAGGACGAGGTCCCACATACTCTTTCAGCAAAGGGTTTTTGGTGAGAACACCCCAATGTTTGCTTATGAGTTTCTCCAGTTGTGTATACTGGGAGGTATATTTTGTAATAAACCTTATTTCTTTATTTTCTTTTTTGACCATTTTCTTTTTATTAGTGGTAATGGCATCATGATTTTTGCTATATGCTTCATGTATCCAAATTGGATCATATCCTTTTTGATTAAAATTATCTTTCATTTCATCTGCCTGGATTTCATAATCCTCAGTATTGGTGCAGTTTCTCCTTAATCTGTAGAATTGACTGGAGGGAATGCTCCTTATCCAGTTGGCATGATGGTTGCTCTCCCTGCTTATATAAGAGCAACAGTCAGTTGGCTTAGTATAATTTTTTGTGCAAACCTTTAAGTTGTCTACAAAAATGGTGAGGTCAAGAAAATTAACCGTAGAAGGACTGATGGTATATGTCAACTCAATATTTTGGTCGTTATTATTTAGATATAGACAGAAGTCCCTCAGGGTATCCTGGCCTCCCCTCCAGACGAACAGGAGGTCATCGATGTACCTGACCCATAGCACCAGGCTGGCACTCCAGAGGTGATCGGACCAAACCTGTTGGTCCCCCACCTTGCCATGAACAAATTAGCATAGCTGGGTGCCAGCCTGGTGCCCATCGCCGTCCCTGCTGTCTGGAGGTAGAAGTCACCCTTGTACCAAAAAAAGTTGTTGTTTAGGATCATAGCAATACCTTCTAGGATGAATTCTTTTTCTTTTTCATCAAATTTGGCTTTAGTGAGGTGATGTTCAGTTGCTGCAATACCATGATGGTGCTGGAATATGGTATAGAGGGCTCTCACGTCAGCAGTGACCAAAAGGTCACTGTGATAGAGAGGCTATCAGGAGTGGTATGGGAGGAGGTCCCATACCACTCCTGATAGCCTCTCGATCACAGTTGCAGTGTCTTTGGTATAGGACTTAGTGACTCTCACTAATGGTTGTATTTTGTGATCCAAAAGATGCGACAAGTTGGAGGTAATTGATCCCACCCCTGCCACAATAGGGCGACCGGGGGGGTTCACTGTGCTCTTATGCACTTTAGGTAATATATATATTACCGGAACAGATGGATTTTCTATTTTGAGATATTTAGCTTCCTCCTCTGTGATATTACCTTGGGATAAATAAAATTTGATGAACACATCCATTTTTTTTTTTACCCTCTGTTCCGGTAATATAATTAATTGTTACTTGAGCACCCACCAGCAAAAACATAAATTGGCACTTATGCTTGGCACTCCCTTGCTCAGCACAGATGGAGGCTGCTGCTTTACCTCCAAATGTACAGACTCCATAAGCATAGCCATTGGTTTCTTCCCTACAGCAGCAGCATCACAAGGATGCACAAAAGCATCATTTGGGGTGTCCGGAACAGACAGAGCTTGTTAACCTTCACCGCGGGACAGGCACCGATGCACCAGCATTTCTATGGGCGCACCCGCCATTTATGTGGGCACGTCCATGAAATGCTGGGGCGTCCCCTGTGTCCGCCACCTTCCCTCCCATCCAGAAGCAAACGCACTGGCGAGTGTGAAACTTGCTGAAGGGATTCGCTCCTGGGTTTGCACATGTACATATACACGCATGCCCAAACCCCTAACATTGGATGGGGAGCGAATCCGGGCCGCGCGGAGCGAGTCTGAATAGTCCCCTTTATTTTTTTCCTGTACAACTGTCCTAATACATTTATTCTTATGTTAGATCATTTAGACTGTAATATCCAATGGGACAGGGACATGAATGAAAATGATCCTATAACTACTACAGTATGTATACAATGATGCATAATTGGGGATGCTACATAAATTACCAATAATACTTGTTTTAAAAATATTAAAAAAATATCCTTACAATACAGTATCAAACACACTCATAGAACAATATTTGTGTATGCAAATGCTTGCTACTGTACATTTTTCCATTCATTTCCATATTTATGTACATATTTAACAGCTTCGATTAACGCATTAATAAAGTATTGTTCTGTAGACTGTCACTGAGCTTCAGATTGTTTATGCGCAAACTTTCACAGAACATCAAATATTCATTCCAAATATAATATTTTTATACAGTACTGATTCATTTTATAGTAATATTCTTTTTTCGTTTTGTTACATTAGAAACACTTATAGTCTCT
This sequence comes from Crinia signifera, assembly GCF_055691185.1. Lineage (NCBI taxonomy): Eukaryota > Metazoa > Chordata > Amphibia > Anura > Myobatrachidae > Crinia > Crinia signifera. Next base: position 122,348,086 of record NC_139226.1, on the reverse strand, counting down.
GCATAGAAAAACACACTTTAATAGATCTAGTTTATTCTATGCATTTCATATAAACTCCCCATCAGGTATCCCTCAGGTCCGTACCTTTCCATCTCACCATAAACATTTACCTACACCTTAACACTATACTTATCTAATAAAAAAGACACAGACACAAGTGCTGGCGTTTCAAAATGAATGTCAATTTATTTTGACAATTAAACTAACTATATATATAATGGTGGCGGCACCAAAGAACGGTCATTATAGGAAAGTGGGGTAAAGATGTTACCATACACACCATCGCTGGTGATCGCTCTCCCCGGTCATCCACTCGTTGCTAGTGGTGACCACCACCCCGGGCGGGAGCATGGCCGATGACCATCGATGTCAGGAGAGAGCGACACCCCACTATCTACACACACACCTCAAGATCTTACAAGGATGACCGTTCTTTACCGCCGCCGGAGAGGAAAAGAAATAGGGAAGGGTGGGCGGGGCTTTTTCAGACAGAGGAAGACTTCCTGTGAGTATGATCCTTTTCTTCCCTGTCTATACTCCTCCCACCACTCTGATAGGCCTTGTGCCCATCCTATCAGCATATCAGCTGACCTTCCAGCGTAACCTGGGGAACCATCAGGGGTTTATGCTCACTCAGTGCTTATTCAGCATTCGTGGTTCTTAAACTCCCCATCAGGTATCCCTCAGGTCCGTACCTTTCCATCTCACCATAAACATTTACCTACACCTTAACACTATACTTATCTAATAAAAAAGACACAGACACAAGTGCTGGCGTTTCAAAATGAATGTCAATTTATTTTGACAATTAAACTAACTATATATATAATGGTGGCGGCACCAAAGAACGGTCATTATAGGAAAGTGGGGTAAAGATGTTACCATACACACCATCGCTGGTGATCGCTCTCCCCGGTCATCCACTCGTTGCTAGTGGTGACCACCACCCCGGGCGGGAGCATGGCCGATGACCATCGATGTCAGGAGAGAGCGACACCCCACTATCTACACACACACCTCAAGATCTTACAAGGATGACCGTTCTTTACCGCCAAAGCTAGGCCCTAAGCCGCAGCACCGCCACCAAGTAGGAAAAACGCTCAGCACTGTGCATCTAACCAACTAAAGACATCGCCCAAAAACAGAGCCACGCCTTCCGGGCTCAGATGAACACCATCGCTCCTATACAGCGCACTCCGCTGAAAGCCGATGGCGTCATGGCGAATAACACCCCCGCCATTGGTCAGCAGATACTTCTCAACTGCAGCGTTAACCGTCTTCCGTGAACGCTCCAGGCGGGGGCAGGACATCACATTCCTTCACACTATCCTCGATATAATGGAGGACCACACCAACTTTCATGCAGGCAAATACAAAGAAATAAAATAGAGGTCCCGCACAATCACTGAGCGTAGCTCGAGAGCGGCCACCCGCCCTAAGTCATTGCCACCCAGGTGGACTATGATGACTCTCGGGACCCCAAAATTTCCCAGGGCTCGAATCAGCCCAGCCTGCAGCCCTTTTCATAGCATACCTCTCTCTCACCCAGCCACCTAACCTCCCCAGCTTGACCAAACACGCGTACATCAGATACTATGTTTGCCCAGGAAGCCCAATAGACAAAGGAATGTCCAATCATCCAAATGGACTTAACGTCCTGTCGACCTGAAATATTTAAAAAAGGTTAGAAGGCTGTCGACAAGCTTGCATACCATGCATTCCCACGCTTGTTAGAGAGATGAATGAGAAAAACCGTGGCCGACCAGCTCTTGAGGCACAAAACACACCGTCTGGAGTAAACTAACAGGTACGCCATGCCAGATTGTAATTATAGCCGAATTGTGCCCCCAGACGGATGTGAAAACACACCTCAAGGCCCCCACTGTAAGTTGACGAGCGCTTATGCGTCCAGTCGACCATGGTGAAAAGTGACAGATAAAGCTGGCCGAATGTACCTCCGAAATGCTGCCGAGCGCCATCGACCCAGAGATTGAATCTCTGCGTCGGAGCGGCCCTCCGCAGCCGCCGAGGTAGCAGCCCCAATCCTACAGGAATGAGACCCGAATTCCTTAGGATCGAGACCCGTGGCCTCCAGCGCCCGTCCCAAGACGTGACAAAAACTGGTATTTGGTGAGCGGTGACCCATCCTCGTGCATCCGCCATGCGCCTGGAAGGTCCGGGCGCACCTGGGCGAAGGCCGAGACCAACGTCACAGGGCACGCCCTTTTCACCGTGCACGGGAGCAAGGACAGCCACCGCCCCCTCCCAGCCTGGTCCGTCTTAGCTCGTCGCAGGTGACATAGCACCGAATCCACATGGACCACCAGGTCATCCACGGTCAGTGGTGAGGGCATTCGCTTTGACGGCGCCACCAGCTCACCAAACCTGAAGGCACCATGATACGCCGTTGCATACGCCATTCGGAACAGCAGGACCTCATAGTCAGGCCAGCAAAAAGTCCCTCAGGGCACCCAGCAAGGCTGGGAGCAATGTCAAATCAATTGGTCGCCCGCAGTCTGGGAGTGCCGGCGAGGCGCGCAGCCGTCCACGCAATGCACTGGGCACCAGAAAGGACCGGGACGGGTCCGCCCTACCATGCCGATACAAAAGAAAGGCACCCCTGCCATCATCCTGCGTACTGAGGCAACAACGCCCCAAGGAGTACCAACTCCAGACAACGGCCACCATAGCCGTACCAGGTGTCTTACCTGCATGAGGGGCAGCAGCCTAAACTGCTCCCCCTCGAGCCATCCTCCCTGATGGCACCACAATGTCTCGGGCATGATAGCCCTCATGGCTAGCCCCTCCATTCCATGCTAATCACCTGAAGTGCCTGCCTCCGGCATGAGGCTCACCTCTGTGGACATGCCAGGGGCCCCAACAGCCGAGTTCCAGGAACAACCACCGGAGGAGGATCTGGCCCGCCCTGTGAGGCCTAAGTGGCAAACGGCCTGAGCTCCTGTGCCACTGCACACGTTGGGGGCACAATTACGGGCGCCACACTGAAGAGGCTGTAACCCCAGGCAGCTCATCAGGGCAGGCAAAATAACAGGGTTGGGAGCTGGCAGAGCCCCAGTAGGGGAAAGCCCAGACCTGCGGTCCATGAAGGAATTCAAAAGGGCCATAAACTGCTGTACTCTCTTACAGGCAGTAGGTGGCAGGGGCCCTACACCGCGCCAGCCCAACAAAGGGGAAGTATTTTCGGGAACTACCCGAGACCCCCTTTCAGCGCTGCCTTGGGGGACCAGCCCGGTCCTCCGCAGCCATCGTCGCCTGGCCGGTCCTGCAGAAGGCATGTCCCCGGGGATGGACAGGAGTGACTGGGGTCCCACAATAGGGGAAGGGGGGTGGCCGTCCCCGGTAGCCTGCACTACCAGCCCTACATCCCCGTCACACGTCACCCCGCAGGCCAGTCTAGAGGGAGAATATACAAACATCTCACAGTTGGAGCCATGGTGGGAACCAAACCAATGCCATCGGTGCTGTGAGGCAGCGATGCTAACCATTCCACCATCTGTACTGCCGGGAATGCCAGAGGGGCGTGCAGTGATCGTGGCAGTATTACCCCGCCCCATGCCTCTAACGGCCTCACTATATAATATGGTGGTGCCCCTTATGGGAGTCGAAGCCCGCCTCATGGCGTTAACCATCGCGCCAAGATGCTGTACCTCCCCAATGTCGGGGACTGGGCAGTGGCATCATCCCAGCGGCCCTGCCGCCCCCGGGGTAGTTGCGCCGTGGGCACTAGCTCTGCCCAACCCCCCGGGCTGCCAGGAGGTCCTGGCGCCATTGCCGCGGCCTACCCCTTAGTGATGGAAATCTAGTTCATTTTAGTGACTATTTCATTATGATCTAGTTCCCCAAAAGATTAGCTCAGAAGACTACCATATATATATACTCGAGGATAAGCTCACTGTTCAATAACATTTTTATGCTGAAAATTGCCCGTCTCGGCTTATACTCAATTGAGGGTCCCACTCGAGTCAATAAGCTTTCCCAGTTTTCGATGTAGACTTAGGTGCTTAGTCTTATATTCGGGACGACCCCCACTCGATCCTACATACGGCAGTCCGTCCGGCTCATTATCCCATCAGAGACTGAGAGGCGTGATTAGAACTAGATGAACCAGACTAACTTATCACACGCAGAGCAGGGATTTTAAATAGTCGCTCATTGGAGGAGTAATATTCTTGTTAGGATGATCAGATGGGAAATAATCTGATTTATTAAACCTATTTAGAAGCAGTAAATTATACAGCACCCTTATACCCACTTCACACTGCGCTGAACGGTATATTGCCGTTGTTAGCTGATTTACCGGTGAAAGATCACCGATATTCCAAAACAGTCCTACACGTTTTAGGGCCATTTGTTATGCAGTGAGAATGGCTCGAAACGGTATTTAGCAAAAACAAACATCAGACTACAGACCCGTCCCCTACCTACTGCCTTGAAACGTGTTGAGGGGATCAAACGGGTTGATTGATGTGAATGGTATTCAAATGGCATTCAAAGCGGCCATCTACTGCAATGTCAATGCTGAGACCTGTCTTGAATACCGCCTTAAATACAGCTTTGTAAAGCGTTTAGGCAGTGCGAAAGCGCACTATAGGGACCTACTCTTTGTTTAGCTCTGCCAAACTTATCCCCTTTTGGTTATTATTTTAACTTCCATAATATGCCATTGAAATACCCAAATTCAGAGCAATATACTGTCACTATTTGCTTTCAACATACAGTATGTAACATGTCCCTTTCCCCAATCTAACTGACTTTAGAGAGAGATAAAGTAAGAGTTTGCAAAATATCCAGTCAGTTTCTGTCATTTATCTTCCACAGCCTAAATGTGACCTAAGCCGACCGGTTGCTAGGGGAAACTGCTCCACTTTATGCTTCATGGAGGTTCATACATATCCCTCTTTGTCCTGTGGAGTAAACAGAGCTACAGTATATAACATCCTAAACATGATTGGGAGTGTAGCTCGTGACCTAATAGGAAGGCAGCATGGCAGTGCCTACTATAGTTCAGCTCCATACACACCCTACGTGTGCCTGAGCACGGCGGTTCCCACATGGCAGCCCAGAGGCACTGTACAGTCTCGCTATGGCTGTATGAGTCAGAGATTAGTTTTGGGAGCTGTAGGAAGGGAGCTAACTGAACTACTGAACTATTCACATGACTCATGAGTCAACAGTACAATGTAGGTCCACAGAGACTAGACCATGTCTGAGCTCAGCATTGCCCCCTGTGGAGCAATTATGTACTGCCACCTATGTACTGCATGAGAGCTGAATAACATGGCTGCTGAGGAAACCCTACCCAGATCCCAGCAGAAGATTTAGCACAGCAGTATGCTCAGGCCCCTAGGGGTGTCAGCGGGGGCTGCTGGACCATCTGGGCCCTATTCGGCCCCTGACCTCCTCCCCTGGCTCGCCCACGGCCCCTACCCGGTCTACTAATGGTGGGAGAGGGGGCCCCTGAAGGGAGACCCCTCTGTGGCACTCTAGAGGCCAGGATGGGGATGGATGAGGGGCGAGTACTGTGCGGGCGCCTAACTGTGCCCTGAGCCTGCGTGGGGGTGATCTGTGGGGCCTGTAACTGAGCGCCGCTGGCGCTGGACCGGGCAGAAGGCCGCGATCCAGGCCTGGCGGTATTGCCCGGCGTGCGGGGGCCTAGCCCTCTCGCACGGGTGTTTGCTGCACGGGCGCTACCCCTGCCCGACCCCCCTTGGCTGCCGCGAGCACCGCCGCGCGTGCCGCGGCCTCCGCCAGCACTACGCGAGGTCCGGCGCCCGGCCGCGTCATCAGCCGGCGCCGCGACCATCGCGCCATGACGCGCGGGCGGCACAGGAGCCGCAGGACCCCGCCGCGATCCCCTCCGGTCCCCACTGGAACCACCAGGGACCACGCCGCTAGGCCCCGCAGCCTCCCAATCCGCCCCCGCCTCAGCAAGGCGGGCGGGCGGGCAGCTCAGCGCGGCCTGTAGGCCATAATGCAGGTGACAGAGAGGGACAGGTGGAAAAGAGGGACAGATCTATTAAGAGAGGAAAGAAGAGACAGAGCAGTATCAGAGATGAGAAGAAAAAGTTTTAAAGACAAACGGAATTTTGATTGCTGCAGAGCAGCCTTGCCTGATCCTGCAGCAGCTTTTTCAGACAGAGGAAGACTTCCTGTGAGTATGATCCTTTTCTTCCCTGTCTATACTCCTCCCACCACTCTGATAGGCCTTGTGCCCATCCTATCAGCATATCAGCTGACCTTCCAGCGTAACCTGGGGAACCATCAGGGGTTTATGCTCACTCAGTGCTTATTCAGCATTCGTGGTTCTTTATATAAATACTACACAGTATATGCTAGAATGGTATAACTGTGTCTTCATATTCAGTCATACTAACCAGCCCTTCACAAGGCACTGGGTGCTGCACAATGTAGTAATATCATTGGAACTGACAAACTAGATTGCACAGATTAATGTCATGTGTGATATCTGTACATATGTGTGTGAATGAATCTGTAAACGAAGTGCTGTGATGCAATGGCCACTTCTTTCCTCTCTGCTTTATCTGCGTATGTGTTTAAAACTATTTTCGTTGCAGATAAAGGCCCTTATTCTGGTCCATTCGCTAGGACCAGAATCTTTGCAAGGGCATCGATGGTGGGCGTATGCACATGCACAGGGTCATTTATGCACATGTACATACGCCAGGTGCATGCTTCCATGGTGAACAGAGTGTTCGCTGGACGCACACACCCAAGTGTGCGGGCGGGAGGCAGAGAGGGCCATGGAGCGTGGGCCGGCCCCATGGCATATTGGAACGCCCATCATTTCATGGGCATTCCCATGCTGGGAGTTACTTTTATATGTGTGTGCCTTCACCATCATTTGATGTTTGCCAACCATCGAATGATGTGGGAGGATCCCCCAAGGCTGTGAGTTTTTGTGTTACATCCATTTGCAGGCTCTTGCGAGCTAATCGCCCTTGCGAATGGATGGCGGCCAGGCCACCATTCACAAGGCAGTTTTTGGTGGACTTGCAAGGCTGAAAATTCACAGCCTTGCGACTCAACCAGAATAAGACCCAAAGTCACAGCCCACCACCTCTATTATTACGTCAGCAGTGTTTCTCTACATCTTTTATGTAAATAAGATGCAATATAAAATATAAAGACAGAATGCCACCACCCCTCTTACTGATTTTATTGCAGTCCAAACAGTCAACAACAATACCATCTCCTCTATTCCACAACTCCGCTGCCTAGGAGTCATTCATCACTCTTTGCCTCTCTACAATCAACCTCTTCAGGGCCATATTAACATATGGGATTGATGGGCAGCTGACCCCCAATTCTAGCAGCCTTCAAGCAGGGGTGGATTGGGCTTTTTGGAAACTGCCTCCTGAGCTTCTTGGGAGTCAGTAGAGAATGCTGCCTGGCTGCTTTAGTTGTGAATTACAGAATGACCAGACAGTATCCACTTCCTTCTTCCAGCCATTCACCTCTTTTCATATCGGCTCAGTTCCAGCTTCACAACACTACTCGAATCAGAGGATTCCTCTCCTGTGATGTCCCCCAAACTATTGTCCACTCACTGATCATATCTCTCCTGAACAACTGCAGCATTCCCTCCAATGGACTCTACTGCTCCCATCCTGTTCCTCTCAAATATGTAATCAATGCTGCAGCTAGAGTTATCTCTCTCTCTAACCATACCATAACTTCCTCCCCTCTCTACCAAGTCCTTCACTTGCTCCCCTTGCATTATATAATCCTACTGCACTGCTACTTAAATCTACAACATCATCTTCCCACACGCTCCCACCTGACCTCTCCAGTTGGACAATAACCTTTCCTCCCCTCTGGTTACAGATACCAATTTTCTCCTCTAAGGAACCAAATTGTTCCATCATATAAATCCCCCAGCCTGCAGTTCTTCAAGCTGGCAAGTCATCATATAGTCTACGTCACTTATGTCCACCCTACAATTCTCCCACTTCTGCGTCCTGTCTTGCCTGGGTCTTATATCTCTTCAACAATGGAGATTTTGACAATCTGGATTGGTTAATTAAATAGCACAGGCGCACCTTTTTGCAATTCAGCTTTGGATAAAAGGAGCTTTAGTGGGAATAGGCACATAAATTACTCCCTTGAAAAAGACCCCAGATAGAGGGTTGAAACGCATTGGAAATTTATGGATACGGTGACAGCAGTGAGGGGACTTAACAGCAGGAGAAGACCACCAGCTGGATGCTCGGGTTGCTATTGGTGTATTCATACCCACTCCTTGACTGAATTGTGTATCACAGCAGCTCAAACACACCCTGTAATACACTCATTTGCACTCACTGGGATCTGGATTCAAATGTACAGTATATGTGCCCATGAATTTTATGGAATTTCTATGGAATTTTCTTTGTATTAAAGTGATTGTATTCATATAATTAAGGTATTTTGCTGCTTAATAAAACTGGATTATGCTATGTTCATTTTATCTCTTCCATTTGTATCCATTCATATATAGCTTTTTGCAAACCATAGGATTGTAGATTATTTTTTTTTATTAATATGAGGAATTCTAGTATGAATTACATACTATATTTATTATATTATAATATAATAACATGGCCAACATATAAATATTCTAGGTACTGTATAAGTGCTTTATGATTATTATGTTTTATAATGCATTAATGTCTTACATAGTACTATTTTACCGGAAAAATAGGTCCAGGAACTCCGGATCTGGGGGTGGATCAATTAAATAGATAGATAGAGGGATATATATAGTATTTAGAAACAAAGAAGCCTTGCCTGAACTGGCGTCTTTGGAGGTGGAAAATACGTGGTGCAGATGGAATGTCTGTAATCTGGGAGACCTGTATGATAACAGTACTCTCAAAACCTTCCAGCAGTTGCGGAATAATTTTCCCATCCCCAATTCACAATTTTACAGGTATCTTCAGATACGACATGCCCTCAATAAGCAATTAGATCCATCCTCCCCAGTTATTGTTAACTCTCCTGTTAAAATATTGATCCAGAACGCCATGGACAAACATCTTGTATCCACACTGTATTCAACTATACAGCAGCACTGCCACTCGGATCTCCTTCCATCTATCTAAGTGGGAGGCTGACTTGGGGGCCCTGTCGGACGACCTGTGGTCCAGTGCACTGGAGGCTCCAGGGATATCCACAACTAGCGTTAAATTTCAACAGATACAATACTTTATTCTACACCGTGTATACATGACCCCAACCCTACTGCATCGCATAGGAGGTTCTCCCTCCCTGACATGTCTTAGATGTAATCTAGCAGAAGGTACCTTTTTACATATGTTGTGGGCGTGTCCTCAATTATCCAGATACTGGTCAGATATTACAGAATTCCTGTGTAACTCTGGTATCCCGGGAGGCGCGATAACACCTGCCGCCTTCCGAATTTCCGCCTTTGATGAGGAAGCTCTCACCCCATTAGATAGACGTTTCATGATAAACATATGTGCCTTGGCTAGGGTGGTCATAGCCAGGATGTGGTTGAATGGGGAGACTCCGGGTGTATCAGCCTGGGCCTCCTTGGTTAATGACACGGTGGCACATGAAAAATTTGTCTATATGTCTAGGAAAAATGAGAAAAAGTATCTCTCCATATGGTCTAGATGGCTAAACTCCTGCTACTCCAGGGCTAAGAGCTTGGGCTGGACTCACTGAGCCTAATTATCCTTGTCACCGAAGGTTCAATTACGAGGCAACATGTAACGTTTGATTACCTTTTCAGTAACATTGCTTTTGATGGCCGCACCAATACCGCATAGGTTGTGGTGATCTGTCAATATACACAAATGTAGTGTTATATGCTTAAATAGCGGGAGAACTGTCCGTTATGAGAAGAAGGAGCCATACACCCTATTGTAATCTTTGCAATTTATACTATTGTAATAATTGAAGACTCGATTGCTGTATACTGATCTGTTTGCCATGTCTTTTTGCTGTTTTTAATTTAGATTTCTTTTTTTCTTTTAATGTTTGTTATGTTTGTTTGATATGCATCTAAAAATCTCAATAAAAATGTATTGAATTAAAAAAAAAGAAACAAAGAAACTCACTTTAAAATAAAACTTATCTCATGGAAAGTCGTATTTAATTAGAGGTCCAGGTACTGAGTTCCTGCTGGTTCCTGCTGAAAAATTGCACTGGTCTTGCGGGGGTGATACATATACAAGCCTTCTGTACTGTTATTCGCTTGTATTTACTTTGAGTGGTAATCTTTTGATACCCACAAACTCTCCACCCACAACTTTTAGCACCCAAAGGATTAATTTCGGGTTAAAATTGGGCAGCACGGATGGTGTAATGGTTAGCATTACTGCCTCACAGTAATGGGTTTGATCCCCACCATGGCCATATCTGTGCGGAGTTTGTATATTCTCCCCGTGCTTGCGTGAGTTTCCTCCAGGTACTCCAGTTTCCCTCCACAATCCAAAAATATACGGGTAGGTCAATTGGCTTCCAACAAAATTAACCCTAGAATGTCTGTGTGTGCGTATACATGTGACAGGGAATATAGATTGTAAGCTCCTTTGGGGCAGGGACTGATGTGAATATTGAAATATTCTCTGTAAAGCGCTGCGGAATATGTGTGCGCTATATAAGAAACTGTTAATAAATAAATAATTTGGGTCGTGAAGTGGCCTTTAGAGGTCAGTGGTGGAAATTCACCTCATAGGAGTAGTTAGCATTTTATATATAGATAGTAATGTCAGTCCGTTGCCGCAGGACCCATACACAGAAGATCTTTTCCTTGCAATAATGGGGGCTAAAGCATGCGTACCTGAATGATACCTAATGTTCCGCCACTCCCTTTTTACTATGGCCATATGATTTATTTTTAATACAAGTACAGTCTCATTGTGTAATAACCACATCTCATAAATGGCCAGATTTACTAAGGTACAAAAAGTGATAAAGTAGAGAGTGATAAACTACCAGCCAATCCGCTCCCAACTGTCATGTTGCAGAATGTGTGTGAACAATGTTCTTAACTAATTGTATGGTATTTTTTCACTCTCCACAGTTTTTAAAGCTTAATACATCTGGCCCATAATGAGGCAAATCCACATTATAAACTTTAAAATTATAGTAAAACCTAATTTTTACAGTCATAATGTCAACACAGTTAAGCATGATAACATTATGACCATGTTTGCATCATAATGCCAACAATTTCCCCTGAAGATATTCACTGGTGACATATAGCTTGATGTATACAGTATATTCCATTTTTCAGAATAAGACAATCAACTGTGTAGAAATAAGTTATATTAATTATAGTGTAACATCATTTATATTTAATTGTTTTATCTTGTACTTCACATTATCGAAAGGAATACTGAATGTACAGGATTATCATCACATAAATGCAGTGACATCCTCAGATCAGTTATATATTGGTATGGAATTGATAGAATGGAAAAATTACCCTTTTGAGTGCCAATTAAATTTGTCAAAATAGGTGTGAAAATTGCCAAGCAAACATTTCTATTCATCCTAATGACCTGGCATGTTTACCCTATGTAGGTAATATAATCTTTTTTATGCAACATTTTTTATTTGAATTTATATAACAAATGCAAGCAACAGTGGATATTTTGCACATCTCTCACAGAGATGTTGGCACTCAAAGGGTTAAATCGTAAACATTGTTCATAATAATATCTGTATAAGTCATATCTATTTTTTTCAATACATAGACAAGTATATCTGTTTGAAACCATTTCAATTGATGTAATTAAACTTTATCTGCATTCTGTGGGTCAATTTACGAACAAGTGTCTTGTGTCCATGATTAAGACCTAAGCTACTATAAGAAACCAATGATGGAAGAAGAAGCCAGTAGCCTACAGAAATGATTAGCAAAGAGTTTCAGAGCAATGGTGGAGGTTAATACGCATTTTTTCCATTGTGCCAGTTGCTAAGCAACACTAGCCTTAGGAATGATTGTCTTCTCCATACACACCAACAGATAACATGCTTCCACTGCTGGCTACTGCATCAGTGTCTATTTTTTCTTCTCTCCTATCAATAAACTCCTACTCATACATTTTGGTCCCAACTGTTGATGTCAATAAGCTTCAGATTTATATTGACAGTTCAGAGCACACTCACTGTTATTTGAGCAAATTAATCCCTGCTATGGTCTGATTTCTTGAGTATTATTGGCCTGTTCCTGATAATACTTTGCATGCTGTCTGATTGGTGGTAACTATCCATGTGTATGTTTTCCTGACCTGTGTTTGCAACATGATTTATCAAGTTCCTGCTACTGGACAAAGCAAATGTCCCATGATGATCCAGTATCTTCATTCCCTGTGGAGTATTTTAATGCTATCCTTAAAATTGTCCCACAATTACCTTTGGAATTCACTGAGTTCAGGATGTGTATTGCATACCCTCCAACATGACCCATTCCATTAGGTAAAAAAATGCTCTGTTCCTGGACTTCCCTGCTAGTGGCAATTACAGAGGTGGGGCTCCAGCACAGGCCAATATTCAAAGAGGGGGGGGTCACATCAACTGTCAGTGAGTCCACGACAATGATGTTTGGGTTGGCAGTAGGTGTGGCTCCCCTTTTTGAATATTGGACTGTGCTGCAGCCTCACCTCTGCAACTGCCACTGGCAGGGAAGTCAGGGAGCAGAGCATGTTGTACCTAATGGAATGGGTCATGTTGGAGGGTATGGTATTGATGGTACTCAACTATGAACAGCGAATAAACCTTGATAGACATTGAAACTCCACTTATGAGTGGACTTCACAATTATTTTACATAAATATCTACAATCCATAATACTGCTGATTCCACTGCTAATTACTGTTGACAGAATGTTAAGGAATCTCAGTGTATATGCATAGCTCTGTGAACCAATGCTATCTGAAAATGGCAAAAGGGTCATATAATCTCTGTGGCTGTCCATAGAGTTGCTTCGCTATTGAGTAAGAACTCCTACACATACTGTTTCTCTCTAAGGGCCTTATTCTGATCGGTGCGGATATTCCCGCATGCGGACGGACCGCCGATGTTGATCGTCTGCGCATGTGCAGAGGTCACTCTGCGCATGTGCAGGCGATTTCGCCGCACGGATTCTTTATACGCCGCACAGGGGGCGTAGAGGGGCGTGAGGGGCTACTTAGCCTCATTACCCTATGCATACGCCCCCCGTTTCATGGGCGTTCCCATGCAAACGCGGGGCGTATGCATGGTAATGAGGCCGTGACGCGTGGGTACGGGGCGGGCATCTGACATCGCCGGATGTCAGCTGCCCGCCCCCATACATGATTTCACACGGACAAGTGTCCGTGTGGTCTTGTGTTGCGGGACCTGGTGGAGCGTGCGGCCCTGCATTCGATGTTCGGCGACCATCGAATGCAGGGGCAGCTCCCAAGACGTACGGACGGCAGGTGGCGATCCGTATGGAAGGCGGGGATTCGCCTGCACGGTTGCGGCCGCATATTCTGATCGGGCCGCACCGATCAGAATAAGGCCCTAAGCTGGGTATTGAACACAAATTCGGTTGTTGACTTTAGATTAGAATGCTCTGGTTCTGTAACCTCTAAAAACTTTCAGTATTCTTAATATTAATATTACTCAGTCCCATTGGGCCCTAATAATGAATAGGAACATTGCTAAAACATGTAGAAACTAGCATTTCTCCATGTGTAGTAGGCCTATTATTTATGATGAATAAGCCCCAAAGTGAGTTATTGTTGATGTCCTTTACTATTTGCTGATGAGTGTGTGTTTTTCTCTTTACTAAAGCTTTGGTAAGACAGGTTAGGGCTCAGTGGTCAGTTAAGCATTTTAATTATTGGTGCTTACCTTAATGTTCAAAGTTTTTCCCATTTTTAGTTACAGAACAATTTGTTCTTCAAAGTACCATTCAAAATGAGATCCACAAACTCAATACTGGTGCATTATTAAAGTCTAACGTGATTTATCATGCAGTATCAAGTTTACTGACATAGTTGGTAGTCCTTTATTAATCAAGGTCAAATTAGGACATCTTTAATGGTGATGGAAACAGACAGACATTAATTCTGATCTATATTTTCCCACCATGACTTTAAACCTTTTATTTTTCCAGACAACACAAATCAATGAATGCTTCATTCTGACTTGAATAAATGAGTAGAGCAGATGGGCTTTAGTATAGCATTATAAAAGTGATTAATCATTTTTATATGGATTCTGTTAGAATAACTTCCTTAGAACAGAGCATCTTGGCTGTATGAGAAGGCATTAAAAATTGGTGCTGATAAATTACTTGGTGTGGTTTTTGCTGACTTGAAGTTGACAGAAGGCTCCATACACCTCTGCTTATAATCAGCAGAATTTTAGCTATCCATTCTGCTAACATAGCTTTAAACTAGAGAACAGAATGGTTCAGCAAGCACAGAATTAAATGGACAAATAAATATACCAATTTGACATTTCGGTCATCGACATCTCCACGGATTTGAAATAAAAATGGTTGATTTCATCAGGCTTATTAGCTGACTCAATCATATTGATTTCTTAAATCCCTGTTGCTAATATCATTTTATTAACATCTACTTTTCATTAAGATTTACTCTCTCAAACTGCAAACGATGAAAGCATAATCAACAATGCAAAAACGTCAATATCAATAGACATCATTATACAATTAATTAAGCTAAGTAGAAGAAGAGTACATAGAAAAAGGAGAAACTGAAGACTGCCAAACTGTAAGTGGACATGGAATAATAATGGGGGCATCTTTAAGGTCATCATTAGTAGTACAGTTGGGGGCTCATCTTAATGTAATCACACATTGGTTTTTAATTCAGCACTGTTTTTTGTATTTATTGTCAGCAAAAGTATAAATAAATTGTTGGCATGGTGTGGGCAATAAGAAATATGTTGAATTTGCCAAATATAACCATTGGCATATTTGTCCATCATGCCATTTTCACTGGTATATTTCTTTCTTAACTATAATACCCTTAACTAGAGAAGTAGCAAAGTAACAAAAGTTGCTCAAATGTGTACATAAATGTTGAGAAAAAATTTCCGGTAATATCCATTGACTGTATTATCCAGGTGTGTCTATTAATCAAAACAAAGCTTACACAAGCATACTTGTGCAATGGAAATAAAACTACAAAAAGCACTTGCATCCTTAGACAACTGTGCAATTTTTTTTAAATTAATTTAAAATGGTCAGTGACCCCTACCAGTAGCACTACAGTATAACACTTTTCAATATCTCGTATATTAGGCCTCAATCAGCCTAATATACAAGATACAAAAGTAGCTTGAAAGTGGTTGAACTAAGTGATACTTTCTCAAACTTTGTCATTAGGACAAAAAACAACTCATGTTTTTTTGAAGGTGCACAGGTGTATTCATTTTTCACTGACATATTTTACATTATGTCTCTTTTGATTCTGTGATGAAACCTGAAATAAATATTTACAGTATTTGATGTCATGAGAAGAGAGTTTGATAAGTTTTGGATCTGAATCAGCTTTGTTATCAAAGCAAACAGGCAAGCAAATGGGCAAAACTATTGTTGTACTGGTGGTGCAGAGAGATTTAGATTTAGGTGGTGTGTGTTCACACTGAAATCTAAATTGCAGTGTAAAAATAAAGCTAACATTGGTGGGCTACACGCCAAGGAGCCAGTATCTATACCCTGCAGATAAACAATATGAATGTATTTTCTCACCTTGCATAGAAACATGGGGTCTGATTCTGGTTCATTCGCAAAAGCAAACTCCTTCTTTAGTGGACTAAACCATGTGTCACAGATGTAACATGTGCAGAGAGAGTTAGATTTGGGTGGGGTTTGTACTTCAAACTGATATCTATATTACAGTTTAAAAGTAAAGCAGTCGGTATTTACCCTACACAGAAACAAAATAACACCCAGATCTAACTCTCTTTGCACAAGTTATATCTGCCCCACCAGCAGTGCACATGGTTTTGTCCATTAGCGAAATAATTTGCTTTTGCGAGTAGCCCATGGTTTGTTCCAGACATGAAATTACTTGCTTTTTTACTTTGCTGAATTTTGCCCTATGTACATAGAGAAGATGTAAACGCCAATGTTAACTGCATTTTGCAGTTAAAAGACATTAAAATAAACTTCATAAAATGTACAATTCCTACATCCTTCAACAAAATTGATCATTGACTCTAGCTGTTTAAATTACTTAAGTTGCACATTTTTATAGATTTTTTAATTTAAATTTTATCAGTGAACATTATTGTGTTTCGAGACTGAAGTTTGGAATATCAATTTAGATTATCTTCTTTCATTGTTTTATATAGTTTTTAGCCTTTTATTTGTAGAGTTTTAAATCTTTTTGTTTTACTGAATTTGAATTTTTATTATACATGTAGAAACAATAGTATAGAAGGAATATAAATTAAAGCCTTGATAAAGACATGAATACATCATAAAGAAGTAGCATGGGTGTCCAGGAAACTAATTAAAAAGACTCATTATCGAGTTAAAAAAGGCTATACTACGATTAGTTGGTTAAGTGTGGCAATTTTTGAGAATCAACAAAGTGAACAAGTTCTGTTTAATAAATCCTTAAGAAAACAAAGACTTATCTGAGGGATGACTTAAATTAACGTGTGCATACGCTTACACAAAAAATAATGCTTAGCAAGCAGAAGTACAGTAAACGGTACTTGTGTAATATCTGGGCGCCCGATTTGATTGATTGTATGCCTTAACTTAAAACATACAATCAGATGCGATCGACGCGATTTTCCGGAAAAATCGCGTCGATCGCATTGCATCACGACCAAAATTGCATCGCGACCAAATCGCATGCGATGCGATCAATGCGATGTTTCCATAGGATTCAATGTTAAATAGTCCTGTTCATATCCCCACTATCCAAGTGTGTATGGAGTTGAAGTTATATAGCGTGGTGAGCGCAGCGAGCCACCGAGCCTGAAGCGTGGCGAGCGGACGCGGAATATATTTTAAGTAATCCGCGCCCCCTCGCCACACTTTGGGCTCGGTGGCTCGCTGCGCTCGCCACGTTATATGAAATCAACTCCATGCCCACTTGGATAGTGGGGATATGAACAGGACCATTTAACATTGAATCCTATGGAAAAATCGCGTCGGTCGCATCGCAGGCGATTTGGTTGCGATGTGATGCGATCGATGTGATTTTTCCGACCTGATCAAAAAATCGGGCGCCCAGATATTACACAAGTACCCAGTAAACAGATACTTTAAAACTAATAAACTCTATCCTATTAGTTTGTTAAGTGGTAACTTACCTAAATACTGTACAGTATACAACATGATTGAATAGCAATATACTCAAAAACATTTTAACTCAGCATCAATTGACTTTATGATTTATAAGGAGAAATAAAATCAGAAATTAAGATAAGACTGAACAATGCCATTTTGTAGAAAGGTCAAATTTGTCTCCAAAAAATTTCTTGGGTATCGGCACGCATCTGTCAATATATTATACTGTGCTATTACTCTTAAAACAAATTATTCTGCACATCAGCTTCACAAGCTCCTCTTTTACAGTCCAAGTTTTAAGGATATCCATGCTTGAGCACAGGTGACTTGAATAGCAGTTCAGTCAGTTTGATTTATACATCTGGTCTCAAGCATGGTTATTCTTAACACCTGGTTTGTAATGACAGAGATTGGAAAACTCTGGTCTAGACTGAAAAATGAAAACTGTCAGAAATACAAAAAATTCTTAATTCCAAAGCTACTGTGTACTGTATACAGAGAAATGATGAAAACAAGCTTTATTCTTTAAATTATAAAAAAAAGGTTTGAGTAAAGCAGTGGGGTGCCTCGGGATGCTTGCAGGTGTGCTCCGGGTAGTCCAGGACCAATTCAAATTATTTATGGTCAAAGTAATAGACTAAACCAGTACTGGTGGGTGCCAGTCATAAATTATGTGGACAAACAGAAGCTAATCCAGTCCCTAACGGCATAACTGAACGTAAGGATGACATAGAAAAACAATCTAGTTAAGTTTATATTGTTTTCTGAATTTCTCTTGGGGCACAGTGCAAAAAAATATGATGCTCTATGGTGCAGTCATTCAAAAAAATTTGGAAATATCTGGCTATAATTGAGAAGTGTAAAAAGTAGATTCACAGATGGTGCGATCATGGGTGTAGTCAGCAATTGTATTTAGTGGTGATTAATAGAAGGCTCCACCACAGTGCCTCTATTTAGAATAGTGCTAGACCAAGAACATGAAAACCCCCCAACATTTCTGTGCATGCACCCAAATCACATGTCTTTGCAGGAGAAGAGATGAAGCTTATCTTATTTAAATGTGCTTCCTCTGTGGGTGTCTCCAATCTTCATTTAATGCGTACCTCATGTATCACATATGCCAAAAAAATAAGGATGAAGATCATAGCGTAATCAAATTTCATACATCAGAAAACACATACAAGATACAATTAAAAACACAAGGGAAAAAGTCCCTCCAGATGATAAATACAGAGGGTGTATCCTAATGACCAATTCTCTAAGAGAACCTTAGAGGTACTACGTTCTCAAAAAAGCATGTGTACAATGTTCAACCATGTGAAATCCCACATCAAAATCCAGGAATAGGAGGAAGCTTGCAATTACCAGAAAAATTGGAGAACTGGGTGGTGTCAGTTCTCAAATAAGCATCTGGGGTTTACAGTACCGCTCCCGGACTGCTGCAGTCAAAGTCCTGGTCGGAGGCCTCCCTTCCAAGAAGTAACGTGGTGTCACACAGTCAATGCGTTTCGACCACGTCCGTGGTCTTTTTCAAGGCAAAAGGTAAGTGAGAGAAACTCTTCTTGGTCTGACAGAAATATTCTGTCCTATCACTGCAAATTAGAGTCAGCTGTAGCCCTGTGCCATCCAAAGTCCAATCATAGTGCACTGTAGCGGTCACGTGACCTAACCAACACAGCGTCATCTAGTTCCCTATGGCCAGGGATTACCAGACATCACAAAAGGGCAGTTCCACCCTTATACAAGATGGCAGAAATGCGGCTCTCTATCTCCTCAATTGCCATGCACCATGTCGTAGCATTTTGCTGTGTAAAGCCCGTATGGTGCGTTCATGTGATCGCCCAGCTGCTGCTCTTTTCGTTGTGTGGTTGCATCTGCATTGCCACTTTGCAGATTGTGGTATTCCTCAGATGAACCATATAAATAAGCCATAAAATATCATCATATGCATTCACATAAAACATATCTTATTACAGTACATGCACAATCATAAAATAAAAAATAAAAATAATATAAAAAAATGACTATAAGAAAAAGAAAGAGGACCATATACAAAACACAGTGAAATCAATATTTAACTTTTTTTCTCACAGAAACCATTTTAACTAAAAATCAGGTCCCAGGGTACCAAACTCATAGATCAACTGCATTTCCTTTTTTGCTAGCCAAGATGAAATATCTTTGTCTCATGTCATTTTTAACTAATGTAATGCCCGCAAAATGTTTTATTGCATGGACAGAACAGTTATGCATCAATTTAAAAATGGTTGGACAGGGTATGAGTGTCAAGGCCTTTCCTTATATTTCTTAAGTGCTCTCCCAGACGCACCTTCAGTGGTCTGGAATTGCGGCCAATATACACAAGGTCACACGTACATTCTATCATATAGACAATGTTTCCTGTGTGGCAAGTTATAAAAAAACTAATAACCCATTCCTTACTATTAATACTAACCCTTTCTATTTTGTTAACACCATCTCCTTTTAAGCCACACTGATGAAAACCCTTTGTTCTAGTAATGGCCGCCCTTTGTTTGGGGAGAAAGGCACTTTTCACTAAATTATCTTTTAGATTCGGGGCTTTTCTATACATGAAAGCCGGTTTAGCTGGTAAAGCTGGCATTGGAAAATTCTTTAAAAAGATTCAGTATTAGGACCAGTTTTACCAGCTAAACCGGCTTTCATATATAGGAAAGCCCCAAATCTAAAAGATATTTTTTTTTATGTTCTTGGTCTAGCATCTGGCTATAAATACTTACAGGAATGCTTAAAGTTTTGTTATGGAGCCACCAGGATCTATCCTTCTGGTCACCAGCAAATAGGTTTACAATGTCTAAACTGACAGTTAATAGGTTGACACCATATAATCGACATATTTAAAATCTTGACATGTCAATGGGCAACACATGTAAATGTTGACAATGAAATGAGTTTTTGGGAAATTGTGTGGACTTTTGTATATTGTTCTATCCACATGGACTCCATTTGGAAATGGTAAAGTATGGCCAGCTTTGCTGTAGAGGAGTGAGGCATCTGCAAGAAATATTGGGAGCCAAAGCGAGCCATGCAAGGGGATGTGGTACACTAATTCAGGGGTCCACATACTGAAATCTAGATTTTTTGAGTAAAAATAAAAAAAACATGAAATCTCGATCTTTACACGTGTTAACCATTTCCATGTTGACCTTTTGCTTGTCTCAACCTTTTGTCTATGTCTACTTTTTGGTGTCAACCTATTGATTGTCGACCTAGATGTT
Organism: Crinia signifera; assembly: GCF_055691185.1. NCBI lineage: Eukaryota > Metazoa > Chordata > Amphibia > Anura > Myobatrachidae > Crinia > Crinia signifera. Next base: position 122,327,530 of record NC_139226.1, on the reverse strand, counting down.
GTCGACCCTTAAAGATATCTTGCTGAGTAACAAATGCTATATGCATTTGGTAAAACAATGGGAAGTGCACAATTCCTACTTAGAACTAGAGAGCATGCCCCATGTTTTGTTTTTGGTTCTAATTCATCATTGTGTTTTGGTAAAACTGCCCTTAAGTGTCTTGTTTCACCGATAAGCCCTACGTACTCTTAAGTTTGGGTATAGTATGTTCTTATTTAAGGAAAACGGAACCGCACATCTCTGCTTATAATTAGGGTTCACTTTATTGTTCTTACTTGTAGTTTGGCTCTAGTTCTTTGCTGTTTCTAGGTGTACTTTTGTGGCATGCATGTAAGCATTTCAGACCTGCTAACATGTATCTATATCCAGATTTGATCAAATCTATGGAAAAAAAATGGGCTTTTGTGTGTTGCGCAATCAATTAGCTGCTGGCACAGGGCTTGTCAGGCCCTAATTGGTAACCAAGAAAAAAAGAAATATGTGCCAGCGCTTGCTGTTTCAGTAATTACACGGTTCTCCTTAAAAGTATATTTAATTAAAGTATAAAACACATACATACATACATTTAATATGAAAATAAAAATAAATATGAAAATAAACATGAGTGCTGGTGAATCATTTATCGCTAGAGAATATTCTCATAAATTATAAAGTCCCGTACTGGGGGAAATTGTGAGCTGACTGTATATTACCATCCAAACCATCTGGTAAGATTTTGTGTCCAGAGTCTGTGACATCAACGGTTCTGTGGTGCCTTATATTTTCAAAGGCTCAAGGTTCCCTTGTAACGACTTCTCCTCCTCTGTGTGGATTTTTAGGGATAAAGCGAAACCCAAAAGATTTTTCATCCAATGAGACAAAGGGGCGTCTGTAGGGTGTTGAACCAGGTCACTTTTAGGGATGGAGTCAGCAAGGTTTTGGTAAGCTCAACGCGTTTCCCCAGAATATCCTCCTCAGGCTTCCTCAGCAAGAGGAGCAAGAGGAGGAGAAGTCGTTACAAGGGAACAGACTCTGGACACAAAATCTTACCAGACGGTTTGGATGGTAATATACAGTCAGCTCACAATTTCCCCCAGTACGGGACTTTATAATTTATGAGAATATTCTCGAGCCAGGGCCGGCGCCACCACTAGGCAGCTCTAGGCATTTGCCTAGGGCGCCGGCACCTGGAGGGCGGCAGTTCGCCCCTCACCCCCAGCGAACTGTGTAAAATAATTGCTGCCCCGGCGTCCCTGCAGTGCTGGGGCGGTCAGGGGTGTCTGTGCCGTAGGGGTACCTGCGGCGCCGTCATGTGTATAAAGCTGGCTGCGGCCGGCGGGGTCCCTGTAGTGAATAGCAAATAATTAGCGCTATGCGCGCGGCGGCGCGAGACGCCGGGGCAGCAATTTTTTTACACAGGTACAACTCCTCCCCCCTCCCTCCCCCCGGCACCGGGGCGCCCCCACCCCGACTCGCCTGGGGCGCTCCGGTGCCTTGCACCGGCCCTGTCTCGAGCGATAAATGATTCACCAGCACTCATTTTTATTTTCATATTTATTTTTATTTTCATATTAAATGTATGTATGTATGTGTTTTATACTTTAATTAAATATACTTTTAAGGAGAACCGTGTAATTACTGAAACAGCAAGCATTGATCAAATCTATATCTTATTTTCTTGAGGCAGACAGAAATCTGGTAATTATAAGTATTTTACAGCATTCTTTTATCAAAACTGTTGATAGAATGCTGTAAAAAGCACCCATTAGTATATACGGGTGCCGGATGGGGTCCCGACACGCATTTTACCCAATTTCAGGATCCCGACTGTCAAGGTTTAGGCAGCATGTACAGGGGTAAGGGGAAGAATTAGGCTGTGGGGACAGGATTCCCTCCTTTGGGATGCTAGTGCTGGTATTCTGACTGCCGGCATCCCAACTGCCGGCCATCTGTATGTATCCTGAATTTCGCCCATAGTCTGCACATATTCTAAGCAAAATGACACAATTTTTATATGTCACACTGACATATACTGATACACACTGATATTGTGCGATAGATAGATAGATAGATAGATAGATAGATAGATAAGCCCTCCTCTCCCCCAAGACACTTACCTGATTAATGAAAAGGTGGAGTAGGCATGCAGCAGGGTCTTCTGCTCTCTGGAGTATCTCACCCCTGACCTAAGTGTCTCTCATCCGAGCCTCAGGCTCCTGGGGTTCATTAAAACTTCTTCCTTAAGCTCCTCTGGCCAGCACAGCCACAGAGCAGTCCTCCGTTAGGCCCCGCCCCCTTTTCTTCTCTCTACCCGGGTCTAGTGTTTCAATGAAATGAAACTCTGGCTGCTAATTGGAGGATGGTGGCCATCTTTTTGTAGCCGTATGGGGCAGCCATTTTTATTAGCTCCGGCAACAGCAGCTACAGGAGCAGCAGGACCAGCCTCTGCCTAACATGCAGCAGCCACGATCGTGAGTGGGGGGGAGGGTTTTTTTTTTTTTACTGACACAGACATACACACTGTCACACACCCGGCGCCCACGCAGCCCCCGCTCCTCCAAGCAGCAGCGGGGGCTGCCTTACAGTATCTACGCCACTGCTGGTTGGGAATGCCTGGTGTATGCATATCAGCATATGCAGCATGCCTTGTGGAGATGTCACCTAAATGAACATCAATTATGAAGACCTTTTTTAAAGATATGCAAATAAGATAATGATGCTGGCAACACTAATTAACTGTTCTGATTGGCTGTTTGCATATTGAAAATTCAAGCTGAGAGAACTTCCAGTAACTCATTAGCATTGCAGCATCATTATATAAAGTTTCAGCAGTCTATTTGGATTTTTGGTCATTTCTATTTGAACTACAGTACAGTTACTGCAGGAAAGGAAATTCTAATTGGATTTTCAGAAGCGATAAAAAAATAAATGTTGTGGTTTTATTATATGGAAAATTAGACTTTTATGGTTATTAGTAATTCTGTCAAGCACAATGGTGTGCTAGTGAATGTGCATTTGTTCACCTAATGCACATCTCATGCTGTTAAGTTAGACATATCTTGAGATGCATGTAACCTAATATACAATGGGTTTGGATTATTTGATCAACTAGGTCGACAAGCCTTGGGTCGACACCACTAGGTCAACATGCAGCAAGGTCGACATGGGACAAGGTAGACATGGGTCTAGGTCAACAGTGTCATTAGGTCAACACAAGCATTAAGTTGACATGGGCAAAGTCAACAGTCAAAAGGTCAACATGGGGTTTTTCACTGTTTTTTGACCCAAATGTCGGCACAGTTGACATGGACACGGGTTAAAGTGCACCGCGCCCCCTCGCATGGCTCGCTGCGCTTGGCACACTATTTTATTCTACCACCACGCCCTAGTGGATGGACTATCGACCTAATGACCTGTCGACCTAAACCCATGTCAACCTAGACCCATGTCGACCTAGACCCATGTCACCCTTGCTGCATGTCGACCTAGTGGTGTTGACCCAATGCTTGTCAACCTAGTTGTTGTAGACCAAATGACCGTATCCCTATACAAATGCAACAGACTATTTATTACTTAAGCTGCATACACACTGTGCGATAAAGACAGCCAATGATAATGTTAACAATTTCCTTGAACTCCCTGGAGCTACAGAATGAATGATATAGAGCATACACACTGAAGGATATCAAAAGATAAATATAAAAATAAAGATAAATATAAATAAAAATGATAAGTGTTCTAATTCTGATCTAATGGTGCCCTGATGATGTCCTATTGTTTTCTTAGCACTGCTATAGCCCACCATCCCATGCCCTCTCACCAAAATCTCATGTGTGAAATGGTCCCAGATCATGAGACAGTATATACATCCTAAAATACACAAGATTCAAGATTTCTACTCAGAAACCTCAAGTTTGGGTATCTTCTAAACCAGTGGATAACCTCTTTGGGATAATTATGGATGACCAGCGTCAGCATCCTGGTGGAGGGAATCCTTAACAGGGGTCAAGTAATTATACATACCTTCCTCTTCCCCCCTAACCATCCCTAACCCTAACCCTCCCCACTAATTCCTAACCCTCACCACTTGTGCCTTGCTTCCATACCCCACTGCCTATCCCTAACCTTTCCCCACAAGTGCCTAAACCTTACCTGCCTCTTTTCCCCTGCCTAACTCTAACCCACCTTGCATACTTAAGTTCAGCATCCTGGCCATCAGGATTCCATCATTGGACTCCTCATTGATGTTGGGATTCTGGCACCAGTCTCCTGTCAGTAGTTGTGCTTCCATCGTAACTCTCCTGGGTGGAGTCAAGAAGGAAGCAGTGGTATTGTAAACGCTGACACCCCCACCCCTGGCATGCTGTATTCATCCGCCCTTCGAAAGAGTATTAACCCCTTGAGTGGTGGGTTTTGCTGGTCACACCTACCAGTTTGACCTGCCCCAACAAAACCCACCACAGGAAGTTGGAAGCCCCCACCGGAGTTAGTATGCTGGTGCTTCGCTGCAGCCGCTGTCCCCGCTGCCTTAGCCATCTGTCACATTCAGCAGTGACGTCGGCGGCAGTCTGGGGGATTGTTTGCAGCGGCTCAGGAAGACTTGAGTGCTAGAGCGATCCCGAGTCCCCCCGAGCCGCGCCAACCATACCCTTCCAATAAACCTTTGGTGGATTGGAGAAAGGTATCCCAAAGCATCATTTTGCACCTGGGTCCACTAACCATGTATATATATAATAGTACAGCCCATAAAGTCCTACCATATTTTTAATCCAGGAAATCTACCACGTTTAATGAAGAGACCCAGTTATCTATTTGACAAGAAGATCTGGGATTTAGATTCATTATATTTCAAATTTGTTTATGTGCAGCTTTTTATGTAATTGTTTCATGATCATAAAGCTATTTTTTCTAGAAACGCTGTACCATGTGTGTGGGCCAGTAGGAGAGAGATAGGGTACAATGTCATTCTTCCAATATATGTCAAACTAACTTTTTCTGTAGCACTGCATGCTTTTGCTTGGTAACAACAGATGATCACCAGATATTATCTATTATGTTCAGTGGTGGATGAAAGGATCACACTTCCATAAGGCAGATCAGTGTCCTCAATTTCACCTACCAGTGTGGTTAGCTATTCCGGTATTTAGAAGTTTCTATACCCTCCCAGGACTTTTACAAACATTTTCTTGGACTAGAATTTTGCAGACTTTTTCCAACCTTTGGATATCTGACCAGCATGGATCCATAATTTTCACTCTTTGGTAGCATACTGTATATCTGCTAATATTTTACCTTGATTAAATACATTGTGATTTACTGGATACTAACATAAGACATAGTGGGGGATATGCAATCCTCCTCCGCTATTCCTAATGGGGGAAATAGCAGCGGGGCCCTATTCAATGCTGTGTTTACCAACAGCATTGAAGAGGGATCACCGCAGAACGAGCCTAACTTTAAAAGCTGTTTGGCCCATTCTGCCGATAATGGCCGTGGAGTGACGTGATCCCGGGCGTAGATCGACAATTCACTGCCATTTTTGTGGACACACCCCCTTTTCATCCATCGGCAGGTGGGACATTGAATCCCATCTAAGTGGCTGTCGGTAAATCGCAAATGGGCCAGTATCACGGCTGTTAGGAGGCAGCAACAGCCGTTATCCGGGATTGCATACCCCCCTCAGACTCTCAGCCACTGGGATACTTATACAGGAGCCGGGATTAATTTAACTATTTGTATTTTGCTAGTACTTCATTTGTGACAGCAGTGTTTCATAATTGTAACCATTTTTCTTAACAATATTAGATGTATATCTATATATATATATATATATAAATTTGAAGAATAATAAATGTTTGTGAATTTGAATTTAGGCCATCAAATTTACTTTACATAGCTATTTTGGATTTTGAAGCTCTGTCTCCATTTATATTGTGTTAGCCTAGGCTTGGAGACTGACACCTCCATTACAGCTTCACCTGCAACAGCGCACTATGTGCTGCATTTATCTAACAACATAGTTGGTCATATACTTGCTGGTGATGCTTCAGCTTATCAATGTCTTTTCATCCAACTTTTGTCTTTCTAGCTCCAGCACCTCAACCTTCCAGCTCCAACCCTGCAACTGACCTTTTGTGTGGCTTCTTTGGCTGCTGTACGGCATTGTTAATGTTCCTTTGCCTTTCAGATGTGCTGCACAGCATGGCATGACATCACATGTGATACTCTGCAATGGGAAAAAAAAACTTTATTGTACCAGTAGCACTACAGATTATGAAACAGTGGCTGACAGCTCTCTAGTGTCAGATGCACTAAGGTTCAAAAGTGAAAAAATAGAGAGTGAGAAACAGCCAGCCAATCAGCTCCTACCTGACATGTCACAGGCTGGGTTTGAAAAATGTCAGCCAGGAGCAGATTGGTTGATTGTTTATCACTACATTTTATCACTTTTGAAGCTTAGTGCTGCACAGCATGGCATGACATCACATGTGATGCTCTGCAATAGCAAAAAAAAACTTTATTGCACCAGTAGCACTGGAGAATATGAAACAGTGGCTGACAGCTCTCTAGGGGCCAGATGGTTCAAAAGTGATAAAATAGAGAGTGAGAAACAGCCAGCCAATCAGCTCCTACCTGACATGTCACAAGCTGGGTTTGAAAAATGTCAGATGCACTTTTGAATCTAAGTGCATCTGGCCCCTTATCCTATACATGTCTGCTTCCTGCTGACCACTGCAACAAAACAGACTGCAGTTAAAGACAGGGAAAGGCTGCTTATGTCTCACGTGACTAGTGTAAAATCCCACCGGGACTATGGAACCACGTAATTTCAAAGAAGGTACACATCTATTTCAATGGTGCAACTATGGGCATTACATTGCATGATACAGTACATAGTGGTGGAAATATAATAGGATGAGAGATTCAGAAAGTGAGAGATTTGATAAGAAATCTCCAGGGTTTTTGTTTTTTTTAAGCGGCAATCATTTACACTGCAAAATGAGATTGATTTTTTTATCTGGAGAGGGGATGAGGAAACCCTCAAGTCTTTCTGTTAACTTTTAAATCAAAATTATTTTAATATAGTGGTCACTTTTAATAGTAGTAAGACAAACCTAGTCTTTCTGGACCTGGTCATCTATATCAAGTCTGGAAAAATCCAGACGAAAACCCACAGGAAAATTACAGACTCCAATTCATATATTAACATCAATAGTGAGAACCACCACAGATGGTTAGAAAATATACCCTTATGCCAATATAAATGCCTAAAAAGAAACTGCACCAATGAAAGCACTTTAAATGAACAGATAATAGAAATTGATTAGCGTTTCAAACAAAAAGAGTATCCTGAAAAACTCCTTGACGAGTCAAAATTGAAAATTAATGAGATAGACAGGTCAGAATTACTAAGAGAAAAAAACGAAAGCAAATAGAGAAACTAATTTCACAGAATGGGCATTTTTTTCTCAATATAGCTCACACCACAAGAAGGTGGAATCCATCTTTAGAAAAAATTGGAAGATCTTAAAGGATGACCCAATCTTGGGGAGCATAATGCCAGAAAAATCCAGACTTATATAACGGGAAAGCACCATCTTTGAAAAACTTTTAATTAAAAGTGCACTTATAGAAAAATCTGTAAATAGCAAAAGGAATTGAGGATTCCACAGATGTGGCTCCTGCCTGATGTGCAGGAGTACCAATGGTGAACCATATGAGAAAAAAGCCACCACCTTTGGAGTGAAAGGGAAAAGTACAAAATTAATGACTTTATAACCTGCCACTCAAGGATGTCACTCTACCACTTAGAATGTAAATGTGAAAAAAAAATGATATCGGAAAGATGACTAGGAACCTAAAACTGTGATCCGCAGAACACATTTACAATATAAGAAAAGGCCTTGTGACACACCCTTTATCTGACCACTTTCTCAAAAATCACAATAAATTTGAGAAAGGGATCAAAAGATTTATAGGGATTCAGTAGGTCAGTACCAATTGGAAGAGTAGGGATCTAGAGTGCAGTCTCGCAAAATGCGAGATGAAATGGATTTTGAACTTAAATAGTTTTTAGAATTGTATTTATCTTTGTGATTTTATAATAATATTTATTTCTTTTTTAATTTACTTTTTACTATATATGATAATTCTGGAGAAAGTATGGATGAAAACCTACAAGGCACTCTGTCTCCTGGTAGGAAGTTCAAAATCCGGAAACGGAAGTGACGAATGCCGTGGTAGAACGCAACCAGAAGTCCGTGTGTGGAACGCACGTGACTTCCGTGAAAAGGCGGGAAATTGCGTCACCTGCGGGGGCGCACCGAGCCTCCAGGAGGATTATAAATATAAGAATTAATGGCACACATCTTTATCCTGACCTGATGAAGGTGCGGTGGTGCCGGCATAATAGCTCGGCTTCCACACTTTGCCATTTGGCATAGTCCACCGCATTGCCACACTAGGGTAAGGTCTCCCATTTGTTTGGGATCATTTAATCCTACTGTGCTTACTTTGTTAAAGTGTCCACTGTACAATATATTTTATTATTAATTTTTATTGAAATTGTTCATGAAATAAATTATTTGTTTTTAAAAGGAAAAAACTAATTTATTGACTCATTAATTAACTCATATATTACCTGAGCATCATATTTCATACTCATTTTTCTATTACTATGTGTTAGGGAGTTGGTGTTTCTCTCCTTTTGGTGTATGATCAGGCTGCACGGTGTGATATTTAAAGAGCGCAATACCTAAGAACAACCAGTGGGAAGGTTGACATGAGTTTTTCACATTGTCCTAAATGTAGACATGGACATCGTTTAAGTTTAAACTATTTAATTCTACCACCACACCATAGTAGATGGTAGGGTATGAAATAACACCTGCCAGCACACGTCAGCTCAAAAAAAAAGTTAAAAGCTCATGTCAACATTGCTCCCTACTCTGAATAAAACTTTATTATGTAATGTGCTGGTATTGCTTGTTTTCATTGAAAATTCCCTTTAACTGATATGCAGCTTAAGCAATGAGACAGAATAGCACCACATTACTGTAATGTGTATATCAAAGACGCGGGCGTATAAATACAGAATCAAGGATGCCAAATGAGGCATGAAAATTAGAACTCGTGTTTCCAATTTTCAGCACTAAATTTCCCACACTGTTTAAATGAAGGTGATGGATGTAATTTCAGTATATTTAGGTTAACAATGAATTACGCTGAGCAGCTTTGAAAGTTATTTTGAAGATTAGGTATAAAATACTCCCTCTGGGCATACACAAGAGACATCTTGCTTTTGGCTGTAGCAAACTGAATTCCTATATATTTTAAGTCCTAACAACCAGCAAGGCAGTACATGCAGTACATGCTGATTATGTATAGAGACAAGAGAAAAAGTCAATTTATTATAAACCATATCCCTAGTTGGCCAACAGATTCAGTCTAGGTGGGCATGATTTTGCTTAGCTTTACATAATTCGCACACGTTACTTTGTACTTTATTATCGGCTCACCCTATTCCACTTTTGTCAACTTATGTGTACCAGATTCTCTAGCAAGAGCAGATGAATATATAGTAAGGATATTAGGTTTTTAACCCTTTGAGTGCCAACATCTCTGTGAGTGATGTGAAAAAATATCTGCTAAAAAGGCCAGTGGCGCACACATTTGTTATATAAATTCGAATCATGTTGTGTAAAAAAGGTAACCAGTACAGGTCATTATGATAAATAAAATAAACCTAATGACGTCGAATTGACACCGTAAGTATAACACACGGCAGACCAACACACTTCCCTGAGCGGGACAGTTTGCCGCTGACAGGGGGGAGGATCATGGCCATTTATGGCCACATTCTCTACCCTAACCGATGGGCAGGAATTAATTGCACTTTATAACCCGCATCTTTTTGCAAACATTAGAGCCGAGTCAGAACCACTTATATGAGTGTAAACAAATTTGTGTCAATCTATAAGAATAATGTTTGTGCTGGTTTTGACTTGACATTATTATATTACATGTCTCATTAGACATCCAAACGGCAATTATTGTAACATGCGGGTTACATAGCAACATAATATATAGTACATAAATACAAATTACATGTGACGTAAATAATAACAATAGGTCGCAGTTATTGTTTATTTGAAAAATACAGAGTGTATAAACATTATGGTGACATTACCAAAACAATAACCAACACTAAATAGCAAGCCATGCATCCTCACAACATATTGAAAGGAGAAAACAAAAGGTACACGGAGTAACCACACGTGCTTTTTAAACACGCACTCTACTCACTTGTTTCTCTCATGTTATGTGTTTTATATTTCACAGTTTTAATTCCCTAACCTATTAAAAGTTCAATTTTATTTGTGTCAGATATTGTTCTAGGTGCACCACACATGGACACACTTTTCTTTCTCTTGCCTATATGATTATTTCAGCACCAGGCAGCCTCTATCAGCCAGTATCACAACTATTGGACACCTTGATACAGCCCTTTGTTGTTACCCAGGACCCATCTCAATTACAAGACCAGTTTCCTCAATCGATTAGGCAACTTGTCTGCCATTACATCTACCACTATGATGGCCGCAACATCATTGTTCACCTCCATCTCCAACAATCAAGGCCTGTTGGCCATGGAGAAATTATTGAATAGTCTGGGAGAATCCTTTACATTTGACAAAAGATTATTTTTACAGTTACTGGAGTTAGTGTTAACTCGTAACTATTTTCTCTTTGATGGTCTCATATATCTGCAACAAAAAAAGGTTGTGCCATGGGCTCTGCTGTAGCACCATCTTATGCCATCATATTCATGGTAAGTTATATTCTTTTTTAACAACATGTAGAGCAAGAACATTGTCATGCTTTGCAGATATGTAGATGACCTTTACATTTTGTGGGATGGAACCCCTGAGTACTTTACTAGTTTCATGGAACAGATAAATAGTATGCCTGGGCCCATCAAGTTCACTTACACTTGGAGCAGGTAGCATATTGGATTCTTAGAGGTGTCAGTCTATCTAAAGGAAGGTAATACTTCCACCACAATCTTTTATAAGGATACTGACTGCTGATCGTCCCCATGTCGACCTTCAGTCATGTCGATCTAATGCTTGTCGACCTTCCCCTTGTCGGCCTAGTGACCTTTTTCTGGACATCAAAACACTGTGGCCTACAGTATACTGCCAACCAATAAGACCTATGTTGTTTTTTGTCTATTAGGCCGATGGCTTGCTATAGAATTGGATGCAACCTCTGTGATGTTTTTGTACATATGGTCATCACAGGTTTTGTCCATGATCCACATCCAAATATGAGGGTCAAGCCGCCAGGTTGTTATCGATGCACAACCTGCCAGTATCTGATCAGACCACAACATTCAAACTCTTCAGAATGCTCCAGCGGTCCCTACCATTTGCTTGGGTATCTATTCGGACATCAAGAGCAATGACCTCTTGCCCTGGAAACACTTTTATTAGGAAGCCACAGGTGCTGCTCATCAGCCCAACCCTGATCACATCAGTTTTCTTGCTACTGCTCTAAAACATGGACTGGATCTTCCACATTACTTTCATGTGCAAATATTCTTTCCCTAATTATATACTACATATAGCCTACTGTATACTTACAGTATATCTGACACTGGAACATTGACAACCCTCTGACCAAAACATATAAATGGCTTTTAGTTATATTGGGAGTTGTATTACAAGTTGTACATGTTAGTCATCTAGTGTGTCTGAAATCTCTGCATTTGCCAGAATGTTAATATGCAATCTAATCCATTTGTGTATGAGAACAGAGGATGTTTTATGAAAAGAAAACATTTGAAATTCATTCAAAAACAATGCAGTCTAATGCGGACTACCTCATAATTACTTCTAAGCTGGCATCCCCCAAGATAGCCATAATGCAGTAAGTGAATAATTGGTACAATTAAAACAAATGTCACAGATCTCCCCAGGGAAGAGATGAATTTGTTACAAATCCATCTCAGTCAGGAGAAATCTGTTGCTGTATATACCAAAACATTTACAAAACAAAAGTAGAACAATGTAAACAGAAGAGATGAATTACACTTAGGAAAGTTCACTTGTATACTTAAAGGTCCTTCACAAATAGCGATGTGTGTAGGGCGACCTAGATATGCTAGGTCGGGCACTGCTGGGGTGCCGTCGCTAAGCACACAGAGCTGACAGCCCACACATAGAGTGAGCTATCAGCAATGTGTGCTAAGCGAGCTGACAGCGACAGTGGAGAACACTGCCAACCAGCAAGATTGACTGACAGTGTCCATCAATCTCGGAAAGTGGTGTGTGGAGAAGCGCATTGCTGTCGCTATAGACCCTGCACACACACCAATGTGGGGGCATTTCTAAGCGACTTTGCCAAACTAAAGGCCCCTTACACTTGTCCAACTTATTGTTCAACAAGTTGGACCTGATTGACTCGAGATTTATCCTATGTGCAGGAGGATCAATCTCTTGCAATCTCTTGGTTATACCCAATGGCATCAGGCGCATCAGATCTTGTCAGTTATATTGACCCAATCCACCTGAATTGGGTCAAATCTCACAAAATCTCACAAGTGTAAGGGGCCCTTAAGCAAAGTCGCTTAGAAAATTCCTTAATATCGGCATGTGTGTAGGCCCTGTTAGGGTTTCCAGTGGCAACATTTAAAATCTACCTATCCTTTACTAGTACAGTAGAGAAAGTCATTTTGCAAACTGAAATTTTATATATGCAACGGAATTGAACCTTTTAGTTCCCCAAAAACTAAAACACTGCTAATCCATGTGGTGTGTGCTTCATACCTCAGCGATGGAACTATGTGGGGTAATTCAGAGCTGCACACAAGGCTGCGTATATTTGCTGCCTAATGAGCAGGTTGATGCCGCTCCGCCGAAAGCATGCCCCTCCAGCCAAGCGAATCCTAGTGCTACCTTCTGAGCAAATGTGTACGCTTGCACATCCACTCGCCTGAGGGTGCACAGATAAAAATCATTCGATGGTCGGTCACCATCGAATGATTTTTTCTCTGCTCGATATGAAAAGTAAGACTATACTTACTTAAATTCAGAGTGGGCACTCACATCATGTGATGTTACCCTCCCGCCCTAAGCAGGAAGGGGCACCCCAGTGTTCTGATGGGCCTGCCCAGAGTTTCTATGTACGCATCCACCATTTTTTATGGGCACAGCCAATGAAACGCTGGGCGGGCCCGTAGAAATGCCCCCTGACTGTCACTCAAGCAACAAGCACACCAGTGAGTGTACATTTTGTAGAAGGTGCTCTCTGTGGGGTTTGCATCCGCAGATCCCCACCATCGGGGAAGGGGTTGAATTCGGACCTGTGTAGGTCCCTTTTAGACAAAATATTGGGTAATTTCACGGCGCTGTCTTATTCTAACGAATATCCAACAGGAATGTAAAGTAGGTGACATCTCCCAGGAGACTTTACTGGTCCCAACTCCTTCTTTATATAAAAGAAATTATGTAACTGACCTCACTAGAAGGCCCTATAGGCATGTAAAGGGATCTTTGTCTGCTTAAAGCTTCATACATTCACTCCATATGTTAAAGATCTCACCTGACGGCTCTGCCCTATGTGCACTGAAAGGTACCTTTTAAGAATTCTCCCCCGCAGCAAAGAGAGATGTCCGGATCAGTCAGAAGAGGATTTTTTTTCCCAAAAAGGCACTTTATTCCAAAAAAGAATGTCACACAGCACAGCAGGTACAAAGATAAAAAATACAAATATCTATGTACCTGCTGTGCTGTGTGTAATCTGTAGATTACATTTTAAGACATGCAGATTTAAATAAAGTATACTTAACTATTATATGATTGTATATGATTGTATATGATCCTTTAGATTGTAAGCTTGCAGCAGGGCCCTCTCACCCCCAAGTCTGTCTGTTGTTACCCAGTTTGTTTTTTCACTGTCTACTATTGTAAAGCGCAACAGAATCTGCTGCACTGTATAAGACACTGTAACGGAATCTGCTGCACTGTATAAGACACTGTAACGGAATCTGCTGCGCTGTATAAGAAACTGTAAATAAATAAATAATAAATAAATAATAAATATATGACATATTACCTTATTATGCTCATGTGCCCCAAACAGTTGAAAGGGGAGTAAAAACTTAGGTACTTGTGTATTTGCAGGGCGCCCACTAAGCTATTTGCTTAGTGGGCTATTCTGCGTAGTGAAATCGCATTGCATCGCACATTTTCGTGCCATGAGATCTCACTAGTTAATTTATTCACTGCACCCTGACCGCCAATCACATCGCATCACGCGCAAAATCGCATGCGATCGCATGTGATTTTGCATGCGCTGTGATTAAGAAAAATACCCCCAGTGTACATGTCAATGTGATGCAATGGGATTTAGCACACCCCCACTATCCATGTCACCCTGAAGCGTGGCAAGTGTAGCAAGCCCCGCAAGGGGACGTGGTTATGCGTCCTCCTGACCTTTTCATACCCCCACTATCCACGTCTGCGTGGAGTTGATATTATTAAGTGTGTTGAGCGCAGCGAGCCCGAAACATGGCGAGCGTAGTGAGATTCGCGAGAGGATGCAGATAACTTTACATGTATTCCACGTCCCCTCACGGGGCTCGCTGCGCTCGCGTCGCTTTGGGCTCCGTGGCGCGCTGCGCTCACCACACTTTATAAAATCAACTCCACGCTGACGTGGATAGTGGGGGTATGAAAAGGTCGGGAGGACGCGTAACCACGTCCCCTTGTGGGGCGCTCACAACGCTTCGGGGTGACGTGGATAGTGGGGATGTGCATGGGTGCTTTTAAAATGAAGTACCATCACATCTAATCGCATGGGTGCTTATACAATGGGAAATTGCATCGCATCGCACCGCAAATGGCATACACTGCAATGCGATGCGATCCGTGGGCAGGGGTGCGCTAAAAATTAACAGGAAAATCGCATCGCATTGCATTGCACAGCAAAATTGCATGCGATGCAATTTTCCTACGGTGCCGTACGTATGTAAATTGGGTGCCCTGCAAATACACAAGTATCGAAGCTTATTACCTAGGGCTAGACTTGTTGGTTATGCTTGGCTGAGGTCAGCTAAAAGTGGGGACATTGGGGCAGATGTATTAAGCTTTAACAAGAGATAAATGCAAGGGTGATAAGGAGAGATAAACGTCCAGCCAATCAGCTCCTTACTGACTTTTTTCAAATACAGCCTGTAACATGGCAGTTAGCAGCTGATTGGCTGGACGTTTATCTCTCCTTATCACACTTGCATTTATCTCTTGTTAAAGCTTAATACATTTGCCCCATAGTCCCCATTTGAAGCACTGCTGAGAGGGACAAATTTACCTTGATGCTTCAGCCAACAATCCCTGAGCAGCTGCCAGCAGCCACTATAAGCACCCTGGTGCCCCGCTGTGAGGGAGTGTACCACAATCTGGCTAAACACCCCTCGGTATTTTGGCCCATACCCACACTAGCCAGCCCTTAACTTTCATGTGATGAATCCATTTTTTTTCTTTTTATGCTCAATCATTTTTTTTTATGCTCTATCATCAACATATCAATATATATATATATATATATATATATATATATATATATATTATTTGTTTATAAGCATTGTAAAACACCCATTTTTTTAATATATACTTGCTTTGTATTATGCATTTTTTATTAACTTAAACACTGACAGTGAGGTTATTATCCTAATATAATGTAGTATATGTCTTTGCACACCATTGGTTACTGGGAGTGAAGGCATGAACACTAAAGGCATCTGTGCTTCTATCATCTGATTTAATAAAATTCATTTATCTCACTAACCACTTGGCTGAACTTTTCCGTACATCAATTTCTCATTATTATAAGTGTAAGAGATTAGATCATCACTAAATGGGAAATATTCTAATCACAAACAGAGCCCACAAATTTTATTTGGGTTTGTAAATTGTTGGTCTAGAATCATTTTGTCTGCTATTATTAAAGGACATGTACGTGCTGTGCTTGTATGGTGGCGGGCATTTTTTAGGGACATTTTAAGGGGAATTTCATGCAGACTGTTATAAAGTACCAGTCAATCGGCTCCTAAATTCTGATTCTCAAACACGGCCTGTAAAATGACAGTCAGGGGCTGATTGGTGGGTACTTTTTGGCATTCCAATTCATCACTTTTTAATGCTTAATACAATTGGCCCTTGTCTTAATTAAGCCATGACAGAAAAAAAAAAACCTCTGTCTTTATATTTCATTGCATTTGTTCATTTAATTTGTTTATTTCAGTGGGGCTTGTATTTGTATCTCATATGAATGGGTCTAATTCAGCTAATTGCATCACCCTATCTTTGTTCACAGCAGCATTGCAAAATCCAAAAGAGGCGGCTTGATTTAAAATACATCTACCACAGACGTCTCTGGTCTGCTGCTGTGACCAAGGATATAGCAGCAGATCTAATCACGTGACTACTGGACATGCGGGGGGGGGGGGGGGGGGGTTGAAAGCTGGATCCAATGAATTAAATGTACCAGATGCGGCAAGGTGTTTTGGAGGTGAAAGCCGGAACTGGCAGATGAGATGTTCCAGACACGACAAGATGTTTAGGGACAAAATTTGGAACCTGCGCATGAGGTGTTATGGCCATGGCGAATTGTTTAAAGGGTGAAAGCTGGTTTTGAATGAAATGTTCTGGCCGCGGTGAGGTGCTTGGGAGTGAAATCTGCAAATGACAAGATGTTTGAGGGGTGAAAGCCGGAACCAGCGCATGACATTTGCATGAAGGACAAACATACATATGTGATAAATATGCATGTATGCCAGGTAGATATTATCGCGCCTCTTCATCTGTTGTAGGTAGCTGCTCCTGTCATTCGACCTTTAGTATATGCTGTAGTAAATATCACAGTAGTCAAGAGATGTAGCTGGCTAAATTGTTGACATAACAATTCATTTGTGGAGAAGTCCTCCTTAAAAGAGTTGTTTGGAGGATGAAAGGCGAAAAGGTTCATGAGATGTTCTAGCCACAACGAGTTGCTTGGAGGGTGAAAGCCGGTTCCGAATGACATGTTCCAGTTGCAGATAGATACAAAAAAGTAGGTGCACCCACTGACCAGAGCATATACACTTACACAGGTACAGTATGATTAACTGTATAACTCCAGATAAACAGCCAATAAATCTGATATATCTGAAATGACTCAAACACAAAAAGAAAGGACCATGGTGCAATAATGTGAAACACTTGGGATCGGTTTAATTCAATCAGTTCACTCACATACTGTAGGTCCATCAAATATGTGCATGTCACAAATCTTTAGAAAAGTTCCTCCTGAATTCACTTGAACCTGAAACTGGCAAAAGACTCGATAGTGCAATATTGTTTGATGTAAACATATAACAATTTTATTGGTGCACTCACTTTGAATAAAAGGTTTAAAAGCATATCACCCGTTTCGGGGTAGTATTGAGGGTCCGGCAGGTCCAACCACGGGAAAAGGAACAAGATCACTTGAAGTCCCCAACACAGGTAGAAACACGTCCGGACCGTTCGGTGATGACAGAAAGCTTAAGCGCGCTTTCGGGCTGATAGAGTCCTTCTTCAGAAGCATAATGCCATCATCGAACGGGGCGGCCCTTAAATCCCCCCGTTCACAATCAGTATACATGCAGAACAGCCATTGTTTCCGGCCACATAATCCGGAACTGACGTCTCGCGATGTCCAAAAAACCGGAACTCGTCATGTTCAGTCCGGCTAGGATATGCGTTCCACACATCCTTCTCAGTTTGCGTTCCAGCGGCAAGTTCATCTTCCTCATAGCCATTTTAATATATTGTCCATGTATTTCAATAAGTCCATATACCCAAAAATGGAATAAAAAAAGCGTATCAGATTAGTAAATACAATCATATCGCTCATCTGTAATACATTTTTCTATAAAGTGGCGTAGTGATAAAAATATAAAAACAAGAAGATAAAAATACATTTTTACATAAAGTGACACAGTGACAGAAATATAAAAATGACATAATAAAAAGATAAAAAGAGCAAAGGTGCATTATCCAATCCGAACCAAGTACCGGCCCCCTGGCAGTTTAAGCCCCGTGGGAAATTGGAATTTTTTAAAATGACTTGTACACCTGCCAGCTCAGTATGTTAGTCGCAATCCTGGCTAAGAGGTCATACTCTGCCACTGGACCTTGTGAGCGCATCGTTTGCCTGGGGGGGGCATCCTACGTAAGCTCTGGTGTGGAGCGTCTGGTGCTGTGTGGATTCGCACAGGTTTCTGCTGTCACTGCTGTGTGGAATAAGTGATAGTTTCGTTATTTGGACTGTGATGCTACAAGGACTTTGCTACCCGGATGTTTTTATGCTACCATTTGAATCTTTTTCCTGTCTTCATCTACTTTTGTGTGCTGTGATAAAAATAAACCATATTTTGGTTTCATCTGCTCGGTGTCTGAGTGATTGAAGAACTCGTATCCTCGCATTAGAGAAACCATTTTAATTCGAAGTCACCATTCAGACCTGCCGGGACTAAAGTCTTCAGTTTGTATATCCATTGCATTTCTGTTTTTGCAAGGTGTACTTCAATATTATTACAGCGCTAGTTTGAATTTACTTGTTGTATACCCCAAAATGATTTTATTTGACCAGGATCTGAATGGTGACTTTTCTTAAAATGTGCAGAGAGTGCATGACTGTCTAATCCTTTCTTTATGTTATAAACATGTTCATACAGTCTGGTTTTGAGGCTTTTTGTAGTTTTGCCTACATAAACCAGACTGCATTTACATTCAACAGCATACACTACATTACGTGTATTGCACGTGATAAAATCCTTTATAGGATAATTAATACCTTTAACCATACAGTCTTTGATTTTACTTTGATTTTTACTCACCTTTTGTGACCAATGATTTTTAGCCATAATCAAATAAGCATGTGCCTGCAAACAGCAACAATTAAGAGCACACAAAAAACATGGGTGATAAGGTTGCTCAGCAATACTGGCTAAAATTGCCCCATGTGTACAGGGCTTAAGACATCACTGATGGAGGTTAGTCTATGGTGGGATAATAAGGGGCAATCTGTGGAGGGGTTTTTGGGTTAGGCTGCTGAAAATGTAGGGGGGGCAGAGTAAGTACTGTATCCTGTACACACTGTAAATCCATCATGGATGCATACAGAATTTTGCTGAATCAAGTAATTCATGTTTTACTGCAGTACCCCCAACATTGCCTACAAAAATACTGTAGCCACAGAAGCCTTCTTCGATCTGTAATTACAGTAGTAATTTACTGTATTATGCGTTACTACCCCAAGATTCCCTCTAAGTCACACTAACAATACTGTAGTACTGTACAGTACATTACATCTTCCCAAAAAGTGATTATTATTTTTTTGCAGTTCTTCTGCCACCGCTAAAATTTGCCGACCCGCCTCCTGCCGGTAAGACATTTTTGTTAAGTTTCTCAACCTTATTCCCCTCCCTGGGCCTCTTATCTACCCCTCTCCCTGTGCCAGAGCTTCCCCTTGTCTTTGAGCCTTTCCCTGCCCCTGTGGCTGAGCCTCCAAATGTCTCTGCTGTGCGGCGGTCATTCCCCCCAGTCCCTATCTGCTCCTACCTCCAATCTCTTTCTTTACAGCTCCCTCTCTCCATATCCAGCAAGTTTAAAACAGATCAGTAATTTGGTCCATCGAGTGGCCTCTAGTGGTCAGTGGTGGTACTTCACCTCATAGAGGTGAGGCGTAGTTAGCCTTTTATATGTATATAGTTGTATGAGTTGAATACATTTACACAATTAGATGTCTTTTTACCTTACTTTATTACCCCCCCTTGTACATGTCTTCCTATTTTTGTGCATTATCTAGGCCACTTGCATGTACAACCAGGGGTGCAGATTTGTACTTTTGCTGGGGGGTGCTTGTCATGTCATTTGGGGAGGGGGTGTGGCCTTGCAGTGTGCTGGCCTGGGCGGTCCTGGATCATGGTGTGCCCACGGTGAGCGCAGGCTAGTGCTGCACACTGTATACATGACACATGGCAGTGTGCTTGCACTGTGGGCACACAAGCTGCACGGGGAGGGCGATGTGTGTATGGGGAGAGCACACATTGGGCAGCATGCACACTGCACTCTGCCCGGTGGTTGTTGCTCGCCGGAGCGGTGGCTTTGTGATGGTGTCGGGCATTGTCTTGTGTGTGCGGGTGCGCATGTGCAAGTCACGTGTTCCAGGCGGCAGGTTTGGTGGTGTGGGTGCAGTGGATGTTGATCGGCAGGTGAATGTGGCCTGGCAGTGGAACTTGGGAGGTTGGGGGCCAGTGGGTGCTAATCGTTTTTTGTGGCTGCTTGGGCCCTTGAGCACCCACAGAATCGGCACCTATGTGTACAACCCACCTACTGTATAGCAGAATGTAAAGATATTCGAAATTCGAAAGATACTAATTTGCAACACATCTGCCGCACTTGCAACTATACATCCATTCATGTGAATGTACTTTAAATTGCCGTCGATGCTGTATATTGTATTTTCTCCCATATATTTAGTAAATAATCCCCCATGCCAAGCCTTGAAATATTCACGAAGCCCATGAATAGAATGACAGATTGGAATTCTCAGAATTATAATACTCTCTTTAAGACATTGTGCTAGCATTTCTATTATGTAACAAATGGAGAAAACTAAAGTCAACTGGCAGCATTTAAACCATAAGAAACGAAGAAAAACATCACTAGTTTTAGAATGACAATTTCTCAAATTGCAGGCTAAACAGGAAAAAAAATACAAGTAATGTCAAAATGTTACTCGGCTTTGGTACTTTGGAAATAGCCTTTTTAATAAATGCACTTCATTCTGTTTGACAGTAAATTGTTTCTGAAATAGTCAAGAAATGATTGTGCTTCTCCATTCTGGCAAGCGTTAAATAAAGTATCTTAACGTTCCTTTCCAGCTGTTATTTGTGAAAAGTTCAGACTGGATTCATATTCCTCTTATTGTTTTGCATGAAAATTCTGTAATACCATTGCTACTGTATATAATATTATAGCATATGTTCCTGGGAACATAAATATAAAAAAAATAAATGTTTTTATTTTTTGATTTAGATACAATAATATGACTCTACAACCATTAATAGGTTTTGCTACTTGCCGTGAGGGGCGGCGGAACGCATCCTCTGACCTTTTTCTACCCCTACTATCCACGTCGGCATAGTAGTAGTAGATTTTATATAGTGTGGCGCGCGCAGCGAGCCCTGCGAGGGGATGCAGAATACAGATGGGGCCGGGCTCTTCTTTATTGTCGAATCGCCAGAACATCACCGCTGGCGATCCGCCAGCAGCTCGGCTTGCCATCTGACTGAGACGCGCGTGTGTCTCAGTTTCCATCGGCGGGGCGACGGGAACCCTGTCCGTCTCCTCTTCAGGGAGACGGACAGGGTTAAGGGGCGGGGAGGCGGTGGGGACCCCAGGTGACCGCTGACAAGCCGGCGTTGACCTGGGGGAAGCGCCGTCGGAAGGGGACGCGCGCACATCCCCTTTCGCTGTACAGATGGCGGGTGGCGGGGGATGGCGGCTGGCGTCGCCATTGCCATCCCCTGCAATGACGATACCTGCCCGATCTGTACATGTAAAGTAATCTGCGTCCCCTGGTGGGGCTCGGTGGCTCGCTGCGCTAGCCACACTATATATCATCAACTCCATGCCGACGTGGATAGTAGGGGTATGAAAAGGTCAGAGGCAGGGCCGCCGAGAGGGGAGGGGAGCAGGTACATTTTACCTGGGCCCGGGCATGGCAGAGGGGCCCCGGTCCGGCTTGGGAACACACACATACACTTTTTTTTTTTTTTATGATTTCGCCCGTGTGTAGTGGCAGGTGCGCAGATGGGAGAGCGGGCGGGCGGGCGCTGAGTATACTGGAGGAATAGGAGAGCGGCGGGGTCAGCTGTCACTCACAGTGTGTACAGCGGCAGTGTACTGCGTAGGAGAATGTGCCTGTTCACCGACTCCTCTGCGCAGCTCAGCTAAGCTGTGGCAGGCAGGGGCTAACAGAAAATGACTGCCCACATGCCGGGCTCCAAAAAGATGGCCGCCGTTGACCAATGGGGAGCCAGGTTTTATTTCCAGGCATTGCAAGAGTGAAATAGGAGGCGGGGCTTAACGGAGTCTGCTCTGCTGCAGTGCAAAATGAAGGACTGAAGCAGAGAGACAGAAAGGTGGAGGGGGGTGCCTGGTGCCTGGTGCCTGTCAGCCAGCCACTCTGCTAGTTACTCTTGCATACACAAAAAACGTATGTATATATTGATGGTTTTGTATACAAATTATGTGTCTAACTTCTCTGGGGTGGGGGGGTTCTATACAATGTAAGGGGCAAAAAGGATCTGAACCTTTAATTTTATATTACCTCGAGTTTAGTTTATGCAGTGTCCAATGAAGAAAAAAATCGCTGCATGATTTTTGGCAGGCAAATTCCTACAGGAGGTTTTTTTTTAATTAGCCTGCAGATGATTGTCGGTGCTGTGTGTGAGTGTAGGGGGATAGTGTAAGGTATGAGGGGAGTGTGTCCAGGTTAGCGGTGATAGTATAGTTAATGTGGGGAGCAGGTGCAAGGGTAGCGGTGATAGTATAGTGTGTGTGGATGGGGTGTAGGGGTAGCGGTGACAGTATAGTGTGTGTGTGTGTGGGGAGCGGGTGCATGGTTAGCGGTGATAGTAAACTGTTTGGGGAGCAGGTGCAGGGATAGCGGCAGTATAGTGTGTGTGTGTGTGTGTGTGTGGGGAGCAGGTGCAGGGATAGCGGCAGTATAGTCTGTGTGGGGAGCAGGTGCAGGGTTAGCGGTGATAGTATAGTGTGTGTGGGGAGCGGGTGAAGGGATAGCGGCAATATAGTGTGTGTGTGGGGAGCAGGTGCAGGGTTAGCGGTGATAGTATAGTGTGTGGGGAGCAGGTGCAGGGATAGCGGCAGTATAGTGTGTGTGGGGAGCAGGTGCAGGGATAGTGGCAGTATAGTGTGTGTGTGTGTGGGGAGCAGGTGCAGGGTTAGCGGTGATAGTATAGTGTGTGGGGAGCAGGTGCAGGGATAGCGGCAGTATAGTGTGTGTGGGGAGCAGGTGCAGGGTTGGCGGTGATAGTATAGTGTGTGGGGAGCAGGTGCAGGGATAGCGGCAGTAAAGTGTGTGTGTGTGGGGTGCAGGGATAGCGGCAGTATAGTGTGTGTGGGGAGCAGGTGCAGGGTTAGCGGTGATAGTATAGTGTGTGGGGAGCAGGTGCAGGGATAGCGGCAGTATAGTGTGTGTGGGGAGCAGGTGCAGGGTTAGCGGTGATAGTATAGTGTGTGGGGAGCAGGTGCAGGGATAGCGGCAGTAAAGTGTGTGTGTGTGGGGTGCAGGGATAGCGGCAGTATAGTGTGTGTGGGGAGCAGGTGCAGGGATAGCGGCAGTATAGTATGTGTGGGGAGCAGGTGCAGGGTTAGCGGTGATAGTATAGTGTGTGGGGAGCAGGTGCAGGGATAGCGGCAGTATAGTGTGTGTGTGTGTGGGGAGCAGGTGCAGGGATAGCGGCAGTATAGTGTGTGTGTGTGTGTGGGGAGCAGGTGCAGGGATAGCGGCAGTATAGTGTGTGTGTGTGGGGAGCAGGTGCAGGGATAGCGGCAGTATAGTGTGTGTGTGTGTGTGTGGGGAGCAGGTGCAGGGATAGCGGCAGTATAGTGTGTGTGTGGGGAGCAGGTGCAGGGTTAGCGGTGATAGTATAGTGTGTGGGGAGCAGGTGCAGGGATAGCGGCAGTATAGTGTGTGTGTGTGTGTGGGGAGCAGGTGCAGGGATAGCGGCAGTATAGTGTGTGTGTGTGTGGGGAGCAGGTGCAGGGATAGCGGCAGTATAGTGTGTGTGGGGAGCAGGTGCAGGGGTAGCGGTGATATTATAGTGTGTGGGGAGCAGGTGCAGGGTTAGTGGGGATAGAATAGTGTGTGGGGAGCAGGTGCAGGGTTAGCAGTGATAGTATGGTGTTTGGGGAGCAGGTGCAGGGATAGCGGCAGTATAGTGTGTGTGTGTGGGTATGTGGGAAGCAGGTGCAGGGATAGCGGCAGTATAGTGTGTGTGTGGGGAGCAGGTGCAGGGTTAGCGGTGATAGTATAGTGTTTGGGGAGCAGGTGCAGGGATAGCGGCAGTATAGTGTGTGTGTGTGTGTGGGGAGCAGGTGCAGGGTTAGCGGTGATAGTATAGTGTTTGGGGAGCAGGTGCAGGGATAGCGGCAGTATAGTGTGTGTGTGTGTGTGTGTGTGTGTGTGTGTGTGGGGAGCAGGTGCAGGGATAGTGGCAGTATAGTGTGTGTGTGTGGGGAGCAGGTGCAGGGTTAGCGGTGATAGTATAGTGTGCATGGGGAGTGGATGCAGGGTTAGCGGTGATAGTATAGTGTGTGTGGAGCAGGTGCAAGGTTAGCAGTGATAGTATGGTGTTTGGGGAGCAGGTGCAGGGATAGCGGCAGTATAGTGTGTGTGTGGGGAGCAGGTGCAGGGTTAGCGGTGATAGTATAGTGTTTGGGGAGCAGGTGCAGGGATAGCGGCAGTATAGTGTGTGTGTGTGTGTGTGTGTGTGTGGAGCAGGTGCAGGGTTAGCGGTGATAGTATAGTGTTTGGGGAGCAGGTGCAGGGATAGCGGCAGTATAGTGTGTGTGTGTGTGTGTGGAGCAGGTGCAGGGATAGTGGCAGTATAGTGTGTGTGTGTGGGGAGCAGGTGCAGGGGTAGCGGTGATAGTATAGTGTGCATGGGGAGTGGATGCAGGGTTAGCGGTGATAGTATAGTGTGTGTGGAGCAGGTGCAAGGTTAGCAGTGATAGTTTAGTGTGTGTGGAGCAGGTGCAAGGTTAGCAGTGATAGTATAGTGTGCATGGGGAGCAGGTGCAGGGTTAGCGGTGATAGTATAGTGTGTGTGGGTGCAGGGTTAGCAGTGATATACAATGCAGCGTTGGGGGGCGGCGGCACTCAGAAATAAATACAAGACTGCAGGCGGTGTGAGTGACCGACGTTTCAAAGCCCGTGGGCTTTTTTTATCAAGGTGCTGTTGAGAACGTTCCTTTGAAACGTCAGTTTGTATTTATTTTTGAGTGCCGGAGTCTGCCGGGAGCGCCCTCCATGGGGGCCCCGGAAAGTTGTTGTACCAGGGCCCATGATTTCTCTTGGCAGCCCTGGTCAGAGGACGCGTTCCACTGCGTTCGCCATGCTTCAGGGTGGCGTGGATAGTGTTTGGGCTGGTGCCTAAAACCTCATTGTATGTCATACAATGATATAATTGTACAGGTAATGCAATGGCATCGTACACCCCATATATGCGGGAGGTGCGATGCAATGCGATCCCCTAGGGCTAAGAGAGCAGTGAATAAATTACATATGAAAATTGGATCGCATTGCATCACACGGCCGTAAAAATGGCCCATGCGATGCAATGCGATTTTCCTACGGTGCCGTACGTAAGAAACTTGGGTGCCGTGATAATACACAAGTACCTAAGTTTTTTTGAATCAAAATGTAATGTACACCCTGCCCTTTAAAATGCAGGGCTTAAATTAAATCTGCATCATTGACATCTGTTTTTACATTAAACAGATATAAAGTAAGGGACATGTAGCTTTACATCTAGGGGATTATTCTCGTTGATTCGCAAGGCTGCAAATTCGCTGGGGGGGAACAACCACATCTTTCGATGGCCACTGACCATCAAAAGATGTGGTGCATGCAAGCTTATATAAAGTGACTCTTAGGTCACTTATATACTGTATGCGTGCACTATCGGACTGAATTGGTGGGCAGCTGACATCCGGTGCTGTCAGCTGCCCGCCCCCAGTGCCCACTTCATCTGGCGATTACCATGGGAATTCCCAGTGATTTCATGAGATTGCCCATGAAATGCTGGGCGTTGCCATGGGCGAGTACCCCAGCCCGCCGCCCCATGTCCCCCACCACCTGCAATGTTGGGTAGGTGCACCTGGCAGACAGTTTTTGTGCCATGGCCGGTGTATGCACTTGCGCAGAAATGCGGCTGTGCATCTGCATACGCAAAACACTAAGCTTGCATGTGAGTGTACGGACCTGAATAAGGTCCCTAGAGACATCAGGGTTTATTTACTAAGATTGAAGTTGCTATGGGTAACCAGCCAGAATCTAGGTTTTTATATTTAGCACCTTCTAGAAGATAATAAATAGAATTTGACTGGAACCTTCATCTAAGTAAATAAACCCCATCTTGTCAAAAATATGGGGCCAAATGTGATCAAGTTTGATTTTTTTTTAGACAACTACACCCAGGGTTACCACCTCACCCCTTTAATTCCAGACACATATTAATTACACAGGTTCTGTGGCTGGCTGAATTCAAGACTCCATTTCACCTGGTTTTAAACTGCCACAGACCCTGTGTAATTAATATGTGTCCGGAATTAAAGGGATGAGGTGGTGACCCTAATGACACCCCTCCCCCCAACACCCGGCCCACCCCCTGAGCAGAGTCAATCCTAGTTTTCCGAAAATTGTGGAAAAAAGTGATGAGATCCCCCCCGTATTCAAGAAAGAAACCAGCACTGGGATTTTGGACTGGTCCTTGTTCCAAAAATACAGGGGACTAAAAACTGGGGGTCCCCTGTATTTTGGAACCTGCACCATGCTCCAACACCCAGTTGTGTCATGTCGCAGTAAAGGGGACACTTTTTACGCAAGTCCCCCCGGACAAAACATGAACACCCTGGCCGTTCGACCTCAGATTGGGTACAGTACCTGGGGAATGTGAAATTGTAATAATAATTTACACGCTGCTACATGTGCAGTTTTTGGAAACTGTACGATTTTGGCCATTTTTACCGAAAAAATCATACCTAACTACATTTTGGCACTTATTCTGGTTCACTTGCAAAGGCAAATTCCTTCTCAAATGGACAAAACCATGTGCACTGCAGGGGGGCAGATGTAACGTGCAGAGAGATTTAGATTTGGGTGAGTTATTTTGTTTCTGTGCAGGGTAAATACTGACTGCTTTATTTTTACACAGCAATATAGATCTCACTTTGAAGTAAAACCCCACCCAAATCTAATTCTCTCTGCACATGTTACATCTGCCCCACCTGCAGTGCACATGGTTTTGTCCATTTGAGAAGGAATTTGCTTTTGCGAGTGAACCAGAATAAGGGCCTTTGTCAGCAGCATCTCATGAAAAAAGTTATGCCCCCTCAACCAGGTTATGTCCACAGCCATAATTAGGCTAATTACTTAAAACATACCACAATTATTGTAATAATAACAACACATACTTTTTTTTAAACTACTATAAAGCAAAGTATTCACAATTTTATGCAGCAGTTCTAACAATAATACAGGTTGAGTATCCCTTATCCAAAATGCTCAGGACCAGAAGAATTTTGGATACGTATCCTCTCTCTAAAAGAGGATAATGCTACATTGGATACCAAGTATTGGAGAAATAAAAACCCCTAACTACCATTTTTCCGTACATAAGATATATCAAGAGTAACAAATTGGGCTGCAAGCCAATCCAGGCAAAAGTGCACAGACACAGCAGACCCAAGAGATACTCTCAATAATCAAATATAGCGCAGCAGACAACGGGCTCTGATTTCCTTTTTTTAACATTCTATCTTTCACACTATCTCATTTCCTTGTATGAGCACCATGTCTACATGTATATGATTTTAAACTCTTTATTTCACCTATAACATAACAATCCCCCCTTGTTCCTATAAAGAAATAAAAGGAATAAAAACAAAGGGGAACCTTTTAAATAAAATTTATTAAAAGTTAAATTTTACTGAACTCATCATGTCAATACAGTGAACATAAGTAAAAACAAAATTTCCTTATAGTGTGCACTCATACAGCGTAACTTCCTTTTTCTGCACAACCTCTCATGCTACCACAGTTTTTCTAGACATGGTAAGCCAATGAGATACCACTTACACCAGTGGCGTAACTACCTATTATGCGCCCCCCTTGCCCTCCCCCTCCCCTCGGCGCACCCACCCCCCCTGATGCTCTTACCTGCCCGGCCGAATCTCGGGACCAGAAGAATTTTGGATACGTATTATTCTGTATTTCAGAATATTTTTGTATTTCAATGATGTATATTGAGGTATTTTGCATTTATGTTGTATAAGCACATCAAACACATGAAATACACAAAAATATATATTATTTGTGCATAAAACAAAGTTTCAAACGTGAAACAAAGTTTGTGTACAATCTCAGGTACTGAATTTGAATGCCAAGCAACAATTTCCTTGTACATATTTAGTGCCAGTTATATATAAAATACCTAGTAGTGCTGTTACAGACATCCCCAGTAGTGCTGTTAGTAGTGCCTTGAGCAAGAAATTTATTTTTTCACATATGGATTTGGGAATAAATTGGATAACAGATATTTGGATAAAGTATTCTCAACCTGTATACCTACATTAACCCCTTCCCGACATTTGACGTACATTTACGTCATGGTCGGGATGTACTTCCCGACACATGGCATAAATGTACGTCATGAGTTCAAACTGTCACCGCGTCTATAGACGCGGTGACAGAGGGACGATGTCTGCTGTCCCTGACAGCAGACATCTTCCCTCATTGCCCAGGGGGGGCAGCAATGCCCCCCGCCATCGGCGATCGCTGTGATTGGCTGTTCAATGTGAACAGCCAATTACAGCGTTTTCTGTGTACCGGCGAATAACGTTCGCCGGTGACACAGGGATCGGTGGTGATTGGTGCTGTTAAGTACAGCACCAATCACCACCGGGTGTAAGGGTGACACTGGTGGTCACCCCACCTCACCCCACCTGCCCCCAAAGGCTGTGATTGGTCCGTCGGACCAACGGACCAATCGCAGCCATTACACCTCAAATGAGGTAACGGAGACAGCCCTGCAGCCGCCATTCCGGTCAGGAACAGCGTGCAGAGTGGTCTCCGTGCCCATCTGTGCCTATACTGACCTGATCAGCGTTGGTGGCATCCGTGCTGCCAGCTCCTGTGACTTCCTGGTGCTTGTGTTGCTGCTGCTGCTGCAGCAGCAGCAGCGTCATTGTGTCAGAAATTGTGTGTTATAATTTTGTATCTGCTGCCCCCTGCTGCCCCCCTTTTGTGCTGATCAGTATAAACTAACTGATCAGCACCTTTTTTGGGGTGCAGGTTTTTTTTTTTTTTATATATATACCCTGTCAGGTTGCACCCACAGTTGTGTGCCTGCTGCCCCTCACTGCTAATCAGTGTTGCATCACTGATCAGCAGTTTTTTTTTTTTTTGGGGGTGTTGTGGTTTTTTTTTTTTTACACCCACTGTGATTTTGTGGGTGTCCTGTGGTCGCAGAGCGCTGATCAGTGACGTACATCACTGATCAGCATTTTTGGCACAGGGTTGATCAATTTTTTTTTTTTTGATCAAATTACTATTGCCTTTGACTCATCAGCATTTTTTTTTAATTTATTTTTTTTGGACGGTGCTGTGGAGACTTTTTTTAAAAAATTTTTTACACCCACGGTGCTATTATGGGTGTCCTGTGCCCGCTGAGCGCTGATCAGTGACGTACATCACTGATCAGCATTTTTTATCAATTTTTTTTTTTTTGGGGTAAAATTCCTGTTGTCTTTGACTCATCAGAAGTTTTTTTTTATTTATTTTTTTGGAGGGTGCTGTGGAGTCTTTTTTTAAAAATGTTTTTACACCCACGGTGCTTTTGTGGGTGTCCTGTGCCCGCTGAGCGCTGATCAGTGACGGACGTTACTGACCAACATCTGTGCTCAATTTTTGGCGCAGGAGTTTTTTTTTTTTTCTTTTAACTTACACGTGTTAAAGCACTACATACACACTACATACCCCCCGTGTTGAAATAAAGTTTGTACCCCCCCCTACACTATACACGTGTTGAAACACTACACTTAAAAATAATAAAAATGTCCCAATCATCGCAAAGACTGTTTTCAGCGGAGGAGGCATATGCCCTTCTTGCCTCTGACACTGACACAGCCAGTGAAGTAAGCGATTAATTGGCATTTGTCTTAAGCTCCTCTTCCTCCTCTAGTGATGAGGGACCACCTCAAAGACGCCCCCTTAGAGCAGCTGAGATCCCCCCCCCAATGATTGATCTCGTATGGACCCCACCACCAGACAATTTTGAGCCCCAGGTTCCTGAGTTTTTGGCCAACCCAGGAATCCAATTTGATAGTACAGGCCTCAAAGAAATTGACTTTTTCAAAGTCTTTTTCTCTGATGATTTTATAAATTTAATGGTGGACCAAAGTAATTTATATGCCCAGCAGTTTATTGCCCAAAACCCCACGTCATCATTTGCTAGGTGGCCCCCTGTAGATGCAGTAGAGATGATGACGTTTTGGGGTCTGGTGTTACATATGGGCATAGTTAAAAAGCCAGAAATTAGGCAATATTGGAGTACAGATGTTCTGTACAGCAGCCCACTTCATCGTATGGCCATGACCCGGACTCGTTTTGAGACGATCCTTAAATTTTTGCATTACAATGATAATGCACAGTGCCCACCCAGAGATGATCCCACCTTTGACCGGCTATTCAAAGTCAGGCCGGTCATTGATCATTTCAGCGCCAAATTTGCTGAGATGTACATCCCCCAAAAATTCATTTGTGTAGACGAGTCACTTATACATTTTAAAGGAAGGGTTAAATTCCGCCAGTACCTTCCCAATAAGAGGGCAAGGTATGGCATAAAAATGTATAAGCTGTGCGAAAGTACCTCAGGGTACACCCACAGGTTTAGGGTATATGAAGGGAAGGACACAAGAATTGAACCGCCAGAATGCCCCCCCTCCCTCGTAGGTGTTAGTGGAAAGATTGTCTGGGATTTAGTGCACCCCTTCCTGGATAAGGGTTATCACCTCTATGTGGATAACTTTTACACCAGCATCCCCCTGTTTAAGGCCCTTGGTTCAAGAGGTACAGCAGCTTGCGGTACTGTGCGCAAGAACCAAAGAGGCCTCCCAAAAACGCACGTTGCCCAATTACTGAGAAAGGGTGAAAGCAGGGGAATATGCACCAAAAATATTTTGTTGGTCAAATATAAAGACAAGAGGGATGTCCTTATACTGACAACAATTCACGGAGACAGTACCACCTCCGTCCCTGTACGAGGTACCAGTACCCACACCTCAAAACCTATTTGTATCCTAGATTACAATAAGTACATGGGCGGAGTGGATCTTTCAGATCAGGTACTGAAGCCGTACAGTGCCCTGCGGAAAACAAAAATATGGTATAAGAAGCTGGCCGTGTATATCATCCAGATGGCACTGTATAACGCTTACGTACTATTCCGTTCTACCAGCCAGACGGGGACATTTATGCACTTTCAAGAGGAAGTCATAAAGGGCCTAATATTTGGGAACCAGCAGGCAGAGGGCCCCAGTACTTCTAGCACTGGCCCCAGTACTTCTAGTACTGGCCCCCGTATTGTATCAGGGCAGCATTTTCCTAACGAAATCCCCTCCACTGGAAAAAAGGGCAGGACACAAAAAAGGTGCAAAGTTTGCTATAAAAAGGGAATACGAAAGCAAACTATTTTCCACTGTGAAACTTGCCCCGACAAACCCGGCCTATGTATGAAGGAGTGCTTTAAAATATACCACACATCTATGGATTATTAGGTTCATCATTTCACCGTGCTTCGGGGGTCTTGCTAATGCGACATAGCACCCACCATTCATTCCACCAGAATGTGTGCTGCAAAATCCAAATATCACTCCTTCCCTTCTGTGTCCTGCCATGCACCCAAATGGTATTTTTTGGTCACATATGAGGCATTGCCGTACTCGGAAGAAATTGGGGCACAGATTTTGGGGTGCTTTGTCTCCTTCATTCATTGTGAAAATGAAAAATTTTGAGCCAGAACTGCATTTTTGTGTAAAAAATGTAATTTTTCATTTTCACAGCCCAGTT
Organism: Crinia signifera; assembly: GCF_055691185.1. NCBI lineage: Eukaryota > Metazoa > Chordata > Amphibia > Anura > Myobatrachidae > Crinia > Crinia signifera. The sequence goes on along the minus strand of NC_139226.1, from coordinate 122,295,586 downwards.
GTACCACAATTGGTGAAACCCCTGGGGGTTTGAAATGTACACTATACCCCTAGATGAATTCCCTGAGGGGTGTAGTTTGCAAAATGGGGTCACTTGTGGGGGGGTTCCACTGTATTGGTGCTTCGGGGGTCTTGCTAATGCGACATAGCACCCACCATTCATTCCACCAGAATCTGTGCTGCAAAATCCAAATATCACTCCTTCCCTTATGAGTCCTGCCATTTTTTGGTCACATATGAGGCATTGCCGTACTCGGAAGAAATTGGGGCACAGATTTTGGGGTGCTTTGTCTCCTTCATTCCTTGTGACAATGAAAAATTTTGAGCCAGAACTGCATTTTTGTGTTAAAAAATGTATTTTTTCATTTTCACAGCCCAGTTGTACCAAAATTGGTGAAACCCCTGGGGGTTTGAAATGTACACTATACCCCTAGATGAATTCCCTGAGGGGTGTAGTTTGCAAAATGGGGTCACTTGTGGGGGGTTCCACTGTATTGGTGCTTCGGGGGTCTTGCTAATGCGACATAGCACCCACCATTCATTCCACCAGAATCTGTGCGGCAAAATCCAAATATCACTCCTTCCCTTCTGAGTCCTGCCATGCACCCAAATGGTATTTTTTGGTCACATATGAGGCATTGACGTACTCGGGAGAAATTGGGGCACAGATTTTGGGGTGCTTTGTCTCCTTCATTCCTTGTGAAAATGAAAAATTTTGAGCCAGAACTGCATTTTTGTGTAAAAAAATTTAATTTTTCATTTTCACAGCCCAGTTGTACCACAATTGGTGAAACCCCTGGTGGTTTGAAATGTACACTTTACCCCTAGATGAATTCCCTGAGGGGTGTAGTTTGCAAAATGGGGTCACTTGTGGGGGGGTTCCACTGTATTGGTGCTTCGGGGGTCTTGCTAATGCGACATAGCACCCACCATTCATTCCACCAGAATCTGTGCGGCAAAATCCAAATATCACTCCTTTCCTTCTGAGTCCTGCCATGCACCCAAATGGTATTTTTTGGTCACATATGAGGCATTGCCGTACTCGGGAGAAATTGGGGCACAGATTTTGGGGTGCTTTGTCTCCTTCATTCCTTGTGAAAATGAAAAATTTTGAGCCAGAACTGCATTTTTGTGTAAAAAAATGTAATTTTTCATTTTCAAAGCCCAGTTGTACCACAATTGGTGAAACCCCTGGGGGTTTGAAATGTACACTATACCCCTAGATGAATTCCCTGAGGGGTGTAGTTTGCAAAATGGGGTCACTTGTGGGGGGGTTCCACTGTATTGGTGCTTCGGGGGTCTTGCTAATGCGACATAGCACCCACCATTCATTCCACCAGAATCTGTGCTGCAAAATCCAAATATCACTCCTTCCCTTATGAGTCCTGCCATTTTTTGGTCACATATGAGGCATTGCCGTACTCGGAAGAAATTGGGGCACAGATTTTGGGGTGCTTTGTCTCCTTCATTCCTTGTGACAATGAAAAATTTTGAGCCAGAACTGCATTTTTGTGTTAAAAAATGTAATTTTTCATTTTCACAGCCCAGTTGTACCAAAATTGGTGAAACCCCTGGGGGTTTGAAATGTACACTATACCCCTAGATGAATTCCCTGAGGGGTGTAGTTTGCAAAATGGGGTCACTTGTGGGGGGTTCCACTGTATTGGTGCTTCGGGGGTCTTGCTAATGCGACATAGCACCCACCATTCATTCCACCAGAATCTGTGCGGCAAAATCCAAATATCACTCCTTCCCTTCTGAGTCCTGCCATGCACCCAAATGGTATTTTTTGGTCACATATGAGGCATTGCCGTACTCGGGAGAAATTGGGGCACAGATTTTGGGGTGCTTTGTCTCCTTCATTCCTTGTGAAAATGAAAAATTTTGAGCCAGAACTGCATTTTTGTGTAAAAAAATTTAATTTTTCATTTTCACAGCCCAGTTGTACCACAATTGGTGAAACCCCTGGTGGTTTGAAATGTACACTTTACCCCTAGATGAATTCCCTGAGGGGTGTAGTTTGCAAAATGGGGTCACTTGTGGGGGGGTTCCACTGTATTGGTGCTTCGGGGGTCTTGCTAATGCGACATAGCACCCACCATTCATTCCACCAGAATCTGTGCGGCAAAATCCAAATATCACTCCTTTCCTTCTGAGTCCTGCCATGCACCCAAATGGTATTTTTTGGTCACATATGAGGCATTGCCGTACTCGGGAGAAATTGGGGCACAGATTTTGGGGTGCTTTGTCTCCTTCATTCCTTGTGAAAATGAAAAATTTTGAGCCAGAACTGCATTTTTGTGTAAAAAAATGTAATTTTTCATTTTCAAAGCCCAGTTGTACCACAATTGGTGAAACCCCTGGGGGTTTGAAATGTACACTATACCCCTAGATGAATTCCCTGAGGGGTGTAGTTTGCAAAATGGGGTCACCTGTGGGGGGGTTCCACTGTATTGGTGCTTCGGGGGTCTTGCTAATGCGACATAGCACCCACCATTAATTCCACCAGAATCTGTGCGGCAAAATCCAAATATCACTCCTTCCCTTCTGAGTCCTGCCATGCACCCAAATGGTATTTTTTGGTCACATATGAGGCATTGCCGTACTCGGGAGAAATTGGGGCACAGATTTTGGGGTGCTTTGTCTCCTTCATTCCTTGTGAAAATGAAAAATTTTGAGCCAGAACTGCATTTTTGTGTAACAAATGTAATTTTTCATTTTCACAGCCCAGTTGTACCAAAATTGGTGAAACCCCTGGGGGTTCGAAATGTACACTATACCCCTAGATGAATTCCCTGAGGGGTGTAGTTTGCAAAATGGGGTCACTTGTGTGGGGGGGTTCCTAACTTTTAGCATCTTATGGTGCCTAGAAACCTACATGGTGCCTAAAAAATAATCTCATAAAAAGGAGGCTCCAAAATCAAGTAGGTGCTCCTTCTATTATGAAGCCTGTGGTTTAGTCAACGTGCAAACTAGGGCCACATATAGGATATTTATGAAAACAAAAGAATTGGGGGAATCAATTTTTAGTCACATTTCTCTAGTAAAATCTACTGTGTTCCTTAGAAAAATGTATTAAAATTGAAAATCTGCTAAAAAAATGAAATTTTGAAATTTCACCTACACATTGTTTTAATTCCTGTGAAACACCTAAAGGGTTAAAAAACTTCCAAAATGCTGTTTTGAATACTGTGAGGGGTGCAGTTTTTGAAATGGCATCATTAATGGGGGTGTTTCACATACAAGTCCCTCAAAGTCACATCAGAACTGAACTGGTCCCTAAAAAAATCAGTGTTTAAAATTTTCTTGAAAATTTGAGAATTTGCTATTCATATTTTAAGCCTCCTAGTGTCCAAAAAAATTAAAAGGAGGTTGAAATAATGATGGAAACATAAAGTATACATATGGTCTATGTTAGTTATTAACTATTTTGAGTGGTATGATTATTTGTCTCACAAGCAGAAAATTTAACATTTTGCAAATTGCTAAATTTTCGTTTTTTTTACGACATTTTGGTATTTTTCACAAAAAAACACAGACTGTATCGACCAAAATTTACCACTATCTTGAAGTACAATGTGTCACGAGAAAACAATCTCAAAATCACTGGGATAAGTAAAAGCAAAAAAAAAGTTATCCCCACTTAAGTGATACATGTCAGATTTGAAAAAAAAGGGCTCTGTCAGGAAGGCAAAAACAGGCTGCGTCGGTAAGGGGTTAAGGAGATTATTCTGGTCATTTCTCTCCCCTGCACATTCACACATAAGCTTTTATGCACATGTGCAGCGCTTTGTGCGAGTGGGCGCGGTGAATTGCTTATTCGCCGGCCTGTTCGCACCTTGCAGTGGTGCTCTTCCCATTATACAACTCTTAGGGGGGTATTCAATGTGGGGGTCACGGCAGTCGAGCTTGCTCAACCGTCATGACCCAGTCCTGTTCTCGGTCAGCTCGACTGAGAACATACAGGCGGGATTCAATGGCCGTTCCCGGCCGTTCTCGGCAGAACGAGCCCAACAGCTTGTGATGCCGAGATATACAGGTTGGGTTCAATCGCACAAGACTCGTGGATTGTAGTAGGAGGATTTATATCTGTGCGGCCCCCTAATATCTTAATAGGAAGACCTTATATAAGGAAGATGTGCTATAGGGGTGTGCTACCACTGACAAATGTATTTTATTCAAGGAGAACAAGGAGAGAAAAGAATTTGTCCTGGTGTGGTGCACCACACCAGGACAAATTTTTTTCTCTCCTTGTTCTCTGTGATGCCGAGATACCCTGCTCAATGCTGTCGGGGAAGACAGCATTGAATAGGGCCTGGCGGGCATCTCCCCGACGGGAGATGCTCTCTGGCGATTGAATACCCCCCTTAGTCTGTGGCTTCCTGCTGTATCTATTTCCCTCCTCACATCATGTCAGTGCCCCTGTGAAATCATCTATTTATTTAAAGTTTCTTATCTAGCATAGAAAAGTATGCATCTCCTTATATACTCTGTGCTGCTGGGGGGAGCTGACACTGCTACTATATAACTCTCAGTGTGTGGGTTCATGTTACCTTCATTTCACTCCTCACATCATGTTACTGTCCCTGTCACATGTAGCCCTGTCTTTACTGACATATCATGCATGTCCTGATATATTCTGTGCCACTGCCTCACCCCTAGGAGTGCTAGGGGTGTGTTACTACCCCCACAGTGTTTGTTCCCAGGTTGTAAGTCATATGTGTAGCAAGTTTGGTGTAAATTGCTCTAGCCATTCCGGAGCTATGCTGTCTCCTGATATACTCTGTGCTGCTGTCCCCCCCCTAGATGTTCTAGGGGTGTGTTTCACAACCCCCCCCCCCCCCCAAGTATTTGTTCACAGACTATAATTGATATGTGTACCAAGTTTGGTGTAAGTTGCTCCAGACATTCCAGAGTTATACTGTCTGCTGAAATACTATGTGCTGCTGCCTCAGCCCAAGGGGTGCTAGAGTCGTCTTACCCCCACAATGTTTTTTTTTTTCCCAGATAGGAATTCATATGTGTACAAAGTTAGGTGTAAATTGCTCCAGCCATTCCAGAGTTATTCGATCTGCTGAAATACTCTGCGCTTATGCCTCACCCCTATGGGTGTTAGGGGTGTGTTACCCCCACAGTGTTTGTTCCCAGATTGTAAGTCATATGTGCCTCAGTGTTTGTTGTAAATTACAGAATGCATTCCTGGGTTACAGTATGCTGTCTCCTGATATAATCTGTGCTGCTGCCCCACCCCTTGGGGTGTAATTTTGATTTTGAATTGTTTTAGATGTCTCGGCTGTGTTTTATAAAATAATAATAATAATAATAATAATAATAATAATAATAATACTGTAAATTAAAGTCAAACAGGCAATAAATCTTTAAATATATCACAATTTGTATAGATCTTTATTGACATGGTAAGCCAATGAGATACCACTTACACCAGTGGCGTAACCACCTATTATGCGCCCCCCCCACCGCTAAAATTTCGGCGCCCCCCCTTGCCCTCCCCCTCCCCTCGGCGCACCCCCCCCCCCCCGATGCTCTTAACTGCCCGGCCGAATCTGCAGTCACGGTCCCGTCGCAGGCTCCTGCTGATATAATGAAAACAGACTCTTAGAAAATGGCTGCCCCCATACTGCAGACAGAAAACTGTCTGCAGTATGGGGGCAGCCATTTTCTAAGAGTCCGTTTTCATTATAGCAGCAAGAGCCGGTGCCGGGAGACGGAGAGACGGCAACGGGACCATAAAGGCAGGCAAGACAGCAGCGGGTAAATATAGCCCCGCAGACCCCCGGCGCCCACATGTTCTCTGCACCTCCCCGCCACCGTGGGGGCTGCGGAGCTATAGCTACGCCACTGACTTACACTTTACATGCATATATATTTCATTTGCAGAGAACTCCAGTGAGGTTTATGGTAATGCATACGTATGTTTATAAAGTCTCAATGCATCCATTAGTGGCTGCACTTAAACAGCACTAAAGCCGTGTACACTCCGCAGCGATGTTTGCTGATATCACTGGGAATATGGTCGCTGGCGACCATATTACCAGTGATGGGAGTGTGCCCCGGCGATAAATCGCTGGGTGCGCACTTCTGTTTTCACCCCCGTTCTAATCGCTGGTCCTGCGACCAGCTGATTACCTCTGCGGCTCCCCCCGGAAGAGGTTTCGGTACTTGTTTCCTAGCACGGCGCCCATCGCATCTTATACCATAAGCCTTACAATGGTAGGCGATGCGACGGGATGGCACCCGATGTTATACAATTTAAAATTGTATACCATTGTATATAGCATACAATGGCATACAATGCGATGGTATACAATTTTAAATTGTATAAGCACCGTAATGGGTGCTTACAATGTTAAAAGCACCCTCACGACACCCTCACTATAAACGCCAACCCGAAGTGTGGCGAGCGCAGCGAGCCCGCAAGGGGTGGCGGTACGCGTCCTCCAACCTTTTCATACCCCCACCATCCACGTCGGCGTGGGGGTAGAAATCTCTGTTCTGATGAAAAGGAGAGACTGAACAATATATTGCTCAGCAATATTTTGCTGAGCAATATATCTCCCCCGTGTGTACGCACCTATACACAGTACAGTATATTTACAGCATAATTGCCTTGTTAGTTGTTTCAGTCAGGTTAAACAAAATTATATCTTAAAATATAGAGTGCTACAGCACGCACAATATCAAGCTGTCCAACTGTAGCATTCTACTTTGCATAAAATGATTATTGTGGGTTATTTTTGCTTCTAATGAATGCAAGTGTTCCTTTAACAATAAAACTCTGTTTAACTGTTTTGTTTTTCAAAGAAAATATATTAAATATAATTCAAAAACATATTACCAATGCATTTAGTAGATATTTATCTTGAGGGCACATGAGAGTACAATTAATATCAAATCTGTAAGTTTTGAGTTCTAGGCAGAATTACAAAACCATTTATGAAAAATTATATAATTTTCTGTATGCCTTGAAGACTAAAATGAATGCACATAAACTTATTTTAACGATTCCGCAGTTCATTTCAGCTTGGGTTAATATAAAATAGAAGAAAAACTGGTATCCTTAATTGATCTTGAAAATAGTATCCTAAATTATATTTTTTTTCTGGGTAAGTACACAAGGGTATGTAATCTTTACTGATATTTATTATATAGACTATGATTTTCTATTTAAAGATGCCTAAGGCCGACAAATGACATTCATGGTTTTTAGACCATAAAATGAAACTATTATGGATCAATTCCAATATTTTTGAGTGACATTCTGCATGTCTGAACAAATAAAACTAATGATTTGCTTCCCTCTAAGCCTGACCTAACACCAAATTCTCATCTTGGCTGATCAATAAATAGCACAGTTAGCCAGAAAGTCCAATATTGGAACTAAAGCATTTTTTAATCAGTACATTAAATGTTTACATTAATTCTGACTTTGCCATAGTCCGATGTTAATTGGCTAATATGAAAGGGCAAATTGCTCTTGTAATAAAATAAAAAATGACATGAGCTTTTAGAAATTAAAATAAGATGCCCAAATATGAACAGGCAGTGGGCAATATTCAATGAGCATTTTGGCGATGTGCAGCGAATCCTGTTTAGTATTCGCTGCACATTCGCCACTGCTCGCCGCGTCCCGGAGCCTCGCCGGCTCCAGTATTCAACGAGTCAGGGGCTCGCTGCCCGTGACCGGTGAATTTTAACTCCTGCGGTGATGCCGCAGGGAGCCTGAGGATGGCGGCAGGCATGGGGATGGAAGTCTCCCTGCCTGCCCCAGAACGTTTGTGGGGGAGAGGTGGGCTCCCCGGGTGCCAGGCAGCACAGGCTGCCCCCCGGGGGTGTCAGCAGGGGACCGTGTATATTCACTACACCTGATCATGCATATGTAATGATCGGGTGAAGTGAATATATGAATATCTAATGAGCGGCTCGGCTCCTGCCCCCTGCTGGCTGGTCTGTGTAAAAAAATATATATTATATATACCGTATATACTCGTGTATAAGCCGTCCCGAATATAAGCCGAGGCCCCTAATTTTACCAAGAAAAACTGGGAAAACTTATTGACCCTAGTATAAGCCTAGGGTGGGAAATACAGAGTGCCATATGTGTGATAAGCAAGCAGTGTGACATGTATGTGTGAATGTGGGGAGCACTATGTCATGCTGTATACTGTATGTATGTATGTATGTATGTATGAGGGGATCAGAATCTCTGGACGGCACTCACCTGTCCAGCACCTGCTGCAGGGACACACTGCTGCTGCTGGGATCAGACATGACATCCCCGGCCTCCTGTCAGTGGCAGCGCTCAGGCCGAGTGTCTGCATCGCTCCTCTCGTCCCCCAGGAACAGGTCACTGTGCTCTGTCACTGAGGGGAAAACACCAGCGCCGCGTCCTGACAGAACATCGCATCACTTCATGCGACAACACGGCAGCCCCGGACACCAGGAAGTGAGGAGGACAGCAGCAGCGCATGGAAGAGGTGCACTGCCGGCGCACTGTGTCCATGTACTTCCGGCAGTGGCGCCTCCATCCTCTCCACCCGTGTATAAGCCGAGGGTGGGTTTTCAGCAAAAAAAAATGTGCTGAAAAACTCGGCTTATACACGAGTATATACGGTATATATATTTTTTTTTAAATTAAATATATATTCATGTGCTTACAGCACATGAATAAAAATAGCATGCCCCTCCTCAGAATAAAATTCCTGATTTTGTGACATCAAATGTAAAAAACAAAACACTTTATTTTAAAAGTTCACATTCCACTTCACCATAAAAAGATACCGATTGCTACTCGGTTAATCATGGCGAAAAAACCCTTGAAATGTATTCGCCATCTGGTCATTGAATAGGGTGATTCACCGTTTTAGTCAAAAATTTGCCTTACAGTACTAAATCACCATAAAAACATGGCGAATCAGCCTCTTTGAATACCGCCCAATGTGTTGTATTTATTTACAAATTAAACAATGAGCTGAATATCTCAACCTATAAACTATGTATCTTTGTGTGAGGTAAGCCTATTATTTTGTCATTGAAACAAAATGTGAACAGATGGTTATCTTGAGGGCAGATGTGTTCAGCCTTAAAAAGAGATAAATCTGATAAAGAGTGATAAATTCCAACCAATCAGCACCTTAATGGCAATTTAAAAGCACAGCATATAACATGACAGGAACTGATTGACTGGCTATTTATCACCTAATGGACTGGATTATCTAAACGAAAAATGCGGTAAAAACCCTGTCATCTGGGTTTTTTACCGCATTTTGATACACAGGAAAACCCGCTTGGTGGGTTTTCGATGCAGGGGTTATCCCCATAGAAGCCTATGGGCTTCTAAACACCACCCACACTGCCCCGCACGAATCCATGCCGCCTCACATCGACCCCCCACCCCTCCCCTGTGTCCGAGCACAGCTGTGTGCTGCCTGGACCAGTGACCTCCTCCTCAATGCACTATAAATCCTCTTCCGGGTGCAAGGAGGAGGAAATTAGCCACAACGCAAAGGACAGCTGTCCTTTGCCATAATTATCACATTTGTTAGTGCATATGCGATAATAATGTCTGCGGTAGACGGCCCTTTATCACCTTAAATCTACATCTGTACCTTTGTTTGTTAAATTATCGGATACCTTTCCTTACAAATCTATGGAAATAAGACATTACTTGTCAGACGTGTATGATTACAAATACAATAAAACAGTACAGTCGAAAGTACATTATAAGATATTTGTTCATCCTAATTGCTAGTTGAATAATAATAAAGCATGTCATTTAAAATGCAAACACATGTCAGATGGCAAATCCAATATGCAGCCATATCTGGAGCCAAGTCTAATATGCATATCTAAATCTATAAGATATCCGTTTCTTCTTTCTTTCGTCCTAATTTTGGCACAAAGTCTGTTACACCAAAAAAATTGTTGTGCCAAGTAGTACATATCCTCCAACATCTGAAGGGAAGAAATCGGTACACATTCGGGAAGGGGGTGTGGCCATGTGTAAAGTAGGCATGGTCACAGTTAAAGTGGGCGTGGTCACACACCATTTCCGAATGTGTACTGTGCATTTTTTTTCTAGAGAACTCCAACCACTCTAGAAAGTGGAGTTTAACACATACAACAACCCAGCCCCACCTCCACACTTGCTGAGTGCTGTTCCCCAGCAGTTCAGCTCAGCGTCAGTCCCTGGCTATGTGTGCTGCGGTAGCGGGAGGGCTGGAATTCCCTCACTAATCAGGCGTCGTCTGTCATTCCCTTCATCTCCGCCCAGTACCGATTGTATGTATGAGCAGGGGAGGCGGGCCCGCTGAGTCCCCCTGCAGGGCACCTTGGGAGACAAAGTCTTGGCCAGCCACTCCCCCTCTTCGCTAATGCTGCTGGAAGAGCAGCCAACGGTACAGAACTGTGAAACTACAACTACAACTCCCAGAGTCGGAGGAGCTGGCTACAGAAAACGGTACATTCGGTGCAGTTAGATTTAGCTGGTTAGACCATTAAAAAACGGTACTGTACCGGCTATATCGGTACAGTTGGAGGGCATGTTAGTAAGTATACCCATATCTACTGGCAATTATAATATACAGAGTTATATTTAGAAGTAAATTATAGCCAAGTCTAATTTCCAGATTATCTGCGGCCAAGTGTATTACAGAGAGTAATGTTGATGTAAGATTGCATTCTGCCCCATTGCTCTATTAAAGTGCCCATACACTCATAAGATATGACCCTTTACACAATTTTGGCCCATTTGGCCGATATTGTTATATGTTAAAATAGCCATATCGTATGTATTTTACTGTAACTCCGGATCCGATCCAATGCACGGGCCCTTGCATCGTATATGAAAATCATCTAGCTGCTGCAAGGATTTGTTGGATTGTTGTTGCAGTCAATTACATCACATGCAATACATAGTATGCAAAATCCTGCTGCCCGTGAGCTCCGTTAGCGGGTAGTTGGTGGGGTATAGCATGCGAGGTATGCATGCAATATCCCACAGTAGTGTATGGGAAACTTGAGGCTATTTACTGATAACATTGTTTCCTGTGCTGCACTGACAGTGATAGATTGGGGCCCGGAATTGGAACTGGCTTTATTAGTGCATGCGTTTCCAGAACGGGAGCACATGTCACATGGTATGGTCTTATGGTATGTCCCACGTCTCAAGCTTTCAGGTGGCCGGACTGACCCTATCTAGCCATCAGTCCAGATGGACATTCCTGCCCTGTACACTGAACATCAGCAGTGGGGCAGCACGGATGGTGTAATGGTTAGCATTACTGCCTCACAGCGTTGAGGTCATGGGTTCGATCCCCACCATGGCCCTAACTTTGTGAAGTTTGTATATTATCCCCGTGCTTGCGTGGGTTTCTTCCGGGTACTCCGGTTTCCTCCCACAATCCAAAAATATACTGGTAGGTTATTTGGCTTCCAACAAAATTAACCCTAGAATGTCTGTGTGTACATGTGGTAGAGAATATAGATTGTAAGCTCCTCTGGGGCAGGGACTGATGTGAATGTTCAAATATTCTCTGTGCAGTGCTGCGGAATTTGTGTGCGCTATATAAGAAACTGCTAATAAATAAATAAATAAACTAAAAGTCAGCATAAAACCATAAACCAGAGAATTCCCAGTCACCTATAGGACTGACTACACAGGCAGCAACAGCATAGAAATATATGTTTGAGTCCATGTCACGTCTATAATATGAATAACACTTTACGAGTGCAGAAAATAAAAGTATACTGTGGTTATTGTGTACATTTTTATCAAAAACACTGCACTTTCCATACATCAGACGAATAGCCATGTAAGTTCATCTTTGCTGCCATGACAACAGAGGTTGAACCATTCAAAATGTGATATAACCTCCCATGCTACTACACTCCTACTGTTCATGACTATTCATACTTGCCATGATTTACCAAAGACTAAATTACTACATGGTATGTATATTTAATAGTATTTATAGGTTTAAAAAAAAAAATTGTTTAGTTCACATACAGTACTGTATATAGAAACACTTGTGATGAAAAATGCGTGGAGTTCGTACTCTGAGACTAAGGGCCAGATGCACTAACTGCATGTTAACTCTAACTGTATGTTAACTCTTATGAGCAGGGCCCTCCTTCCTCACGTACTCACCCTACCTCATTACCTCACCTGTGCTCCTGTCCTGTTCTTCCCTTCCTCTACTTCATCTTCGGTCTCCTTGACTATTTTGACACCTACTTCTGAACTGATGCTGATTTTAGTTCTACCAGCTATACCCCTATTTATACTGTATCTTTCTACACACCCTGTACGTTACCTTGTAATTTTTTTTTTTTTTTTTTTTTTTTTTTGCTATGTACGGCGCTGCGGACACTTTGTGGCGCCTTATAAATAAACGTACTACTACTACTACTACTAAGGGATTCGGTATGAAATCCCGACGGTCAAAATCCCTACAGGGTCAAAATCCCGAATGGGTCATAATACCGACAAGGACAAAATCCCGACATTCAAAATCCGGACATGGTCAAAATACCTACATATAGAATGTACAGGTGAAACTGTCAACATGGCTTTGGGTCGACAGGTCGCGGGGTCGACATGGGTTTTTCAGGGTTTTTTTACCCGAATGTCGACACAGTCGACATGGACACAGTTGGAGGTAAACCGCAGCCCCTCGCATCGCTCGCTTTGCTCGCGATGCTTCGGGCACGGTGCCTCACTGCGCTCAGCACACTATTTTATTCTCCCTCCACGCCCTAGTGGATGGTAGGGCATGAAATACCGCCTGTCGGCACATGTCGGGTCAAAAACCAGTGAAAATACCCATGTCAACCTCGCGACCTGTCGACCCAAAGTCATGTTGACAGTTTCACCTGTACATTCAATATGTCGGGATTTTGTCCTTGTCGGTATTTTAAATGTCGTGATTTTGTCCTTGTCGGTATTTTAAATGTCGGGATTTTGTCCTTGTCGGTATTATGACCCATTCGGGATTTTGACCATCATTTTGACTGCATCCAGCACTAAGCTTCAAAATGTGATAAAATGGAGAGTGATAAACAGCCAGCCAATCAACTTCTAGCTGCCATGTTACAGGCTTGGTTTGAAAATGACAGGTATGAGCTGATTGGCTAGTGGGTTACCACTCCCACTTTATCACTTTTTGAAGCTTGATACATATTTCCCTAATTCAGAGTTGCATATGATCCCCATACAAAGCTTTGGATGTTCTGGCACCCTGCAACCTTTAGAGCTGCACAGAAAATCTTAAGGTAATGGGGTTAATCTGCAGAACACCTAAACAAGGGGAGAGTATACAAACACCACAATGATTGGACTCTGCTTGAGTCCAGAATCACTAACCATTGTGCCACCATCCTGCCTACATTTCTATTTATCCACTGAATTTATTTCCTATTTTCTAATTTATATGATGTGATTGAAATTGTCTGTACTTTCTGCCTTCACTGCTAGAATACAAATTATTTCAAACCTTTTAGTGTGAATGCTCTCTGGAAAGCCAGCCCGAGTGCTGCTGGGTCTCTTTGCTGATAGGTGCAGAATCATATACTGTTATGGCTATAGTTATTCTCTTCCATTTCAGAAATCACCGGTGTTTTGTAATGAATTATTCATTTAAAGTCAATGCTGTTGTAAAATATTTATTATAAATACCTGTACGTTATTCTCTCCATCTTCCTTTTTAATAAACCTTTTACATGTTATTTAATTCAAACGTTGAGAATATACTTTGTCACAGAATGTAAATTCTAACTCACAAAGCTGCTCTGTATAATTTTATATTATGCAAATTACAGATGTTACTTCAGTGCTGATTGGTTGCCATGGGACACTTCTCCACTGGCTCACTTCTCCTCCCTTATCACTGCTTCATACATCTACCCCTCAGTTACATATTGATGCATGTGAGAAAATGGTTCTTGCTGATGGAATGCTTTCCCACTGTGTGAAATCATTTATCTAATAAATATTTATACTTCACTTCACTGCATGAAGCGACAGCAAGTAATAACATCAGAATATTCTTGTTCTTCTTCCAGGTGCTGGACTCTGACCTTACATTAAAGAATACTCTAATGGCGGTGTAGTTACGATAAATTAAATTTAACATTCTTAAGTCCAGGATAAAACATTTGGCAGACTTAATTGTAAGCGAATAGTTTGCAGAATAAAGCAATGATATTTTCACTTCAATGTATGGTTATTACATGCTCTTTCTTTTTCCTACAGGGCCAGATGCACTAAGCTTCAAAAGTGACAAAATGGAGAGTGATAAACAGCCATCAGGGCCGGCGCCACCACTAGGCAGCTCTAGGCATTTGCCTAGGGCGCCGGCCACTGGAGGGCGGTATTGAGCCGCAGAGGAGACCAGGAAGATAGCTGCAGCAGCATGCGGGACACCCAGCCAGGGATTCAACAAAGCAATGAGCTGCCAGGTGAGTCCGTACGCCCCCCGCCCCCCCCCCCTCCATGCATGGAGCCTGCCATTGCGGGACAGCAGCAATGTGCTGCCCCCCCTACTGCTCAGCCGCAGAGTGCCCCAGGTGACCCCCAGCCCGCACCCCCCCTCCCTCCCTCCACCACTACCGCGCCCGCAATCCCCCTCCCTCCCCGGCTGGCTGTCCCGTACTTGCCAGCAGCAGCAGCTTTCTTCCTGGTCTCCCCAGTCCCCTCTGGAGTATCAGAGCGTGGCGGGTCTGGTGCCCGCTAGACAAACCCCCGGCGGACGGGCATAGGAGGGGGGGGGGGGTCAGGCGATTTGGGGGTCGCCTAGGGAGCTGGCAGGGCTTGCACCGGCCCTGCAGCCAATCAGCTTCTACCTGCCATGTCACAGACTGTGTTTGAAAAATGTCAGACACGTGCTGATTGATTGGTTGTTTATCACTCTCCATTTTATCACTTTTGATGCTTAGTGCATCTGGCCCACAGAATCATGATCTTGCGGTTTTTTTGTAATGTTATTAAATTATCTTTTCCAATTTGCTTTTAATCAGAGGCGGAACTGCTATTGGTGCAGCAGGAGCACTGCACTGGGGCCCCTGAGGACTCATTTATTTATTTATTTATAGTTTCTTATATAGCGCACACATATTCCACAACCCTGTACAGAGAATATTTCAACATTCACATCAGTCCCTGCCCCAGTGGAGCTTACAATCTGTATTCCCTACCACATATACAATTACACACAGACATTCTAGGGTTAATTTGTTGGGAGTCAATTAGCCTACCAGTATATTTTTGGAACGTGGGGAAACCGGAGTACCCGGAGGAAACCCATGCAAGTACGGGGATAATATACAAACCCTGCACAGTTAGAGCCATTATGGGAATGGAACCCATGACCTCAGCGCTGTGATGCAATAATGCTAACCATTACACCATCCGTACTGCCCCTAACTGACTAATTGGCCCATATTAGGGTTACTACCCATCTGTGATTACTCCAGACAGTCTGGTGACTAAGAACGGCATCCAGAGTTCGGAGGGGTGGAGTTCCCAGACTATATAATGTTCGGGAATAGTCTACCTATTCCCGGACATTGTATAGTCCAGGAATGCCACCCCTCCAGACTCCATACTTACCATCGCGAATTCACAATGGTGAGTGATGGTAATGGACTGTGCATGACCATATTCGTTTATGTGCATGTGCAGGAAATCTGTGTGAGCAGACTATACAACTCTGTGTGGGCGGGAGTCATGGGGCCGCAGACGTGAAGGGCACCCATGGGAATGTGTGTGCAGTAAGTTTGTGTTCATGCTGTCAGCGGCCAGCATTTAGTTGACTCATAAAGCAGCAAATTTGGCACCTTTGCGACTCTATCAGAATGACCTCCTTAGTTACTAGACTGTCCAGAGTAATCCCAGATGGGTGGTGGCAACCCTAAGTTTTTGTTTAGGAGGAAGAAGGGAAAGACTCTCTCTTTGTTGGGGAACTCTTAGTTGGAAAAATTACAAAAATTGGTAAATAATCCTTTGGATTTTACACAAGAAAAGGACTACATGGAAACCCAAACACAGTGTTGTAATTGGAATAGTATGTGACACACTATTTAAATATGTATGGGTTAGGATAAATTATTTATTTAAAAAGATTTCTTTATTCATAGATTTATTTGTAAAATTAAAGCACTAGACATTTGACAAACAAAACACTGAAAAAGCCCCAAGGCGAAATGATCGTCTGTGTCAGAACGCTGATTTACAGCGCCGAGGAGACACTTGATCATTCACAAGTGCCTCCGCCTGCTACACACCGCTGTTTGCCGCTGAGAATGCCCCGCTGATAAGCTGCCTTGTAGCGGCTCCGGAGTATACTGATAGACACGCTGATTGACAGCGGCTCCAGGCATATGCTACTATAGAGCGGCACGGACTTCCAGGGATCGCGTATTCTCTCTCATAGCAGCACACCCGGCTGAGATCAAGGACTTGATCCCCGGGGTGAAATTGGAGGTATTTACTGTCTCCTTCTCCCTGTTCCCCTTTACCATTGTCTGCGTTTTCCTGATCTTTTCTCTCCTCCCGCAAGCAACTATCCATTCTGCTTCCCTACTGATAGCAGCTGGACTGAATACTGGGTGCCGCTCACCCTCCACCTATACAATTCATTGCAAGTGGGGGACAGCAGCGCACTCCAGCGTTTATATTTTAGCTGTGCTTACTTTTCTAATCTGCATACCTGGTATCATAGGAAACACTCATCCCCGGGGGGGGGGGGGGGGTGATTCACACTGCACTGGGCTTATCTATTCAGGGGAACACATCCCACCCAGAAGGACAGCAGTTTTCCATCCTCTCTTTTTTCCTCTCTCCCTGTACCCTCAATAACCGGCGCTCGCTCACCCGCAATACCTCTAAGCCCCCCAGCATTACCATATGCGGAGGGAAGCTGACCAAACCTGGGTCACCTGAGTAAACAGTGGGGGAGACCCCACTGAGGAAAATTAGTGCACCCCAACCTGGCCCTAGGTATACAAAGCTGGGCAGCAGCGGTCCCTGAGGGTACTCTTAGAGAGTACAGGTTGACGTCCCACAATACCTTAAAGGCCCATCAATCTTTGAGTGGCAGCTGGTATAGGGGAGCATGACGAGTAGCAACGAGGGAGACCTTACTGCGAGAAATCATTCTTCCTGATATACAAAGTCGGTATATAAAGTCGGAGAACTGTCACCTACGGGGAATTCTTTTCTTGTTTTCCTTTTCCTTTTTCTTTTTCCTCTATTTTTTCTTTTTCCATTGTCTTTTCCGTCTCCTCTTGTGTTTTCTCCTTACCCATTTCTTTTCTTTCTTTCCCCACACCCACTCCCTCCCCCAGGGGGAGGAGACAGCTTTTTCTTTTAAACACCAACCAATATGATATATTTTCGCTGGTTTCCAACTATGTGTAATTTAAATCGCTATTATACGCGTTAATTTCAGTACCTTTCAGACTATCTAACTGAACAAGTGAGAATTTTTTTTTGAAAAGTGTTTTTTGGAACGTATACTTTGCTTGTGCGAGTTAGCAGCCAAATTGACTAGAAAGAGATCGGACAGATCAACCTTAACTCAAACAGATTACTTACAGTGTTTATTGCTAGGCCACTCAACAATGTATCCAATCTGTATCATTATGTATTCAAGACTGGATAGACATGTATAGGCCCATTACAAGGACCACATATCACTGCTTATAACCTTCTATTTTTGTTTAACCAGCAAAATATATCTACAAACTGTCCTTTAATATCTATGCTGTTATAAACTCGCTTTTGAATTGTGCTTTGTGTTTTTCCTGACCCATCACGATTTGTGGGAGGGTCTTTTGAACTGGATTAGCATACCTCTCACTTCCGTTATACCCAAGTGCTTAATCTGAAAGCTCTGAATAATTCTGTGTTAAATGTACCGTTTTGTTTGTCAAATGTCTAGTACTCTAATTTTACAAATAAATCTATGAATAAAGAAATCTTTTTAAATAAATAATTTATCCTAACCCATACATATTTAAATAGTGTGTCACGTACTATTCCAATTACCACACTGTGATTGGGTTTCCATGTAGTCCTTTTCTTGTGTAAAATCCAAAGGATTATTTACCAATTTTTGTAATTTTTCCAACTAAGAGTTCCCCAACAAAGAGAGAGTCTTTCCCTTCTTCCTCCTAAACACTTTATTTTACTCTCCAGGGAGCACCTCCACAACAGTTACTGAACTAAAGGACGAGACTGATACTCATCCCAATTTTTATTCTTTACTGTGGATCTTAACAAACCTTTTTTTCTCACATTAATTACATACCAATCTGTGCACTGGTCCATTCCCACAATCCCGTTCCCTAAAAAAGAACCCTAAGTTTTTCCCTGTCACACTCTGCCTCTTCTTGTCACCCACTGCCTAAATCATAGTGTTGTGCCTGGGCCCACTACTCACAAGTTACGCTTCTGCTTTTAATAATGAAGGCTGTTTAAACAGAGACAACTCTGTAGGGTGGTTGTGAGTAATGGATTCTAATCCTGAGAAGAGACTTCTTGAAAACCTTGATGCATGCCAAGGGTCCACAGAGATTGACTGCAAGGGAACCTTGCAATACTGTCAGTGAGACCATGTTTGTAATCAGTTGCATTTCGCCCAAGATATTATGTCACTCTAAATTCAAACACATTTACATTATATACACTTTCTGAAAACAAAATGTCTCATACTCGCTGATATAAAAATAAATAATTTTACTAGCATTTGTAATACTAGTAAAAATATGTACATGGCTATGGGAATAAAACTCAGTAGGTGTAAAGACTTTCATTTGCCCTTTATAGAGTAAATGAGAGTTTTGTTTTGTGCCGGGACTTGTTGTTATGTAGGTCAGGGGCTGGTCCGTTCCATGTGTGTACAACGCAGGGAAGGTAGTCTTGTCTAGCGGTCCCTACTCATACAGTAACTTCCACTGGCGTGTATGGTGTGTATCAGAGTTGTGGCAGTCCTCTCCAGCAGAACATTCTCTCCATACCGGAAGTTCGAGCTTGTATTTCCGGACAGTATGATCGGTGTCTCGGCTCGGCACAGTATCCCCCTGTCAGTTCAATGCGTTTCATAGCTCTAGGTTTTCTCTGGCTCCATATTTATAGCAGTCTGGGGATTTTCTTTTTCAAAAAACTTTATTTGCAAAAGCAAAGCAAGAGGAAGTTGAGTAAGGAAGAAATAAGCCTACTCAAAAAAGACTTGAAATTCATGCCGCATTCCCCAATAAATAAATTTGATGTATTTATAATATGGAAAATTTTATTTGCAAATTATGTATAAAAAATAAAAAAAATAATCGCACAACTAAATTCCATGGAAAGATCACAGGAATATCAACATACGGAACTAAGACCTCTGTACATCTACATCTTATCCAGCACACATTAAGGGCCTCATATACATACCTTTCAAATATTAGTTGAAGAAGATCTATGGAAACACCCAAAACAAAGGAAAAATACAGTACAATCTATGGAATTATCATAGCAAGAAAACCAAGCTTTTAAAAAACCTCAAAGATGAAAAGTCAATATTTTTAAAACCTGCTGATAAGGGGAGGACTGGTGATTCTGGACAAAGGACAGTATGAAAATGAAGCAAACTCCCTCCTAGCAGATGAAGATAAATATAAGAAAATCAATTTTGATCGAACACAAAATTTCTAAATAAAATAAAAAAAACAACTAGATGAAGGCATAATGCTGGGAATCCTTACCAAACAAGAATACGACTACATTGCAATCACACATCCGATCATACCCATGGATTATTAGTTAACCAAAATTGATAAGAATTTCCAGAACCCACCTGGATGCCCCATAATATCCGGTGTTGGATAATTAACTGCAAATCTGTCAGGATACATTGATCAATTCCTCCAACCTATAGTTAGACAACAGAAAGGACACTCTTCATATTTTACAATTTTTTAATGATATCCAATGGAATCAGGAATACATACTCTGCACCAGCAATGTTAAGTCCTTGCATACAGCATTCCTTAGGATTAGGGTGGCCAATCCCGGGATCGGCGGGATCCCGGGATTTGGCCCCCAAAACGTCGGGATTTCAATCCCGGTATTGGAGTTTCCAATCCCGGGATTTCGGGATTAGACTGCGCATGCGCGCAGTCTAATGCCAGGCAGCGTCTGAGCATCGCTCAGACGCTGCCCGACTTCTCCCGGCAGCACTGTGTGCAGCGTGACCTCTCAGCGTGAGATCAAGGGTCACGCTGCGCAGGCAGAAGACGCGCCCGCCATTGTAATGCCGTGCCGGACAGCGCGCCCACCCACCCGCCCAGCCCAAGCACCCACCCGCCCAGCCCAAGCACCCACCCAGCCAGCCAGCGCGCCCACTCGCCCAGCCCAAGCGCCCACAGCCAGCGCGAAGCCAGCACGCCAGCGGCATGGATGACCCTTCCCCCCACCCGGCAACCATCAAATGTAAGTTTGTGGGGCAGTCTTTTAATTAGGAAAGCCAATCCCGGGATCCCGGGAATCCCGGGATTGAGCATTTTCAATCCCGAATCCCGGGATTGAAAAAATGTCCCGGGATTGGCTTCCCTACTTAGGATGTGCCGCAAAAAGGAATTTATTAAAATCTCAAACTTCCATACCCAATAAACTAATCAAATTCATTATGGAGCAAATTGAGTTAATTTTAGAAAAAACATTTTTTGTACAACAGATAATTTTACAACCAAACAAAATGTACAGCGATGGGGGACATCCTTCACACCATCATACACTAAGTTATTTGTAGCGGAATGGAAGCAGACCTGCATTTGGAACAGCAACCGGTTTATAGAAAACATTGTATTGATGGCCTGCTCTTTATATGGAAGAGTCAGATCAGATCTTAATGAATTTACCAAAAACATGAATGCTAATAGTATATGATTAGAATGTACCACCAAAACAGATAAGCATAAAGTAGTCTTCTTTGATTTAGAAATTTACATCAAAAACGATTACACCATGACAAAAACCTACAGTATATCAAAGAGGTCAATGGGAATTATTTCCTTCCGTATATAAGCAATCATCATATGAATTGGAAGAAGAATATCCCTTGAGGACAAGTGAGAAGACTGAAGAGTATCTGTATGGAAGAAGTACCTTCAGAGAACAAAGTATTGAATTGAAGCAACATTCATAAAGAAAGGATATCTGGAAGAGCAAATTGACAAAGAAATATGCAAAATATAATCATTAGACAGAACGATTCTATTGCAATATAAAAATAAGGATGAAGACAATTCTCAAAACACCATCACTTTAATTACACAATATCATTTTAATTATAAACAAATTGAAGAGATCCTACATAGACATTGTAATGTACTTATGTTGGACACAGAACTGAAAACCATTGTACCACCACACAACCAAGAATAATTTATAAACGTGCGAGAACTTATAAGACACGAATTGACAAATAGCTATATCCCCATAACAAAAGAAAACAAAGAATGTACTGTACCACAAAGGGATTCTTCCCATGCCTGAAATGTACAAGCTGAAAAATAACGGGGAAGCAGAGTACAAAATCACTGACTTCATTCAGTTCTAATTACAATTTGAAGGAATATAAATAAAAACTATTTCCTGCGAAACCAAAGAAGTAATATACGAATGTCCCTGCAGCCTGCAGTATGTGGGCCAGACAAAACAAATTTGAAAACCCGCACAGCAGAACATATATATCATCAAAAAGGGCCTACAGAACCATAGTCTGCCCCAACATTTTGCTTTATATCATAATAAACATCCATGCCTCCTAACTATCAATGCAAAAATCACTCCAAATTGGAGAGAAGGGGATCCAACAGTGTTACCCAAGAGAAGAGAGTTCAAATGGATCTACAAATTAAGAACTCTATAGACTTTGAACTATCAGTATTCTTAAAATGATTTTTTTTTTTTATCATTCAAGGGAATGCCGGTTCATCTACAGTCTATATATATACTGTAGATGAACAGGCATTCCCTTGCAAACATAAACCACAGCTGTGTCCGGTGCTACGCCTTACCTTGCTGGCAGTAAGGAAATATATACTTTCTGTTGCACGGCGGCACACAAGGGCGACTTGATAAGAATAACGACAATGCACTGTTGTCACTTTATCTAAGAAACAGTGTATTGTGGGTATATATATATCTCTCTGGTCTTGGCACTCACTCTTTTAGATTCACATAAGCTCTGGGTGCCCTCCGGTGATAATAAGATAATAGATGATAGTAGTGGCGGCACTCACAGAGAGTAATCACAAACAATCAGAGTACTGCTTAATGTTTCAATTCCTGTTTTCGAATTTTCATCAGTATACATATACTTTTTACAAAAATAATCTTTTTTTTTTTAATTTTGTATAATGATATATAGTATATATAGTATATTTGTAGTGTACCTATACTCAATATGTGTATGCCGTCAAAAATAAACTCAACTTCTGTTCTTTTGAAACAGAAAATACCCACACTGCTATTAATATGGAGCCAGGGGAAACTTCAGTATCCTTGACAAAGAAGCCTAGAGCTTTGAAATGCGTTGGATTGACGGGAGGATCCTGAGCCGAGTCGCTGACCGTGCTGCTCGGAAGTACAAGCCTGAACTTCAGAACAGAGAGAATGCTCTGCCAGAGAGGACTGCCGCAACTGTGATACACACCAGTGGAAGGTAAGAGTAGGGACAGTTAGGCAAGACTGTCTTTGAAAAAGCACCCTAGTCGGGCGAAACGCGTTAAAAAGGTGGACCCAGCCTGCTTCTTCCAAGTGCCGACATAGCCCGAATCACGTCTGACAGCCCGTGGACGTCATTCACCTACAGTGTGACACCCACGGACTGCAATACCTGTGTCCATTCAGCCGCAGCACAAACTAGAACGCCGGGAGGAGGAGGTGCGGCAAACGTGAGAGGTACCTGCCGCCAGCGTCTGTCCACACACCAGCAGCAGCGGGAGTGAGAGACCCGCGAGCTGCCGCCAACGCTCGGACCGGTGCGCTGACCCCCCTCCCAGCGGGACACTCCATCACTACATTCATCGGACCAAGGGTGAGATCTACGTGCTAAACGCACGCAATTACAGCTAAAACCCATCAACAAATTGTCCTTTGGTGAGAGATTATTTCCCCTAAATCTCTGCATGTGGCTAATGTGACTTTTTCACAATAAATGGCACCTCCAACTATATTTAGTGTGGAACATTTGCTTGAAAGTCCCGTGGCTTTCCCCACTTTACAAAGTACAGTAGTTTACTAAATCATCCATATATTTATATATTTTTATGTGGATTATTGTTTTAATACTTTTTCATTTTTTTCTTTTTGTGATTATATTGTACATGTACATGTACATGAAATGCTATAGGTGGCCGCCTATGTCTTTTTAACATTAATGTTTATTTAAAATAAATTGCAAAGTATTGCTTTTATATTGCAAACAGTCTCCATTGTTCTTGATCATCTGAACTCATCCATGGTAGACAAAGGGAAACCTAATTTATAAGCGCATTCTCCCGTTCCTATAGGAATTAAACATATTTTTCTGTGTATTTCCGTGTTAATACACAGCTACAGTATTTGTACTTACACTAGTACAATTTTTGAGAATTGCAGCTAAATAAAAATTACCAGTAGTAGTAGTAGTATTGACTGTGCTTGATGATTTTAAGTGACATGGATTAAAGATTTGCCTTTTAACAGTGGATGAAGTCTGGTGAGTGCGCTTTTGTTGCATCAAACAACAACCTGTTTGGATATATATATATATATATATATATATATATATATATATATATATGGTACTTGTTTCCTATCTGGGCGCCCAGGTTTTCTACGTACGGCACCGTAATGAAATCGGATCGCATCGCATCGTACACATACACGATATTGAACGATGCGATGCGATGCGATGCGATCCGATTCGATTTCCCATAGGAAACAATGTGAAATGGCTCAATTTAGCCAAATTCTCATAGGAACAATAGTAAATGGGCCAAAAACACCCCTGAACATTGAAATGTCCCCCCAAAAGTAGTTTACGCCACCCCGCCATCAACGTGAACCCGAAGCGTGGCGAGCGCAGCGAGCCCGCGAGGGGCGGCGGTACGCGTCCTCCGACCTTTTCATGCCCTACTATCCACGTCGGCGTGGAGTGAGAATAGAATAGTGTGGCGAGCGCAGCGAGCCACCGAGCCCGAAGCGTGGCGAGCGCAGCGAGCCCCGCGAGGGGACGCGGATACCTTCACAGTTATACGCGTCCCCTCGCGGGCGACGCGGACACCTGGGAAGCCCGCGAAGTGACGCGTTTACCTGTGAAGGTATCCGCGTCCCCTCGCGGGGCTCGCTGCGCTCGCCACGCTTCGGGCTCGGTGGCTCGCTGCGCTCGCCACACTATTCTATTCTCACTCCACGCCGACGTGGATAGTAGGGCATGAAAAGGTCGGAGGACGCGTACCGCCGCCCCTCGCGGGCTCGCTGCGCTCGCCACGCTTCGGGTTCACGTTGATGGCGGGGTGGCGTCAACTACTTTTGGGGGGACATTTCAATGTTCAGGGGTGTTTTTGGCCCATTTACTATTGTTCCTATGATAATTTGGCTAAATTGAGCCATTTAACATTGTTTCCTATGGGAAATCGAATCGGATCGCATCGCATCGCATCGCATCGTTCAATATCGTGTATGTGTACGATGCGATGCGATCCGATTTCTCTACGGAGAATAGCATGGTGCGCAATTAACTTAGTGGGCGCCCAGATAGGAAACAAGTACCATATATATATATATATATTATCTGTCTACATATATATTTTTTCTTGTGTATGGTCAATTAGCGCCCAATCTCCCCCTGTTTCTCAGGGGTATTCCAGTTAGGCAAGACTGCCTTCCCAGCGTTGTACATGCAAGGAATGGGCCAGCCCCTGACCTACATAACAACAGGTCCCGGAGCATCAATAAAATCCCACATTTGCTCTATAAAGAGCTGTAATCATTGACCTAATGTGTTCTAGTTCACTTTTTAAACGGCATGCACTATTTTATTTAATTTCTATTTTTACACATTTTTTTCTAATTCTATACCATTCTTTTTATATATACAAGCGCTCTATTTATTTTTACACTGACATATTACATTTTATATTGAGCTGCTACTAAGCGCAGTACACACTCTTTTATTTACATTTAAAATGCCACATGAAAGAAACTTGTCACAATGGGTTGTTGTGGATCCCCCTCAGCTGACTGTTCGGGTATGGGTTGATTGCACGGTGTTAGTGTAGCCGGCCGTATGTATTGTCTTCTCATGTGGGAGACACAGGGTAGTTGATGGAACTCCCGAGCAGAGGCGCGGAGTCCAACTGGACAGCAGTTTTCAACAGGGATTCTCGCAAGGGAATTTGGACTTGGCTGTGTCTGCCAAGCAGGTTGCGGCCCTCCGAGGGAAGTCTCCCTGAGACCCCAGATGGTTGTAGATGGTAGAGGATGGCCACGGAAGGTCAGGTACAAGGCAGAGATTAACTGAAGATGGTACTACGGAAACAAAGGGTAACTGAAGGAATAGCCTCACCGTCAACTTAGGATGGCCCACTTGGCTTGTAACGGAAACAAAGGATAACTGAAGAAATAGCCTTACTGGCAACTTAGGATGGCCCACTTGGCTTGTAACGGAAACAAAGGATAAATGAAGAAATAGCCTCACTGGCAACTTAGAATGGCCCACTTGGCTTGTAACAGAAACAAAGGATAACTGAAGAAATAGCCTCACCGGCAACTTAGGATGGCATACTTGGCTAGTAACGGAAAGAAAGGATAACTGAAGAAATAGCCTCACCGGCAACTTAGGATTGCCCACTTGGCTGGTAAAGGAAACAAAGGATAACTGAGATGGCGAAGGAACTGTAGGAGACGAACTTCACCGAACAGGAGGCGACTGGAACCCGGAATGTTCAGGAACTGGAACGAATGTTTGGAATGCTGCGGAATGATGGCAAGAACCAGGAGCAAACAGGAACAGGACACCTCTAGGAGGATGGTTGCTGCAGCGCTTGTCCAGGAATGCACGACAAAGCATAAGCAAGAAGGGTCAGGCCCAACAAACCTATATCCCCCTGTACCTGCAGGGATTAGCTGCCACCTCTTAAGAGAGGTTATTAATACAGCCCCCTCTGGCCGGAAATGCCCCATCCAAGATGGCGGCGCCCATTCCAGGAGCCGGTTACGGGGATCGTCGGAACCGCTGGAGAGCTGCCGTCCGCAGGCAGACCAGGGAGCGGTGGCTAGGAGGAGGCAGGGGGACCCGACGGGGAGCCAGCGTCCAGAGCGCCCATCTTGGAGAGTACGAGACGCGGTGCAGGTCCCAGTGGTAGCAGACATGGCTGGACCTGACAAAACTGGAGTGCTTCACATGGCTTCTTCTCATGTGTAAGTTTGAAAACCAGGAGTAGATGGGGCCAGCCTGAGGAAGTTTCCAAAGGGCCTCCTCCTCTCTTAAAACAACCCTGACAGGTAGTGTGAAAAACCATCAGAGATGTATGTAAACCATTGGTTAACCATCTCTAAAATGTAAATAAACATTAGCATATTTCACATATTTAGTTTTTATGTTAAATCACATTATAAAAGTTGGCATGGAAGAAGTGGGTCAACCAGAAAGCTTCTGAAGCATAATAGTGCTATTTTTGCTGTATCTTTCAAATGAATGATGTTCCTCAGAAGCTGATAAAGTGCTTTACTGTATATAGATTTCAGAGCAGCATTTTTTATAAGCACTCTAAAATATTGACTTGTCCTTGCTGTTATTCTGTTGAGTGGTAAATGGTTCATTTGGCACTACTGCAGTATAGCTGCTTCTGCTCCAAATTTCTACGGAATACATTTTAATTGGTATTTTGGACTGGAATTCTGATGAACACTGGAAATTATTTTATTTCACACATTATTTTCCATTACAGTGCAAATATTTGTCTTGCCCAATGTATTTTTAGGAGGCTTGAGGGAGGGTAAATATAATTTATCTTTGACTCCATACACTCTATCATCCACAATAACCTGGATAAACTGCTGGAGAGGTGTTATCCATTGCCGAATGGATATTTACTAAGATGAGAGTTGTAGATTGGATGTTGATAGTGGTGGTTTTTACCTATGGGCTGCAGGGCTGCAGCCCCCCAGGTACAATCCGCCACTGTGTGAAGCCAGATGCAGTTTGTGAGACTGCACTGGCTTCACTGTGACTGGCGGTGATCGTGAATATGCTTCTATGGACTGCTGCCGAAGCAGACCATAGATGCTGGGGGCCAGCCCATGCGCATTACCGAAGAGGCTACTGTTTGTGTGCTGGTACCGCAACGGGGGTCGGGACTGGCAGTGGGGACCAGCAGACAGTGGGGAACAGAGGGTGCCGGGAACCAGCAGCAGTTGAGGGGAAAGGGGGGGCCTGGCATTGTGGCAGCCCCCATTCTCCACAGAGGCAAGAGCCACCACTGGATGTTGCCATTATCAACTATTCAGATACTTTCTTTTATCTTCTAAAAGGTGCTACAATAAGAAATAGAATCTGATTGGGTGCTATGAGAAATATCCCATCCTGAATAGGACTCTCATCTTAGTAAATTTACCCCGTAGTGTCTGGGAGTACTACTGGTGGAACCATTATTAAAACAATTCAACTCTACATGCAACCAATAACTACATTGTTATTCTGCTGCACATACAGGTGTATACTATGCAGGTAAACAAAGTGATATGTTTACTGTGATAGGGGCCTTGAGTCATAAATACAGCCTTAAGATGCCCATACACTAGTAAGATTTATCTTCAGATCTGGCTGGTTGGAACAAAAAACATGGTTATGGATGAGTGACAGTTTGACAGCTTTCTAGCATTTCCAAGCAAATAGTCAACTATCATTTGCTCTCATCCATAACCATGTTTTTGTTCCAACCAGCCAGATCTGAAAATAAATCTGCGTGTGAATGGCCCCCTTAACTGTAGCTTTTCTTTTTTAATTTAAGGCTTTTCATTTTTCATTAAAATTGCCAATACGACAAAACTTGTTATTGTGTTTTTTTTAGTTTTTTTTTTAATAACTGAAAAAAAGCACTTCAGAACTGATATATGACCAATTAAAACATTTAGAATGTAATTTTGCAATGCCATTCTAAAAGTTTTTTTTTTTTAAATTGAATCTTTCATATTTTACGTTTTTTTTTTTTTTTTCCGGGCAAGATGAGTATTATAAACCACACATATAACTCTATCATTTAATTTTCTTCTATTGTCTAGATAGAAAAAATATGTCAGACCACCTACTACAGTACTTCAATTTATATTGCTTTGCATTATTTAATAATCTCTGTTTGATTTAGTCTTGCTTAATCTAAAAGAAGATCTTGTTCTTCTGCCATTTAATTTTGACCTGTAGCCACTACTATGCAATGTCAACAACAAGACTGAACCCAGCAACTTAGCAAAAATGCAAGAGTATTTGCTGTATAAATTAATAACATAGAAAAGTAGGCTATTACAATCATTTATTCCACATTAGTGGTCCACTGTATACATACCCTCCAACAATTAAAAAATACAAAATCGGTACAGGCCAGGGGGTGTGGCCATTTTAAAGGGGGCGTGGTCCATGAGCCCCGGCTTCTGTGTCCAACCACCCCCTGGTACCCGCTCACCTGAATTCTCTTGACTCGGCACCCAGGTCATGTTGAGTCGGTGCGCGGGGTCAGGGCTCCAATCTGCCCATCCAGCCCAGACAGGGCATGCAAGTCCCGGCTGCAAGAGGGGAGAGGGTGCTTGGAGGGGGGAGAGGCTCGCACACGCTGCTCCCCACAGTGGGGTTTTCCGGCGGTGTCATGGTGGCACCCGGGTCTGGGAGACAGTTTCTGGCCGATGTGTGGAGGTGAAATCCCGGGGTGAGAGCGGCTGCCTCTCCTGGACATGGGGAAGGTGCACGCCCGGGTGTCCGTCAACCTGGGTCTCTCCTTAAACAGGGGAAGGCGGGCCTGCCCATGTCCCACCACTTTGCACCCTTGGAGATGTAGTCCTGGCCAGCCACTCCCACAAGGGATTTAAAAAAATCGGTACAATCGGTACAGTTAGATTTAGCCGGTACAGACTGATAAAAAACTGTACTGTACCCGCTAAATCGGTACAGTTGGAGGGTATGTGTATATCTAATTAAATGATTGAAAGATTAGGGACCCAACAATAAGCTTTATTCATAAAAAAAAACTTTATAAAAGTAGTGATGGACAATACAAGTGATACTTTCAAAACGACACAAAAAAATAAAAATAGAAAATTAAGACTTTAGAACAAATTGCATGGAAACGTAGAAATAATAAACAAACAGGTGATGGAGACATTGACTTAGCATTAGCTGTTTGTAATTACATTTCCTAAATCAATTGACTTAGACAAATGCAGTTCCGGAATTGTGTCCTAAATCTATATTTGAAGTACACAATCATTTTTTAATATAGAGAACGTTTGCATTATCATTAAACTGTTTTTCACTCTCCTTGTAAATTATACCGCATGTTTCTAAAGCAGTTTAGTTTAGTGAGAAGGTTTTATTGAGCATTACCCAGAAATATCAGAGGGCAATATTCTGAACTACAAAGCAACCTCTTTGCTGTGAGGTTGGAAACTAGGACACTTGGGCATGCACTCAGACTGGAGGAGAGAAGATTCCGTGTCCTTAGAAGAAGGGGTTTTATATGTTCAGGGCATTTAAGGTATGGAACTCTCTTTCATAAAAGGTTTAACTGCAGACAAACATTTTCTGGAAAAGAAAATTATGGGGTACAACCATAGTCTATTCTAGAAATATGGTAATGAGTGGTCCCAGACTCAATCAGTTAGTTGGCGGGACCATTGCGCTGTGAAGTCGCGTGCCGAAAAACAGACATGGTCTTATAGAAAGGAGGCGTGGTATTTAACATTATACCACACACCGTAATACCCATTACACATAAAACCAAATGTAGTGATGCCAATTACACATTGTGCCACACATTATGATGCCATTACATACTATATAACAAACCGTAATGCCCATTACATATTTGACACATAAGTGCTGCTTACCTACATGCTCGATGCCAGGGGCTTCATGCTCGATGCCAGGGGCTTCATGCTAGATGCCAGGGGCTTCATGCTAGATGCCAGGGACTTCATGCTCGATGCCAAGGGGGAATACATGCTTGTTGCCAAAAGGGAGTGAATTGCTTGTTACAAAGGGGGAGTAAGGCCGACAGCTGCACAGAATTTAAAGCAATGACACAGCTGGGCAGAGAGAGCAGTGCGCTGCCCAGCTTTATAGTCAAAGCAGCTCCATCTCTAGCTATAGGCTATGCGTAATGTGCCATTGCCTGCAGGGGGTTAGGCTAAGTTCCCCATGCCATCTGGAGTGATAAATGCTCTGGTTAACCCTTTTAATAACCCTTTTAATAACTGGCAGGGCCGCCACAGCTCACCAGCAGCTTACCTGGCCACCCCAGTGACATGCAGACCCTGGTCACACACATGGGGAATGTTGACACAGTGAGGCTATCATGTCTCTATTCTCCCTCCCAGCAGCAGCAGGCACAGGGGTGGGCACTACCCAGATCCTTGCTCTCCTATTGGGCACAATCATCTGCTGGACCGAGAGCCAATAGGAGTTCACGGTCTGGGAGCCACCAATGCTGCTCCAAATTGGCTGTTGGACCGTGATCTCCTATTGGTTCAAGGTCTAGCAGGAGAGTTAAAAATAGTGGTGGACCCTTTGAGTATACAGCCGTGCAGCGCACAGCTCTCTCTGCCCAGCTGTCATTGCTTTAAATTGTGTGTGGTTGGTGGCCTAATGTGTGGTACGGTGCACCACCTGACCAACCCTTAGATTCACCTATGGGTACAAATAATCAATATTTAGCCCATAGTTGGAGCAAATGTTAAACTGAAATGAGAATAACAACTCTAGACTATAAAATACATTCATTGTATGGTGCAGAACTAAAGCAGGGGCATGTTATGATTTTTTTTAAATCCTGCTAATGGGTGAGTAGGGGCCCCAGTGCATTGCTTTGCCCAGCGCCTACTATGCTATTATGATGGCTCTGGCTGGAGGTTTTAAGACCCTATGGTATTTAGCTAACAAAAATTCCTCTAAGTAAATGGCTCAAAAATCTAGCTGAGAAACATGTAAAGGTGCCTGTGGATGATCTCTCCTGGACCCTAATTCGGAGATTGCATGTTTGCAGAGTGTATTATCATGCCTACTGGATCACTGAAATGCCTCTTCCTGTTATTATCACATGGAAGATCATTATTTAAGTACAAAAACCCAGCTGTGGTAAGAAAATAGCTGGCAGTTTATCCTAAGTGTCATATCTGCCACCAGGGAAGATGAGATAAGTGCATGCTTAAATATTTGTCAATGTCTGAATCTTACTAAAGGACTGCTTTATAACACTTTACATCATCTGCCAATACTAATCAGAAGGTTTACACAAGTGGGTAAAGCTGTAACCCCCCTCTTATGTTGATAATGGACTGAGAAACTTAAACCTTCCTCATTACCGGAGACTGTTTTATTGGAGTGAAACTGCTCTTAGCCCAGATCAACCAATATTCTACATTACGTGTTTGGATTGGAGGGTATCACCCATTTTTTGTTGTGTTTACTTATTAATTTTATAATATGAGAATATTAAATCATTTAAGGTATTTTTGTCTATGTACTCTTTTGTATTGAATATTATATCATTAAATATAGTTAGTTGTAGAAGTACAGTAAATTAGGGAAGGTAAAGGAAAACTGGAAATCTGCAGCAGATAAGCAAGTAGATAATCTGTGGACCTTGCAACTTCATAAGAAATTTGTTATCAGGAAAATTCCAAGGTGGCCACCAACCCTTGGGGGTGGTAGGGGTGTTAACAACTCACTAGGCAGAAGTATAGCTGGCCAAGTCACAGTCCTGCAACAAATGTTGTTAACCAGGTCTCAGGAAGGAGACTGACAGATTCTGCTGTATAGTCAACAAGCAGCTGATGGAGTCACAGTGGCTGCAGAATGTGTGGAAGGCAGTGGGAGACTAGCTGGGTTCAGAAGACAACAGCACAACAACATCCATGGTATGCACAGAACTGGGACCTCTAATGCAGAAATCAAGGTTTCAGCTTCAGCCCTGCCTCATTGTCAGAGGTCAATGACATTCTTGCACATAATCCTTAGATACAGAGATCTTCACAATGGCAGGCAACATATGGACTTCTCCAGTCAGTGCAACAAGAAGTGTAATCACATGTGTTCACTATAATTAAAAATAAGTCAACCCGCTAGCTGTAGACACTTGCGTCTACTACAATTATCATTAGTAGTTGCTGTGGTGGTAGTACTGGATGCTTTATTACTATTACAGTACAGTAGTATAATACACATATGCTGGGAATAAATCTCATACAGTAGATCAGTGTGTGTGGAAATGTAGAGACAAAAACTGGAAATGGAACATTTGGGTGCTCTTTTACTCTCATGATGGGGCGTATGTGTAAACGTATGTTTGCTGTTTTTAAAGTCTCGATTCAATAAAAAAAATTCAGCTGAGTTTCAAAGCAACCATTGCTCAGTGCTGGTTCTATGGAGCAACGTAGAAGAGGGGTACTTAGTGAAACACCACCTACATTGGGCCATGCGAAAGGCATCCCCTGAAATCCGGTCCAGTGTGGGAATTTAATGGCCATAGCTTACGGAGGTAAAACATGCTAACATGTGCCACAAAGCTAATTGCACATTTGAAACTAAGGGCCTGATTCAGACCTGTTAAAAATCATTAAAAATCATGAAAAATCATTCGATGAGCACTGATCATCTAATGATTTTTTTTCCCATTTGCAGATACCGTAAATCAGTCTGAACTGAATTCTATCTTGGCAGGAGATGTGACATCAGCCATCAGCCCCATGTAGGCATTGACATGTGAAACTCGCTGAAGCTGTTCACTCCCGAGGTTTGCGCATGTCCATATTTCAATAACTAAATTGCAAAAAAAATTGGCATATAACCCATCATCTCTAATTTGTTTTAATTAAAATGAGGTTCAGCCAATTGATCATGTTTTAGAAGTTAAATAGAAACGTTGTAGAGCTATCAGTTCATTTTTGTGATTTTGGGTTGATTTTAAATCAGTTTTCAGTTTACAAACCTCCATTAGTGATTGCAAGGTTTGTAAAGAAGTCTATGGAAAAGTACCGATGGTCTATTTGATACTCTATTGTAGTCTATAGTCTGTTTTCAGTCAATTTTTTTATGGTTTCGCAAAAAAACTCAAATTCGCTAGGGAATCAAAACCGACTAAGGACCTTATTCTGATCGGTGCGTACTTTCCCGAATTCTTACGGAGCGGGCCGCATGCAACGCTATGCGGACATCGTCCGTAGAAACGCCCATCGAGCCTCCGCATTCGGACGGACTCACTCTTTAAGAACAGGGCATGTGTACGGACGACATATAAACCTTGCATGTGCGGTGGACACGTACAGATTCTGCACGGTCTTACCGCGTCAGAACGGACGGGAAGCTGTCCGTACGCACCGATGCGGAGTATTTACGCTAAATACAACACTATTTATCTGAGCACACACAGCGATCACATGACCCACTTATGCAATTAGCCAACCTCATTAAAAAGGGATTGTTTTCTATTGAAATCAATTAAATCCTAATACATACTGAAACACATTACTACTACATTCATTACACACATTAACCCTTACAGCATGTGAACATAACATACATCTATATACAGTATGTACATTTTGCTAATTTAAAACATTCTAAACAAGTTACACATATACTTTTCAATTTAAAAAAAAAAACACAGACAACTTCGAACTGTAACAAACTATTTATTTAAGGTACAAATGTTATCTGGGAAAAAAAATGAAATGGCTCCATCTAGCAGCTGGTCCAATTCCGCCATGACCTGGCGCATGTGTTCCCTGATTCTTAAGAGGGCCCCACGTAGACCCTCTTCTGCTTGGGCTGGCTCATCTGTGGACATATTAAAAAGGGTCAAATTACTAATGATAATCATGCATACATTTTACATAGTCAGACCTAAATTTTAAACATGCAACGTGACAGGTGTGTGTGTATATATATTTATATATATGTATATAGACACATATATAACTATATATGACACATACAGCTATACATACATGCATACATACTACATGGAAAGCCTGTTTTTTCCCCTCTACCCTTTACTCTGTAGAACACCTCACAGTCATAGTGCTCCTTCTGAATCCAAACCCACCCATGACTAAGCTCTGAGAAGCATGTCATGCGCTGCACCAATCCCAACTCATCAAAAAGCGCTCAGTGTCTGTTATATGATGGAGCGTGGCATGGGACTTAGTCAACTCTCAGGAATGCTCAGTACATTTGTGCAATCAAGCATGGCTTGCCTGCTGATGGTCTGCTCCATAAATCATTGTCATAATGCCAGTTAGGTGAAGCTGCAGCACTAACCCACTCCCATGCACAAAATCATTACTAAGGCCAAATCAACACACAATTATGGTGCCAACCATACATGCAGACTGCAGGGGGGGTTTAGCTAGAGAAGGGCCATGGGGCACTGACCACTTGTTACTCCATTCTAAGCCACGCCTGTCAATACTCCATTTATGTCATACGTAATCTAGTTTAGAAAGATCAATCACCAGTAAACGCTACTCACCTATATGAGGCTACAGATTGTATGCTTGCAGCAGGGACATGTAACCCTTACATGAGCAAGTCATCTCTTTCTTCCAGGATACAGATTAACTACACAGGTTCAGTGGCTCTTACAATCGACCTGAAAGCCATCCGCACAACCTGTGTCATTAATATGTGTCCAGGATGAAAGGGATGGTTTGGCCACCCTATATAAGTGTGTCTGTTGGTACCCTGTTTGTTATATGAATTTCTAGTTTTAAAAAACACAATTGAATCACCAGTGCTACATAGCAAATAGTAGATGACAAAAGGAATAATTAATCCTAATGTATACATACCAATTTCGGCCGCCTGCATGACCTCACAGGCCTCCACCTCCTCCTCTTCTTCAGGGGCCTCCTCTGGTGGCACCTCCTCCTCTGCTGGCAGCACCTCCGCCTCCACAGCCCACACCTCCTCCTCCACTTCCTCTGCCACCTCCTCCGCCTCCACTTCCTCCGCCATCCCTTCCTCCGAAACCACCTCCTCGGCCCTTGCTTCGGCAACCTCCTCCTGGGCCACCTCTGCCTCCTCCCGGGCCTGTCTTGCTCGATCCCGTGCTGTGTTTGAGCAAAAAAAATGCCAATTAGTGGTCATTTGGACAGATGTATTAAGCCTTAAAAAAATTAAATCCAAAGGTTATAAGTTGAGATAACTGTACAGCCAATCAGCTCCTTAGTGTCTTTTACACAACACAGCCTGTAACATGGCAGTTATGATGTGACATTTGGGCCATTGTAAACATCACTATCTATAATCCTACACAATCACATATTTTATGACCATTACAGGGTGTCAAACAGGAAGTAGCACACATATAGTGTATGCCATGTTTAACTCATGATCAGCCTGGTTACCTTATTGGCTTAAATAAGGTCATGTAAGCAATCATGTACAAATGGCCATTTAATGTATAAACACTCACATCTCGCAATCCTGGCCCTGATTTGCTGGAGGAAATCCGGCTGCCGGCGCCTCAGGTCTGACCACCGCCGCTCCAGCTGAGCGATGGTCCGCCGCACCTGTGTGCGGGCGTACCCAGCCTGGTCTCCATAACGGAGACCAGTGTCCTCAGCTCCGCTGGCGAAAAAGGTGCTGCTCTGCCATAGGCCGCCATCTTAGCAATGGCACAATTCAAGCAATCATGTCCTGTCATTGGTTGATCAGAGTGATATTTGGTATTAACTTTATTGTTCATTTTGACAGTAACAGCGTGGATGCGCCACAACAGACGGCTAACCCATTGCATCGCGAACCCACACTTGCTGTACCTTTGCATAGTTGAGCAGACCATGCCATTACTTACTATCTCCTAAACAGACAGTGTAAAATAAGTTGGGAACCCATTGGGGGAAATTTACTAAAGGAAATTTGTAAAAAATAGGTGTATTTGTATTTAGAAATACACTTATTTTTTACATTTACTATCCCAAAAATACGGCAATTCGTATTCGTATTGATAGCACATCAGTACGACTACGAATTGCCATATTTTCGGGATAGTAAATGTAAAAAATAAGTGTATTTCTGGATACAAATACACCTATTTTTTTTACAAATTTCCTTTAGTAAATTTCCCCCATTATATCTAATCTTTACATTCACCAAACATGGGTATAAGCAACAGGTGAAATAGTCTGCATCACTAGCCACTTACACCTAACTCAACAAGGTACTAAACTGCTTTTTTATAGTGAAAGCTATACAGCAGAAATATAGCAAATAGTGCCAGACCTTTTCCCAATATTAGGCCATGGTGCCATGTGTACACTTACCTTCTACTGGGCCACACTAGAGATGTGGAATGAAAAGTAGCTAGCAGCAAGGCTGAATTTGGAGACCTTTCACATGTGATTTGGATGCTAGCACTGATTACTATTGCCTAAGTGGTGGACTGGATTTACATATGGAATGGGTATTGTCATTTGTACTACATACCAAACAAGTGCTCAGTACAGATGTACATTCACATATACATTTCATGTCTGACCTCAGTTTTATTTGGTCATTGGAGTACAAATCTGCAATTACCTACTAAATCAGACTTACTAAGTTTGCCAGGTTTTGATTATTTTTTTTCCGCAGCTAGGGGCGTGGCCTATGCGCCGCACGGTTGACGATGCCATACGGAACGCGGCCGTACGGAACGCAGGGTGTCGCTGATGTACGCCAATTACAGAAATAGGATATAAAGGTGTGTTAGACAAATGCAATGTTGTTGCAAACATGGCTGGCTCAGATACAGAGGAAGACCAGGCTTTGCAGGACCTGTTTGCCAACATGGACTCCAGCACCACCTATGTCCCCATCAACCCAGACCAGCCATTGGGAGAAGAGCAGCCAGCTGGGCCATCTTCAGCCTCAGCAGAATCATTGGGAACACAGCAGGTGGCTTCCCAACAGAGTAGCCTGCCCAGCACTTCGAGTACAGCGACAGGTGGCCGTGGCAGTGGCGGTGCCAGTGGCTGTGGTGGTGCCAGTGGCCGTGGCCGAAATAGGGCAACAGAGGAACCAACCACCAGAAACATGGCATTCGAAGCGCAGGAGCTTGCCATCCTGGTGCCCCGCGCACGGGATTGGATCGAGTGTCCACAGGACCGGTTGACACACACAAGGAGATGGAAGATCTGGGAGGACATAACGGCGGAGATTAATGCGGTGGCTTCACAAGTTCATAAGGCGGAGCACGATAAGAAGAGGCAAGTTCATGTGTGTTACATTTGAGCAGTACAAGACCCGTAATGTTTACATTAGATGTTAGATGGAGTTGGTCAATGGCCGGTCACGTTGCTTGGAGGCACAGACATGTTTGGCATGTCATTTAATTGATAGTTATTGTAGGGTGAGTCTGAGTGTATCTTCTAAGGCTTGGTTTTCAAATGTAATATAATGTAAGTTTGGTGTCATGAGGCACATGTTGTAATCTGTTGCAGATTGCAATGGGTGCTACATCAAACATGAGGAGTGACATGTATTAATATGTAAACTTTGATTGCAGGTGGCACGACTTCAAAACGAACCTCAAGAAGAAATTGACCCAGCGGTGGGAACACAGCCACACCTCTGGGGCTGGCCCCATGCCATCAAAGCTGAAGCTCACCCCCCTGGAAGAGATGGCAGAGTGCTGCATTGCAGTCGAGGAGGTCTGGGGGGTGAGCACCATGGACAGCGAGGCCCCAGCGGAAGTCATGGCTTCTTTTCTTGAAGGTAATTATTTGCCATGCCATAAGTAGCTGGTCCAAATTTTGCTTGGAATGTGTTGTAATTGTAATTTTATCTTTCCCTAGCATCCCCACCGCTTGGTCAAGAATCTCTTGAGGAGGTTGAGGAGTCTGTGCCACCTGCCCCCAGTACCAGGCCCATGCAGCAGCAGCAGCAGCCACTGGCCGAGGCTGAATTGAACAGGTGGGTGCAGGTGCTTTCCCATATTCAGCAGCAGGGAGAGTCGGCATCAGAACGGGTGCGTAGGACCGAGGAGGTCTTGCAGGGTTTGGTCTCCAGCCAGCAGACCATCGCTGGGAGCCTGCAGGCTATGGCTGCCACCCAGCAATCAATTGCTGCTAGCTTGCAGGTGCTGGCTGATCAAGCCCTGCTGCAAAATGACCTCCTCCTCCACCATAATGAACTTATGGTGGAGCTAGTTGCCAGCAATAGGGTCCTAATGTCATCCGTTTCTGGTGCACTCCCACCATCAGCACTCCCTGCTGCCAGAGGGGGAAGACCATACACTCCCTCACCAGCATCTGCTCCACCTGGGCCACCATCTGAGCGTGGCCGTGGCCGAAGAGCTGCTGCACGTGGCAAGGAGCCTGCCAGGGGCAAACGTGCCCGCAGAAGAACTTGTGTCCGCATTAATCTCCACCCTTATGTCTTCCCAAATCTTTCATTGAGCTGTGTGTGTCAGCTTCCTGTGTCCAATTCCGTGCAGAGGGTACCCACATTTGCCCTCGTTTCGAATGTCATGTTTGGTTCCCCTGTTGCCCTGTTTCGGCTACCATTACTGTCTGCTGTACTTGAAGTGTTGGTGCTATACTTTTGTTGTGAAGCCACCTGATGTGTTCCTAATGATTCTGCTGTGGCTATGTATGTCTACAATACATGGATTTATTATATATTATTTACTTTTCTTCCTGCTATGCTACCTTTTATTTTGTGACGATTTCTAATTTATTTTATACGTTCATTTAATAAATGTTTTTTTGTTTCCCCCAAATGTGTGGTTTAATTGATACATGTAGAAGTGACATGTGTATTTGTATTATAAATATTAAGTTGTGTTCATTATTTGCAGTGTAAAAGTGTGTGCATCGTGCAGCATATATGTGTGTGTTTAGTAATGTTCCATTTAAGCTGCAATGGCTCCAATTGAAGCAGTGACAAGCGTGTAATTAACAAGTAATGAGTAAAGGAGGTGATTGTATTGTGTTCAGCTGACATTGGTTGAGGTGCGGCCGTCCTGATTAGGCGTTCCGATTGCCTAGCGCATGACCGAGTGGTGTCCGCAAAGCAATACTTGCTTATGGACACCGCATATTTCTTGCCTTTTTGTTCTCGTGCATTCGGTGTGCTGTCCAAATGCACGCCTACCAAAATAAGTGCACTCCCCCGTGTCCGCCCATGTTTCCGCCCAGTTTAGCCCACTTTGAAACTACGCCCCTGTGTATCTCCAAATGACGCCCATAATACGCCCATATTTCCCGAGTGATTGCGGTGCACATTTCTGTACGGTATTAGTGAGAACAAGTGCGTAGACCATGCGTGGCACATGCGCATAGCGTTCCCCATGCATGCGCAGACGGCTAAAAAACGCCATCCGAAAGTATACGGAAATGTACGCACCAACCAGAATAATGCCCTAAGTTGTCTAAGGTGCTTTCTCGACTTTAACACCAAGTAATAAAATCCTTAAAACTTAAGGGCCCTACACATGGAGAGATTTGTGGTAGAGATTCATAAATGGAGATTCAGCATGGGAGATTTAAAATTTCTCAAAGAAAGGCGACTTCCGGGGAATAATAAAACATATTCAAATTTAAATAATTGGTTGGAATAATAGAAAAATAAATAATGTGGTCCCCCCTGAGCATAACCAGCCCTGGGCTCTCTGAGCCAGTCCTGGTTTCTCGAAAACCAGGAAAAAAAAAAAAAAAAGATTCCCCTATATTCAAGAAACCAGCACTGGGCTCTTGGACCGGTCCTGGTTCCCAAAATACGGGAACAAATTGAGTGGGGGTCCCCTGTATTTTTGGGACCAGCACCAGGCTCTTGAGCTGGCCCTGGTTCCCAAAACATTAGTAGTGGTCCCCCGTATTTTGAGTACCAGCACCAGGCTCCACTAGCAGGGGGTGTAATGTAGTAGTGATGGGGCAAGCTTGACAAGGTCCCGTGGCTAAAGCATTACCCACCCTAACTAATCAGCCGAGGCCAGGAGTTTTTAGGGAGGTGGAGTTCCCCCAAATAAATGGGTCCCACCTCTCCAGGGCACACCAGGCCATGACTAAAGCCCAGAGCTATCCCCTGCACCCCTGGGCAGTGGGGGCAGGGTTGATAGCTGGTTTAAACAGTAATATTGTCCTTT
Organism: Crinia signifera; assembly: GCF_055691185.1. Classification (NCBI taxonomy): domain Eukaryota; kingdom Metazoa; phylum Chordata; class Amphibia; order Anura; family Myobatrachidae; genus Crinia; species Crinia signifera. Next base: position 122,255,201 of record NC_139226.1, on the reverse strand, counting down.
ACAGTAGGACTACCTACCCAACATGCTGGTAATTGGGAGAACCACAAGTACCAGTATGTGGGGCATTAAAGGCCTGTCGGTACCTATTGCCCCTGTAAATTAAATATATATATAAAAAACAGAAAACACAGGTTTTAAAATATTTTAATGCACTGCATCATTCCCTCTGAATTAAATGATGTGTGTGTTTGCATGTGTGTGTGTGTGTGTGTGTGTGTGTGTGTGTGTGTGTGTTTGTGTGGGGGGGATTTATTAATTTTTATTGAATTTTTTCAGGGTCCTGAGGAAGCGTTCATTGCGAAGCGTACGCTGACCGACTAACACACTCAGGGCCTTATTCTGGTTGGTGCGGGCGGGCCGTACGCGTACGTTCCGGGGTTTTTAATGATCTGCGCATGCGTACCATCTCCAATGCGCAGGCGCGAACACTCCACAACGCTTACGGACGGGTCTCTCCGTGTGAAAAAACCTGTACGCGAGAGTACGGGCATTGGGGGCGGCATAGGGGCGTGTTGAGGGGAGCGGCCGAAATAATGAGGGAAAATGGGCGTAAACATGGGCGTACATGGGGGTGTGCACCAAAAATGAACGTTGCTACTACCGCTCGATCGGCTAAAGCACCGTTCATTTCGGACACAAAACAGGCGGCCGCCAACCGCCACCTCAGACCACCCCTACAGATACCGCATGACAGCGTGCGCCTGGGTTTGCTAATTTACGCTGATTACTACTCAAACACATACACCTGAATGTAATAAGCAATGCTGCAGTCTATTAAGTCCAAACCATGATTTCACTACCTGCAAGCCACACACAGCACTCAAACACCTTGGAAGCTTATCTTTCTATACTTCTCGACATTTAAAGGTTTGTTTAATTTAAGGTAAGAATCTTTGTAAGACCTGCTTATATATGCTAAGGTAGGTATTTGTTAACAGTTATACACATTCACTACGTGCTTTCATAGACTTTACACAGTAGCACACTCAATCTACACAAGTCGACATGTGTCAACGTTTTCACTGTAACATCAACATAAGTTGATCTAAAAGTAGCAGCAATGTGGGGACACATAGATAGTGATTACAATGCAACATTAGAACATAATAAATATACATGGAAAAATGGGGAAAGGGGAAGGGGATGGGGGCCAGGTGCACAGGACTGATTTGCTAGCAGGTAAGAAGGTTAAACTCCAGTCAACATGTGAGTGAGTAAATTATGTTATAATCTCGTTGTGGAGGTGCTCCCGGGGAGTATGGTAAGTACAATTGGAAATGGGTTGATATTCAAGGGAGAATATCAGGAAAGAAACTCCCGGGTGGGGCACTGCCTTCTATAATATAAACGTATCAGTCTAAAATATCAACTTTATTAATACTAAAATTGATCCTGTTAATGGATCAAGAGACGAACATGAGACAAGGACATACAGATAACATGAATAGAAAAAATTGAGAAAAGATCGTGAAAATATGATATCTGGGTCTGAAAATGGGCTAAATGCCTCTATTCAATATGGCTGTAATATCAGCGTATTCCTGTAAAGGATTATTTCAGACTAAGCACGTCTTCAATTAACCATATTGGTTATCATAAACACATATCTAATAAATGCGTAACAAATGGCACACTGTCTGGCAGTACAACTTATTGTTATCTTAATTACTTTCTAATGGTCGAAAACTGTGTATAATCTCACTCTAATTGGACTGCAAGATCCAAGAGAAATTGAGAATTGTGGTGAAGTACCTGGGTTGAAAATGCTCGCCTAGTGGCTGCTGCCTGTGCATATGATGGCAACCGGACAACTGCACAGTTGAGCGGACTCTGCGAGCGTCACAGGTACAGGAGTTAAGACAAAAAGAAGGTTTCTGCTGTCTCCAGGGGTGACCAACCTGGCCCTGTTATACAGTGACAGCGCAGAGTCAGGTAATGGGTCCCCTGGGGATGAGAGAACCCCGACTATGGGAGATGCCAGAAAAGAAGAGCAATTTCACTTTAATCCCAGGTGTACGCTACTGTCCAGTGTGTACGCATGTAGACGTAGTGAACAATGGTTGAGCGGTATATCTGGGTAGTGAATTGCAGAAGGAAGCACAGGGTGCACTCTGGTATTGTTCCTTGTGGGTCGCTGCTATACCGTGCAAAGGTAGTAAAAAAGGAAGAGATTTCAGAAAATGCACAATCTGTACTTCACATAAGACTGAATATCTTGCTCTAATTGGCCGCAAACCCAAGAAAGAAATGGGCTAACAAAAATTGATACAACTCCCAGTCAGATGGATATCTATGATAGAATATACACAATGGTCTAAGTGTGACTCCGTATTTATAGGAGATTCTTTCCTTCATATATATTTTCACCCTGTCACATACGTGGGACTTGTTCCCTCCATTCATCAAAAATGTCAACATTGAATATAGTGTATTTGGGTAAGGTCGACACATGGTGTGTGCCGACACAAGACTACAGACCAGGACTGCATTCTAAACCATTGTGTATATTCCATCATAGATATCCATCTGACTGGGAGTTGTATCAATTTTTGTTAGCCCATTTCTTTCTTGGGCTTGCGGCCAATTAGAGCAAGATATTCAGTCTTATGTGAAGTACAGATTGTGCATTTTCTGAAATCTCTTCCTTTTTTACTACCTTTGCACGGTATAGCAGCGACCCACAAGGAACAATACCAGAGTGCACCCTGTGCTTCCTTCTGCAATTCACTACCCAGATATACCGCTCAACCATTGTTCACTACGTCTACATGCGTACACACTGGACAGTAGCGTACACCTGGGATTAAAGTGAAATTTCTCTTCTTTTCTGGCATCTCCCATAGTCGGGGTTCTCTCATCCCCAGGGGACCCATTCCCTGACTCTGCGCTGTCACTGTATAACAGGGCCAGGTTGGTCACCCCTGGAGACAGCAAAAACCTTCTTTTTGTCTTAACTCCTGTACCTGTGACGCTCGCAGAGTCCGCTCAACTGTGCAGTTGTCCGGTTGCCATCATATGCACAGGCAGCAGCCACTAGGCGAGCATTTTCAACCCAGGTACCTCACCACAATTCTCAATTTCTCTTGGATCTTGCAGTCCAATTAGAGTGAGATTATACACAGTTTTCGACCATTAGAAAGTAATTAAGATAACAATAAGTTGTACTGCCAGACAGTGTGCCATTTGTTACGCATTTATTAGATATGTGTTTATGATAACCAATATGGTTAATTGAAGACGTGCTTAGTCTGAAATAATCCTTTACAGGAATACGCTGATATTACAGCCATATTGAATAGAGGCATTTAGCCCATTTTCAGACCCAGATATCATATTTTCACGATCTTTTCTCAATTTTTTCTATTCATGTTATCTGTATGTCCTTGTCTCATGTTCGTCTCTTGATCCATTAACAGGATCAATTTTAGTATTAATAAAGTTGATATTTTAGACTGATACGTTTATATTATAGAAGGCAGTGCCCCACCCGGGAGTTTCTTTCCTGATATTCTCCCTTGAATATCAACCCGTTTCTAATAAATATACATGTAAGGAGGGTTAAAATGTATTTTTATTAGGGTGTTCATTAAAGTAGACAATTGAGGTAATATAAAACAATAATTGAATAACAATTAGAATAATTCATTTAATTGCCTTAATCATAGTTGAAAGGCTAGATTTGCAGGTCCATATATGTGAAGGGTATGCCAGCGTGCACGGACGTGCGCTCACTCTCATGAGCGGTGACATACGCTGAGTTTTCCATTGAAAACAATAGAGACCCATCCGTGCACGGTGGCGTACGCTCAGATAGCCGCAAGAAGTCGGTGGGAAGACGGACGAGAGACGTCCGTAAACGGGGGCGTACGCTCTGTTGTACGCCAGTTGTCGGAGTCTAAGGGCTGATCCGTCCGTGTACGTTGGCGTACGCTCATTTGTACGCCACTCCCCTTCGACGTTGTTTCTGGCCGTACGTATGCGGCAGATTTGTGGGTGGACTTAACCTCAACGGCTGCGTACGGAGAGCGTACGTTAATATGGAATGTACGCACGTTTGGCCGCACCAACCAGAATAACCCCCTCAGTGTGTTTAAAACCCCCCATTCCCTTCCCCACATACAATGTAATTTTGATCTGTACTGTTGCGCAAAACTTTGGTCATCGGCACACTCCGTGACCACGGGCAGGAGACACGAATCTGGCGCCTGACCCAGCGTTTTCCTTGCCCCGAGCAAGCTGAGTGAACGAGGCAAGTGCATGTCTGCACACCTCGGATCTAGTTCACCAGCGCTCTGTCAAGTGCGTATCGGCGGCTCCGGGGGCTGACGGCTGCACTGTAGCGGGACCACTACCCGTGTACAGTGCATGTCGTGACTCACTGCTGAGCCCTGCTCCCCTGTACTACACAGCTTTGGGCTCACGCGTATGCCTACTATACACCTGTGAACGATATTAAAACACAGGGAGCCCATTTCAATAGAGAGAATTCCACTCTCTTTTCTTCATTTAAAATTGTGCACTGTACATGATATAAGCAGTTAAATCAAGGGTTTAGGTGATGTGGGGTCACACTGAGTGAGGGTAATATCCCCCCTTTTTAATTTGTGTTGTTAACTTGTTTGTACAGTATGTGTGGTTTTATTTCGCAACTATTTTAAACATAAACTCAATAAATGTTACGTATTATGATTAATACGTATTAGTATTAATTTCTTCTTAGGTGCACCAGCACAAGACACTCTTTTTCTGTCCCCTATGGCATATCATTGCATAATAACATACATAACTAATTGTTGGATGGACTCTACCATATAGCCAAAAAACATTACTATAGCAATATATAGTATCATAGTTACATAGTTACATAGTAGGTAAGGCTGAAAAAAGACTTGCGTCCATCTAGTTCAACCTGGTATAGATATCCATTGCCGATTTGGTTGGTTCTGGTATTTTACAGACAAATTATATTTCTTATTTGTACCCATGGATGTTTTTCTCCAGTAAATGTTTGTCCAACTTTGCCTTGAACGCATTTAATGAGCCAGCCATTACCACCTCTCTGGGAAGAGAGTTCCAGAGTTTGACTGTTCTGACCGTAAAGAAATTCTTTCTACTAGCTGAATGAAATCTTTTTTCTTCTAATCTATACTCATGCCCTCGCGTCCTAGATTCCTTTCTAGTAGAAAATAGGGTGTGTGACAGTTCCTTATATTGGCCCTTGATATACTTGTACATGTTGAGCATGTCCCCCCTTAAACGTCTCTTTTCTAATGTAAATAGTCCCAAATTGCTTAATCTCTCCCCGTAGCTTAAATTCTCCATTCCCCTAATAAGCTTTGTTGCTCGCCTTTGGACTTTTTCTAATTCTATGATGTCCTTTTTATAGTGTGGGGCCCAGAACTGTACTCCGTACTCTAGGTGAGGTCTCACCAATGCTTTATATAGTGGCATAATTACCCTTGAGTCCCTAGTTTCCATTCCCCTCTTAATACATGCCAGAATTTTGTTGGCCTTTTTTGTAGCTACATTACAATGGGCACTACATCCTAGATTGCTGTCTATTTGGACTCCTAGATCCTTTCCAAGTATGGAATTACCCAGTTCCTCTCCGCTAAGGTTGTAACTTGCACACTGGTTGTGTCTCCCAAGGTGCATAACCTTACATTTATCTACATTGAACCTCATCTTCCATTTTTTTGCCCACTCATCTAGAATTGCAAGATCATTTTGAAGCATGGTGACATCTTCTGGTGATTTGATGACTTTGCTAAGTTTTGTATCGTCCGCAAAGATGGATACATTGCTGAGTAACCCTATCCCAATATCGTTAATAAAAATGTTAAACAAAATGGGCCCCAAAACCGAACCCTGGGGCACTCCACTTAGTACCGGTATCATATCTGATACGGCACCATTCACAACCACTCTTTGTTCTCTATTACATAGCCAATTCCCTACCCATCTGCAGATATTTTCACCCAATCCTAGGTTCTCCATTTTATTAATCAATCTCTTGTGTGGGACAGTATCAAATGCTTTAGCAAAATCTAGGAAAATCACATCTACAGCATTTCCATTATCGAGGTTTTTGCTAACCTCTTCATAGAACCCTAGTAGATTAGTTTGGCATGAACGATTTTTCACGAACCCATGTTGGTTAGTACTGAGTAGAAGGTGATGATCTAAATATTCCTGGATACCATCCCTTAAAAATCCTTCAAATAGTTTACCCACAATTGATGTTAAACTAACGGGTCTGTAATTAGCGGGATCTTCCTTTTTTCCTTTTTTGAATATTGGCACTACCTCTGCTATTCTCCAATCTTTTGGTACTATACCTGACGATAGTGACTTGCTAAAGATATAATGTAGGGGGGTAGCTAGTTCATCCCTTAATTCCATTAATACCCTCGGATGAATCCCATCTGGCCCTGGTGACTTATTTGTTTTGAGTTTGCTTAGCCTCAGTATTAATTCTTTCGGCGTGAAATCCACAATGAGATCTGGCTTATTTGTCCCGTTTGTGGTAAATGTTCGTTCCACAGTCTGCTCTCCCTTAGTAAATACTGATGAGAAGAACTCATTTAACAGTTTTGCTTTTCCCTTGTCCTCAGTAACACTTTTTCCACTAGTATCAGTTAGTGGGCCTATGTTTTCCTTAATTAAACGTTTACTATTTATGTATTTAAAAAATTTCTTTGGGTTGTTTTTGCTTTCAGCGGCTATGCACTCTTCATATAATATTTTAGCTGCTTTGATTACCCCTTTACAAGTTTTGTTTGATTCTTTGTATTTTGCGAATGCCTCCTCATTCAAGTTATTTTTATAGAATTTAAAGGCTCTGGTTTTATTGTTGATAGCTGACCTTACTTCTTTGTCCAACCATGGTGGCTTTTTTTTGTTGAATTTACCTTTAGTTACTTTAGGAATGTATTCAATAGTTAGTGAATCAAGCACCTTTTTTAGAGTATCCCACATTTCCTCTGCATTTTTTCCCTCCATAACCGTTTCCCACCCAATTCCTGTTAGGGCTTCCCTGAATAATTCAAAGTTCGCTTTTCTGAAGTTTAGTATTTTTGCAGATCCTTTTTGATGTAATTTACTGAAGTTGATTTCCAGTGAAACCATATTGTGATCACTATTCCCTAATTGTTCAATTACTTTTGTGTTTGAAACTAAGTCTGTGTTATTTGTTAATACTAAGTCCAAGAGCGCCTCATCACGAGTTGGAGTTTCTACCGTTTGTGTAATAAACTGGTCTTTAAGTAAGCTTAAGAACCCATTGCTTCTTGCTGATTTACCTGTTTCGTTTTCCCAATCAATGTCGGGTAAATTAAAATCCCCCATAATTAATACCTGACCCTGATTTGATGCTTGTTTGATTCGGTTTAAAAGAAGAGACTCTTCCCTTTCATTTATATTTGGTGGTCTATAGCATACCCCTATTATAAATTTGTTTTTTGGTTTCTTATTATTGTCGGTTATCTCTGCCCACACTGTCTCCGAGTTGTCGTCTTCCAGGTCTGTGCTCATATTTTTCTCACATGATGTTAAGTTATTATTTACATATAGGCACACACCCCCGCCCCTTCTATTTTCCCTGTCTTTCCTGTAGAGTGTATATCCCTCCATGTTTAATGCCCAGTCATGCGACTCATTACACCATGTTTCTGTAATACCAATGATGTCGTAGTCATCCCTACTGATCACCGTTTCAAGCTCCCCGATTTTACTCACTAAGCTTCTTGCATTAGCCAGTAAGCATTTTAATTTATGTTTATTTTTAGATATGGCTCTAATATTGTGATTAGTTTCACCCCAGGACCCATTTGAATTCTTTACTAGCTTCCTCTTTCCCCTCTCCCCTTCAATAGACTCTCTACAGGCCTCCCCACCATGCACACTGCCTGCCCTCTCCATAGTTCCGGGAATTCTTCCTCTGTCATTCCCTCCTTCCCGTATACTAAGATCATCTGTACCTAAGAACTGTAATGGGGTAACGTGACTGTTACAACATAACATTTTATTACATGACATTCCTGATGCACCCTGAGAGTTACCCCCGATTATACCCTTGTTATGTCCCAGGACTTTGTCTATGTCTCCGTCCCCCCCCCCATCTCCTTCCCCCATATGATTCCTGATCCCAGTCCGGCTTCTCTCCCTGATGGTCCCATAATGTCTTGCTGCCCCCACCCCCCCGTCGCCTAGTTTAAAATCTCCTCCAACCCTCTAACCATCCTTCCCCCCAGCACCGCAGCCCCCTCCTCGTTCAGGTGCAATCCATCACGGCAAAAAAGATGGCGCCTGACCGAGAAGTCCGCCCAGTGTTCCATGAACACGAATCCCTCTTTCCTACACCAATCCTTAAGCCACACATTTACCTCCCTGATCTCCCTCTGCCTCCCTGAGCTAGCGCGTGGCACTGGTAATATTTCCGAGAAAATTACCCTAGATGTCCTCGCCTTTAATTTCTTACCTAATTCCCTATACTCTTTCTTGAGGACATCCCACCTACCATTGACTTTGTCGTTGGTGCCGATGTGCACCAAGACCGCCGGGTTGCTCCCAGCCCCTCCCAACAATCTGTCGACTCGGTCCGCGATGTGCCGTACCCGAGCACCCGGGAGGCAACAGACCGTGCGGCGATCGCGGTCCCGATAGCAGATTGCCCTGTCTGTTCTCCTAATGATGGAATCCCCTACCACCACTATCTGCCTTGGTACCTCACTAACTGTCATCCCGTTTGAGCTAGAGGGACCTCTCCTCTGGTTGCTAGAGGGAGCCGTCTCCTCCAGCTCCGTCATTTCGTCTCTATCCTCCCCCGAAACTTCGTCCAACCGGGCAAATTTGTTTGGGTGTGATAGATCCGAGATGTCGTTCCTGTCCCTCCTGTCCCTCTTGCTTCCCCTTCTAACCGTGACCCAGCTGGCTACCTGATCCTCCTCCTCTACCAGTGACCCCATCTGCAACTCCTCCACCGTTCTATTTAGGCTTTGCTCAAGATTGGAAATATCCCTCAGTCGCTGAACGGTCCGCTCTAGATCAGTGACCTGGGCTTCCAGGGCGGACGTTCGCTCACATCTCGTGCAGATGTATTCGTACTGGGACTCTTGCTCCAGGTGCGCATACATCTTGCACAACATGCACTGAGTGAGATTCTCAATCAGGGCCCCACCCATTTTATCTACCTCCCTGCGACTAACCCCCTAGTATACAGTAGAGAGTTAAATTACAATGCAATTACACACTACAAGTTAATTTTTATCAAAATATAAGAAAGTTGATACTTATCTGTTCCTGCAGCTGTGTCACTCTCCTGGTGTCCTCACACCTGTATCTGTCTGCTTCCTCTGTAATTTCTTCCAGTTGCACGTTTTCCTCAGTGGCCCACTCTCAGATCATGCAGCACACTATCTGCACTTTGTGGATCCTTTAACAGGTCAGGCACCTGGGCTTCAAGCAAGAAGAAAGAAAAAAAAAAAAAACAAACAAACAAAAAAAAAAAAAAAAAAACAGAAGGGACAGAAGCCTCTTGCAACCTGGTTTAACCCCTTCCTGGATGTAACTCCTTCTTGGATATAACTCTGCACTTATTTAAAAATGGCACTTAGAATAAAATGGCAGTTCAAAGTTCATATATACCCAAAGGCACCATTCAGGCAAGCTTAGTCAAAAATGGTCTAAGGTGGATCAGAAGTTGTATCTCTGAGAATGAGAATGTAGAATTTGTAGTAAAATACTGTAATTCAGGCCAATACAATTAAATATCAAACCAGCCGGGTGCCGGATGGGGTCCCGACAGTCATTTACCCGACATCGGGATCCCAACTGTTAAAACACTGACAGATGGGTTCCCGATGACCCCCATAGAGAGAGAATAGAATAGGTGGCAAATGTAGCAAGCCACCGTGACTGCAGCGTGGCAAGGGCAGCGAGCCCGCAAGGTGCTTTGTTGTGCTCGCCATGCTATCTGAGTCTGGCCAGTCAGGATCCCGATGTCGGGCTAATGACAGTTTTGATCCCGACTGTCGTAACCCTTTACCACACCCAAACCAATCCACCTGCCGAGAATAAATGACCAAAGTATTCCTCCCCTAAAACTCCCCACCCTGTATAATCTATCCCCAATTAGGTATACTTGGATCCCTAAACACGTTACCCCTATCCCTCTAATCCTAACCCCACTAACTAACTAATCCCACCATTACCACCCACCCACCAAAATGGAGGGACAAAATACTATATATACTATATATAATACTATATATATATATATATATATATATATATATATATATATATATATATATATATATATATATATGTAGTTAGATAGCATACGTCATATTTATAGCCATAAAGCAATACTGGTCATCAAGAGGTAACAGAGTGATGGGAACAAATTAAAAGTGGAGAATCCTCTGCGGAGAAACAAAGTGCAGCCCAAGTCTGATTGACCCAAAACCTAATCAGGACTCCTACATCTATCAGGTGCAAAATAATCTCAGTCTGGCCAGTGTGGAAAAACAGAACACTAGGCCCATGCCACGGTAGTCGCTCATATGCAGAGTGTCCCAATAACTAGCACAAGAAATAGCGCTGTCGGTGGGAGGGAGGCATCCACGCCACAGGATCTTGCAATATAGCCAGAGGACATATCTGGCTCATATTGTGACCAGTCCCATAAACAGTATCCGGCAGGAGTAGCACGAGTAATTAGAGCGGCACATGGGGTTATATTACCCCTACCGCCAGGATCAGATATTTCTTGGATGAGCAATGTTGAATAATTGTCCAATTCAGGGACTGTAAAGTAAATAGGTATATAATCATCCCAAATCTTCATAGCAATCTCATTTCCAACTGCATTGGTCTCATACGTAAATGGATATATGTCTCCCTGTATGTTGACCGGATATTCAATAGTGGTATAGACGATCACATTAGCTTTAAACCTTTAAGCTCGGATGACAGGATCGGATGTATCGGAGGTTAAATCGGTATGTAGTAGTTTAATCTTATGAAGGAGTCTTTAGTTTGACTTTTGAATATACTTGAGAAGTTGTGAGATATTCATGCTTAAGTAATTCAAATGTCAAAGTCAATCAGGTAGAATGCAATCAGCAGTAGAATAAGAGCCAACTCACTGTCAAGTACCAACTGTGGTCTCTGGCAGCAGGAGAACAAATCCCAGACTGTTGGGATGGGAGCCATTTTGTGGAAAAACCAGCAGGTCACTGCACCTCTTGCCTCACCCTCACCACATGAAGGTTCTCATTCAGAAGGCCTCAAGATGGCTGCGCATCACCTCCAGCCCTTATGACCCAGTCGCAGGAGACCAGAGAGCAGCTGGAGGGCATCTGGACAGATCAGCAGATTGGGAGTGGATGACAGCAGCCTGGCAAGCCAAGCATGAAGTAGACATGGCCGTCAATCACAGCACCAGCCTATGAGACCACACAGCCCAGAGCATCACGCTGGTGGGCCCCACCGGCGATAACATCAGGCCGCAGGCACAGAGAGACTGGAGGGAGTCCACACCCGGCTGCCGCAGCAGGTATAGTACATGTTATCCAGGTTGTGAGCACCTGGTATAGGTGTAGTGCGTCTAAAAAGGATGTTTTGCAGGATAGCAGGTGGTAGAGCCAGGTCACACGTCTTTCCCCTAGTCCGTCAGCGTGTGGGGGGAGATTTTATATTTGCCCCAATTCAACCATACCACTGGTCTGTTTTTTGGAGTACAACTTTGTTTTATTTGGGGTTAGCCAAACTACATTAGGAAACTGAATCCTAGGAAATTGTATCACAGTAACTATATGTAGGGCAAACAAATTTTTGACCCCAAACAAAATGGACACTGCACAAAACAAACCCATTCCAACCTGGGGTTTATAGACTGAGATGGGAATTATATTTCAGATGGTATGTTGATATTGGCAAACAATCACTAATTTTTAATTCAGCACCTTCTAGAAGATAATAGAAGATACTAGATAGATTCTGATTGGTTGCCCATAGAAACAGCCCCTCTGCATTATAACTCCCATATTAGTAAATAAACCCCTACATGTCTTTATGGGTGTTAGAATGTTACATTTAAGGCTATTTTATTATTTTTATCCCAAGTGATTATTACATAGGCCAGTATTCAATGCCTCAGATTCGCCGTTTTTTTCAGTGAATCTGGCAATTCGCTGGGTTAAACGGCGAATTTTCTGTTAGAAAAAACAATTCGCCATATTCAATGGAGGCAATTCGCCACAAATGAACAGCGAATGTCTGCCAATTCGCCGTAAATGATTTTCAATGGGGTTTTTAGTGGAATTCGCCGAGAGTGTATTCAATGCTCAAATGGAGAACTGCTTTCTCCATTGAAATTCGCCATGATTCTCCATTTAGCATTCGGCAGCTTTTTATGGAGAACTGAACATGTACTTTATAAAATAAAGCATACACTGAAGGTATGCATGATTAATTGCTACAGAAGCCATGGGCTTCAAACAGTTAACTCACCACTTGTGTGGGGCATCCCTGAACACAGGAGAGCTCCGTGCAGCAGCAGCAGCCTGTAATGGGGGAAGTTGTCAGACACCCGGACTCCTCCGTGCTTTCGGTTCATGATTTATTTTATGGGGATAAGTCATGCAGAACATACAGGGGGAGTTTCAGGACCCCCCTACTTGTGTATCCTAGCAGTGGGGGACAAAGCAGTGCAAGCTGCCCTCACCATTCATCGCGCTCAGAGCCTCTGACAAGCGGCAGCAGCAGCATCACCAGCAGCGTCTTGTCCTGCTGCTGTGAGACGCTGACAGAAGATAGAGCAGTGCACAGTGCAGGACAGGAGCTGCTTTTACGAGCTCTCAGCAGCAGACCTCCGGCACATCTGATCAACACGGAGCCCCCGCACAGCCTGAGGGCAGGGAAGGCTCCAGCAGCAGCAGTCCTCCGGCTCTGGCAGCCCCAGCGTGGTGATAGCAGATGTCAGTGCTGGGACTGCTGGAGGTCTGCTACTGCTGCTGGACTCGTCCCCGTCCTCAAGCTGTGCGGGGGCTCCTGGCAGCATCAGCGTGCTCTCCCGCTGTGACTCCGCTCAATCCCCTGCAGTGGCATTGTAGCCACAGCAGCAGGGGAGAGAGCCGAGTGCAATTCGCCACAGAGGGTAATTATCGCCGTCAGGGGCTGAGAGCCCCTGACGCGTTGAATAATGTGAACGGGCGGCTGCCAGCGAATCTCCCAGCAGGGAGAATCTGGGTGAAAGTGCAGCGAATCCTACACAGGATTCGCTGCTGCCCTCGACCCCCGGCCATTGAATACTGGCCTTAGTCTTATCTTTTCCAAACATTGATTACACCTTTCCTGTTTAAGCCCAGAATGCATTGTAATAAAATCAAAATGTTTCTGCAATAACAGAGGCTGTATGCTTTTATACTGAGAACAATTCCATAGCCTAGATGAACTACATGATGACAGACTCTCCATACAGACAATCTTCTGAAAAGCTATTGTGTTTTCTCCCAGCATACATTGAAGAGTTCTTTTGTTATACTGTATGTAGCATTGCTCTTAACAGTTAATGTGTTTCTTGTTGAAGTCAAGTTCACTTAACAAACATGCAGATAAAAAGCATACTCGTAGTCCAACAAAGAAGCTAAAAGCCAGCAACCAAACTAAATCAATCAGTCACAGCTCAGACAAATATTAGGGTGCATTTCAATAATTTGACTTTAGAGTTCATAACAATGTAATTGTATGGACACATTTCTAAGTCATCCAAATATCTTCATGTATTATATTAACCCCTTCCCGACATTTGACGTATATATACGTCATGGCCGGGATGTACTTCCCGACACATGACGTATATATACGTCATGACTTTAAACTGTCCCCGCGTCTATAGACGCGGGGACAGAGGGACGATGTCTGCTGTCCCTGACAGCAGACATGTCCCTGCATGCCCAGGGGGGGCTGCGATGCTGCCCCCCGTCGGCGATCGCTGTGATTGGCTGTTCAGTGTGAACAGCCATTCACAGCGTTTTCCTGTGTTACCGGCGAATCAGACGCTCGGTAACACAGGTGTCAATCACCGCCGGGCGTCAGGGGGCATGAGGGGGTCATCGGTGACGACGACACCTCACCCCACCTGCCCCCAAGGCTGTGATTGGTCCGTGGGACCCACGGACCAATCACAGCCAAGGCGCGTGATTTAAACTAACGGTGACTGCACTGCAGACGCCATTCCGGTCTGGAATTGCGTGCAGAGCGGTCACCGTGCCAATCTGTCATGATACATACCTGATCCTTGCCTGAAACTTACCTGATCACCGCTGGTAGCGTGCTGCCAGCAGCTGGATACTTCCTGGATCTTGTGACTTCTGTGTGTGCTGCTGCTGCAGTGTCATAGAGTCACAGATCGTGAGAGATAGGGACAGATAGTGACAGAGAGTGATAGAGAGTGATAGAGAGTGCTATATTTTGTGTCTGCTGCACCCCCTTTTGTGCTGATCACTATATCTGAGGTGATCAGCAACTTTTTGGGGGTGCAGAGGTTTTTTTTTTATATATATACCTGTCAGTTGCAGCAAAGGTTGTGCTGCCTGTGCAACTGACTGCTGCCCCCCCCCCCTGCTGCCCCCCCTTTTGTGCTGATTGTGCTGATTAATTAACTGATCAGCAACTTTTTGGGGGTCCAGGTTTTTTTTTTATATATATATATACCTGTCAGTTGCACCAAAGGTTGTGCTGCGTGTGCAACTGACTGCTGCCCCCCCTGCTGCCCCCCCTTTTGTGCTGGTCAGTTTAAATTAATTAATCAGCAACTTTTTGGGGGTCCAGGGTTTTTTTTTTATATATATACCCTGTCAGGTTGTGTGTCTGCTGCCCCTCACTGCTAATCAGTTTTGCATCACTGCATCACTGATCTGCGTTTTGTTTTTTTTGGAGGGTTTTGTTTTTACACCCATGTTGCTTGTGTGGGTGTCCTGTGGCCGCTGAGCGCTGATCAGTGACGTACAATCACTGAACAGCATTTTTGGCACAGGGTTGATATAATTTTTTTTTCTGCAGTTTTTTTAAATTGTTTTTTTTTTTTGGAGAGTGCTGTGGAAATTTTTTTTAAATTGTTTTTACACCCACGTTGCTTTTGTGGGTGTCCTGTGGCCGCTGATCAGTGACGTACAATCATTGAACAGCATTTTTGGCACAGGTTGATATCATTTTTTTTCTGCAGTTTTTTTTAAATTGTTTTTTTTTTTTTTTTTTTTTACACCCACGTTGTTTTTGTGGGTGTCCTGTTGCCTTTGAGCGCTGTTCAGTGACGGACGTTACTGACCAACATCTGTGCTCAATTTTTGGCGCAGACCTTTTTTTTTTTTTTAACCCCTTCAATTTTTTTTTTTTTTTTATTGGGATCAAATTCCTGTATAAAGTATTTTTTTTTTCTGCACTACATACACACTACATACCCCCCGTGTTGAAATAAAGTTTGTACCCCCCTTACACTATACACGTGTTGAAACATTACACTTACAGAAACACAAAAATAAAAATGTCATCCCAAATGTCATCCCAAATGTCATCCCAGTCATCCAGAAGAATGGATTCAGCGGAGGAGGCATATGCCATGCTTGCCTCTGACTCTGACTCTGACACAGCCAGTGATGCAAGCGGGGAATTTGAAGGATTCGCCTTAAGCTCCTCTTCCTCCTCTGCTGATGAGGGACCCCCTCAAAGACGCCCCCGTAGAGCAGCTGAGACCCCCCCCAAATGATTGATCCCGTATGGACCCCACCACCAGACAATTTTGAGCCCCAGGTTCCTGAGTTTTTGGCTATCCCAGGAATCCAATTTGATTCCACAGGTCTCAGAGAAATTGACTTTTTCAAATTATTTTTCTCTGATGATTTTATAAATTTAATGGTGGACCAAACTAATTTATATGCCCAGCAGTTTATTGCTCAAAACCCCACGTCATCATTTGCTAGGTGGACCCCTGTAGATGCAGTAGAGATGATGACGTTTTGGGGTCTGGTGTTACATATGGGCATAGTAAAAAAGCCAGAAATTAGGCAATATTGGAGTACAGATGTTCTGTAAAGCACCCCACTTTACCGTATGGCCATGGCCTGGACTCGTTTTGAGATAATCCTTAAATTTTTACATTACACCGATAATACACTATGCCCACCCAGAGATGATCCCACCTTTGACCGTCTATTCAAAGTCAGGCCGGTCATTGATCATTTCAGTGCCAAATTTGCAGAGATGTACATCCCTGAAAAATTTATTTGTATTGACGAGTCCCTTATACATTTTAAAGGAAGGGTTAAATTCCGCCAGTACCTTCCCAGTAAGAGGGCAAGGTATGGCATAAAAATGTATAAGCTGTGTGAAAGCACCTCAGGGTACACCCACAGGTTTAGGGTATATGAAGGGAAGGATTCAAGAATTGAACCGCCAGAATGCCCCCCCTCCCTCGTAGGTGTTAGTGGAAAAATTGTCTGGGATTTAGTGCACCCCTTCCTGGATAAAGGTTATCACCTCTATGTGGATAACTTTTACACTAGCATCCCCCTGTTTAAGGCCCTTGGTTCAAGAGGTACAGCAGCTTGCGGTACTGTGCGTAAGAACCAAAGAGGCCTCCCAAAAACGCACATTGCCCAAGTAATGAGAAGGGGAATATGCACCGAAAATATGTTGTTGGTCAAATATAAGGACAAGAGGGATGTCCTTATACTGACAACAATTCATAGAGACAGTACCACCTCCATCCCTGTACGAGGTACCAGTACCCACACCTCAAAACCTAATTGTATCCTAGATTACAATAGGTACATGGGCGGAGTGGATCTTTCAGATCAGGTACTGAAGCCGTACAGTGCCCTGCGGAAAACAAAAATCTGGTACAAGAAGCTGGCCGTGTATATCATCCAGATGGCACTGTATAACGCTTACGTGCTATTCCGTTCTACCAGCCAGAAGGGGACATTTATGCACTTTCAAGAGGAAGTCATAAAGGGCCTAATATTTGGGAACCAGCAGGCAGAGGGCCCCAGTACTTCTAGTACTGGCACCCGTATTGTACCAGGGCAGCATTTTCCTAACGAAATCCCCTCCACTGCAAGAAAGGGCAGGACACAAAAAAGGTGCAAAGTTTGCTATAAAAAGGGAATAAGAAAGGAAACTATTTTCCACTGTGAAACTTGCCCCGACAAACCCGGCCTATGTATAAAGGAGTGTTTTAAAATATACCACACTTCTATGGATTATTAGGTTCATCATTTCACCGTGCTTCGGGGGTCTTGCTAATGCCACATAGCACCCACCATTCATTCCACCAGAATCTGAGCTGCAAAATCCAAAAATCACTCCTTCCCTTCTGAGTCCTGCCATGCAGCCAACTGGTATTTTTTGGTCACATATGAGGCATTGCCATACTCGGGAGAAATTGGGGCACAGATGTTGGGGTGCTTTTTCTCCTTCATACCTTCTGAAAATGAAAAATTTTGAGCCAGAACTGCATTTTTGTGTAAAAAAATTTAATTTTTCATTTTCACTGCCCAGTTGTATCAAAATTGGTGAAACCCCTGGGGGTTTGAAATGTACACTATACCCCTAGATGAATTCCCTGAGGGGTGTAGTTTGCAAAATGGGGTCACTTGTGGGGGGGATCCACTGTATTGGTGCTTTGGGGGTCTTGCTAATGCGACATAGCACCCACCAACATTCCACCAGAATCTGTGCTGCAAAATCCAAATATCACTCCTTCCCTTCTGAGTCCTGCCACTTTTTGGTCACACATGAGGCATTGCCGTACTCGGGAGAAATTGGGGCACAGATTTTGGGGTGCTTTGTCTCCTTCCTTCCTTGGGAAAATGAAAAATTTTGAGCCAGAACTGCATTTTTTGTGTAAAAAATTAAATTTATCATTTTCACTGCCCAGTTGTACCACAATTGGTGAAACCCCTGGGGGTTTGAAATGTACACAATACCCCTAGATGAATTCCCTGAGGGGTGTAGTTTGCAAAATGGGGTCACTTGTGGGGGGATTCCACTGTATTGGTGCTTGGGGGGTCTTGATAATGCGACATAGCACCCACCAATATTCCACCAGAATCTGAGCTGCAAAATCAAAAAATCACTCCTTCCCTTCTGAGTCCTGCCATGCACCCAAATGGTATTTTTTGGTCACATGTGAGGCATTGCCGTACTCGGGAGAAATTGGGGCACAGATTTTGGGGTGCTTTGTCTCCTTCATTCCTTGTGAAAATGAAAAATTTTGAGCCAGAACTGCATTTTTGTGTAAAAAATTTAATTTTTCATTTTCACTGCCCAGTTGTACCACAATTGGTGAAACCCCTGGGGGTTTGAAATGTACACTATACCCCTAGATGAATTCCCTGAGGGGTGTAGTTTGCAAAATGGGGTCACTTTTGGGGGGGTTCCTAAATTTTAGCATCTTATGGTGCCTAGAAACCTACATGGTGCCTAAAAAATAATCTCATAAAAAGGAGGCTCCAAAATCAAGTAGGTGCTCCTTCTATTATGAAGCCTGTGGTTTGGTCAACGTGCACACTAGGGCCACATATAGGATATTTATGAAAACAAAAGAATTGGGGGAATCAATTTTTAGTCACATTTCTCTAGTAAAATCTACTGTGTTCCTTAGAAAAATGTATTAAAATTGCAAATCTGCAAAAAAAATGAAATTTTGAAATTTCACCTACACTTTGTTTTAATTCCTGTGAAACACCTAAAGGGTTAACAAACTTCCAAAATGCTGTTTTGAATACTGTGAGGGGTGCAGTTTTTGAAATGGCATCATTTATGGGGGTGTCTGACATACAAGTCCCTCAAAGTCACATCAGAACTGAACTGGTCCCTAAAAAAATCAGTGTTTGAAATTTTCTTGAAAATTTGAGAATTTGCTATTCATATTGTAAGCCTCCTAGTGTCCAAAAAAATTAAAAGGAAGTTGAAATAATGATGGAAACATAAAGTAGACATATGGTCTATGTTAGTTATTAACTATTTTGAGTGGTATGATTATTTGTCTCACAAGCAGAAAATTTAACATTTTGCAAATTGCTAAATTTTCCTTTTTTTTTACGACATTTTGGTATTTTTCACAAAAAAACACAGACTGTATCGACCCAAATTTACCACTAATTTGAAGTACAATGTGTCACGAGAAAACAATCTCAAAATCACTGGGATAAGTAAAAGCAAAAAAAAGTTATCCCCACTTAAGTGATACATGTCAGATTTGAAAAAAAGGGCTTTGTCAGGAAGGCAAAAACTGGCTGTGTCAGGAAGGGGTTAAAAGGAAGGTAAAAAAAAGACAAAAAGTCGGTACTACTGTATTTTACTTAAAATATTGCTCAAATGAAATATGTTATCAGTGAAATCATATGCATACTGTATTCAACAACATATAAAAAAAATGTTGTTTACTGCAATTAATTCCATTGTACTTGTATATTTATTACAATGTTGTTAGGACTAACAATTGGATGTGCAATTGCAGCTAACTTGTGTGCAACTCTGGACTGGCCAAGATACAGTAAGCAGATCATTTTTTCAATATCTAAAGAGGCCTCTATGCATGCATTTTGCCATAAACTATTACATAAAGTGTATAGAGAAAGTTGTCACTAAAAACTCACTTAATGCAACTAAAAACTGTCCACAAACTGCCCACTCTAACCTTCCATGTGCTTATCCCTGCTATTTTAACTAATATACAATGCAGCCCCGTCACGGCCATAGCTAGGCCAAGTAAGAACATGATAGATATTATGTGTAAATTGTATACTGCTGTTTGTATGTATATCTGAGCACGATACGGCGCTAATCCTGAATAAGATATTGTAAAATATTGCTCAGAATTGTTATATGTTGTATGTTCTTTTTTTTTTTTTTTATATGTATATGACGAAATAAATAAAAGATTAAAAGGGAAAAAAAAACTGTCCACAAAACCTACTTTTATTAGATAGGTATATAGGTTTCTTGGAAAAGAAGCCTAAGAGCAATCACATTCTTAAAATGTATGGATAAAAAAGTGAAAGTAAAGCTTTGTACACAAGGGGGTGATATATTGCTCAGTGTCTCCTTTTCATCAGTGACCAGAAATGGTCACTGATGAAAGGGAACCTCTGCCGGGCGAGCCGTAGAGGTAATGAGCTGGTCGCAGGAGCAAGCTCCTGCGACCAGCAATCATAAGGGGGCTAAAAACAGGAGCGCACACACTCCAATCGCTGGCCAGCGATAAATGCCCGTGTGTACGCACCTTTAATCTGAACTACTAAATAGTTTCACCACTTATATCATCCACTGTAATAGTATAAAAAGTGTGTCCAATATTCTCAATGATAAATGCCTCTGGAAATTTTCCTGTCTGTATTTAGTATATTGTATAATGCATGTTGAGTTCTGCTGGTGTAATTAAGGTTGAAATGCAGGATAGCCCCCCAAAAAATGAAAATGCCAAATATATATGATAATGTGAGAAATGGGGGGACTGAACTGCGAGTGCAACTACAGCTGCTGTAATGGGAGAGTTTAAATCTCCCAACAAAATGAGAAAGATGATACAGCGCTTGGGTTTGACTGAAAGAACTGATGTAGAATTGATATACACATTTATTAAATATTGACATACATATATATGAATAAAATATAGAGAGCAGCCTCCTCTTGTTCCAGCACACTCATTATACCAGACCTTTATCCGGACCAGTACCAACCTTTCAACTTGGATCCCACACTCTCAGTCACCTTGCAGCATCAGCCAGGTATTCATATACCCAAGACTGCCTACCATCTTTCTTCTGAGTCAATCCATGATCCACACTGGGCATTATTCCAGGACTTGCTCACTTCTACTCCCATCTAAGGAGATCAAATTACTTCAACCCTCAAGTCTGGTAAATATATACCCTATTGGTAATACGCAAATAGCTCTCACTTTTCAGAAAAAGAGCCATTTTATTAAGCTGGAACATTTCATCGATTTTTAAGTCATTTCTATGCATAGGCAATTTTTTCATTTTTATTTTTATTTTTTATTCTCTAGAGAATTCTCTATATTTTATTCATTTATATGTATGTCAATATTTAATAAATGTGTATATAAATTCTACAACAGTTGTCAGAAATTCTTTCAGTCAAACCCGTGCTGTATCATTTTCTTATGTATGATAATGTATCTACAATTGATCTTGAAAAATAAGCATATGCAATACAAGATTCACAAAAACATTAACAGGAATATTACATTGGGAACATTTATAAAAATGTTTTACCATGGTTTAAGAAATTTTGGTCACAACATGGTTTCTGTACTTCATCTGCTCTGGCAATGTCTAGCCATGGTAATTTCTAATGGGTTGCCTTTGTCTCGCCACCCCAAATCAGGTGAAACTGGGAAGTACTGTACAGTAATGCTGCTTTCAGACCACAAAACTGGCTTTGACCAGGTATTTTAAAACAGTTCTAAAAACGGATCTTCCAGCTAAAACCCCTTTCACACCGCATATCTTTAAACGGTATTTCAGTGCAGTTTTTGTCCTTAAATGGTATTTCAATGCAGTTTTTGTTCCTTCACAAAACTGAACCCGTTTTAACCCATAGAAAACAGTGGATGAGAAAAAAAAACGGTCTGAAACAGGTAGGACCCTGGTTTATTACCGTTTAGAAATACAAGTTCAATAGAACCAGTAAATTCACTCTGCACCTTTCAGACTGAACAAATTACCATTTTAAAACGGTTAAAAAAACGGCAAAATAATTGGTAAAAAGGGGTATAAAATCAATGTAAAGTTTTCAATTAGCTTAATTGTGCCAATAATTACACATCATTAACAGGGTCTTATTCTGCAAAGTGCAGAATAATGAGTTAAAAGATGTTAGACATGGCTATGTGGGATATATGCAGATTTTTTTATGAATGCTGGTGGTAGTTAAATATATTTTTTTAGGTGGATACAAATGACTAAAATATCAACTTGTAGGCATTTTTATTTTATTTTTGTGCATCCCAAATGTAGATATCATTATTTAAAAAAAAAACATACAAATCAGGCATTTAAAACCTAAAAAAAATTTGTATGTACATCTATACTTTTATCCAATATTTATTTTACTTTTTTTAGAGTACAAGCTGATTTCCCCATTTGAAAAAAAATAGTTCCTATGGGTTGTTGAAGAAAAAATATGAAACCCAATTTTTTTCAATTTGATAAAGTCAGTATTGGTTGTGACACTGCCTTAAGTATGGTAAGTAAAAAAAAATAATGTATCATAAATAATTAGATATAGTAATATAGCAAAATTTATTCAGTGACAAATTCAAACTAGATTCATTATATAGTAAGTAGCAAATATATATTTTTTGTCCCACAGTAATTTATTATATTTGTATCAGATTTATCTTAAGATATTTGACTTGAAAACAGATCATTTATACTTGCTGATATATATATATATATATATATATATATATATATATATATAGAGTCAGGGGGGTGTCCGGCACTCGTCGCATTCAGGGTATACCTGCCCGGGTGCCTTCCTAGGTAGAGGATTTCTACCATATGTAAATGAACAGATACAGGCGTCACTCCGGGGCTTCAGTGAAAAAAACTTTACTGTGTGCGGTCTATATATATATATTTAATGTAATGTGTCTTAAGCTGGGTACACACTATTGTTAACTATATCTACAGTGCAGTGAAAAAAAATAGTGGTAAAACACTGACTGATATTGTTAACGATATAATTCGGTGATGCCATCGGGCCCCCTACTGATTATGCAGTCATTAACGCTATAGGCATATCGCTAATATAGTGGGTACACACAGAAAAATATACACAATAAAATTGTTAACGAAAATTGCATAGTTTGTGTTGGTGTCCATAAAATGGTAACTGAACAATTTAGTGATTTAACTAGTGCAATTATGTTCCATGTTAATTAATCCTATGCAGTAATGTGTGTTACGTTTTCAAAAACAGATTAGTAAACACAGTATTGGTATTGCCAATTTAAGGGAAAAGGAACTGAGACAGGCTCAAAAACATTTATCACATGTTGCGGTAATTTATGAGATTTCATCTGAATCCAGCTAAATGAGCACAAATGCCATTTGTAGAGTATCTGCCACCTCTTAATTTATTATAATTAACTTACAAATGGACCAAGGTCATCTCATTCACAATGGGCAGTATTCAATGAGCATTTTGGCGATGTACAGCGAATCCTGTTTAGGATTCGCTGCATATTCGCCACTGCTCGACGCATTCCGGAGCCTCGCCGGCTCCAGTATTCAACGAGTCAGGAGCTCGCTGCTCCTGACCGGCGAATTTTAACTCCTGCGGCGATGCCGTAGGGAGCCTGAGGACGGCGGCAGGCAGTTAGATGGAAGTCTCCCTGCCTGCCCCAGAATGTTTGTGGGGGGGAGGTGGGCTCCCCGGGTGCCAGGCAGCACAGGCTGCCCCCCGGGGGTGCCAGCAGGGGACTGGGTATATTCACTACACCCGATCATGCATATGTAATGATCGGGTGAAGTGAATATATGAATATCTAATGAGCGGCTCGGCTCCGGCCCCCTGCTGGCTGGTCTGTGTAAAAAATATATATTTTTTTAAATTAAATATATATTCATGTGCTTACAGCACATGAATAAAAATAGCATGCCCCTCCTCAGAATAAAATTCCTGATTTTTTTTACAACAAATGTAAAAAACAAAACACTTTATTTTAAAAGTTCACATTCCACTTCACCATAAAAAGATAGCGATTGCTACTCGGTGAATCATGGCGAAAAAAACCTTGAAATGTATTCGCCATCTGGTCATTGAATAGGGTGATTCACCGTTTTAGCACAAAATCGCCATAAAAACCTGGCGAATCAGCCTCATTGAATACCGCCCAATGTCCCACATACTGTAACATACAGCCCAGCAAGCAATATACTATGCTAAAAGCAAAGGCTAAGTTAGTGATAGCCTTGGCTCCTAGCATAGTGTATTGCTTGTTTTTCTGTACAGACATTCATCACTTAACGACCGGGTTCCTTTCCTACGACTCGGTTGTTAAACAAATTGGTTGTTAAATAAACGTGTATAAAAATATATAATAAAAGTACAGTACACTTCTAAATAAAGAAAAGTCATACTCCTCCTATTCTCCTATTCTCTGACATGTCACAGAGATGCTGCAAATTGTGCACAGCACGGGTCACTAAACAGTCTGGGCAGGTCATAATTATGAATGGGTGGGTGGGACGCTAGGGCGGGGTCGTAAGTCTGAGCATTTGCAGTGTGGTCAATAAAAGAAGGCCGGGTCGTAAGTTTAAGTGGTTGCTAAACAGGTAAGTCATTAAGGGCCTTATTTTGGTTCATTCTTTCTGACAAAATCCTTCTTAGATGGACAAAACCATGTGCACTGCAGGGGGGGGCAGATGTAACATGTGCAGAGAGAATTAGATTTGGGTGAGTAATTTTGTTTCTGTGCAGGGAAAATACTGACTGCTTTATTTTTACACTGCAATATAGATCTCACTTTGAAGTAAAACCCCACCCAAATCTAATTCTCTCTGCACAAGTAACACCTGCCCCACCTGCAGTGCACATGGTTTTGCCCATCTAAGAAGGATTTTGTCAGAAAGAATGAACCAAAATAAGGCCCTAAGTGAGGAATGGCTGTATTTTATTGGCAGGGCCTGATTAAGGGTTCAAGCCACCCTAGGCTAATAAAGAAGTGCCCCTTGCCCCTTCATGGTCAGATTCCCTGTGTCACCCAATTAAAGTTATGACTGATGAAAAGAAGACATTTTTCTGTATTTTATATTAATGTTTTGTGTATTTTTTGTTATAGCCTAGGGGTGGGCAATAAGCGGCCCATCAGCTGGTTGATGAACTACAGCATGCCTTGCCTTAGTTTTGCTATTTGGCCATGCTGAAAAGCATGCTGGGATGTGTAGTTCATCAACAGCTGGAGGGCCGTTTATTGCCCACCCCTGTTATAGGTGGTAAGTGGTGAACACAGTGGAGTTCTGATACTTAGAACACCCCTCATTTGATAACAATGTCTAACCCTGCTAGCTGCTCATTGAGCAGCATTGATAGGTGACAGCACCCTTGTGCTACCGCTGATGAAAGAATGAAACATCCTGGCCTCCAGGTGGAGCAGTCACCTGCTTATCCCCCACTGTAGCTCAGTCTCCTCTGTGTCTCTCTCATGATGGTGGATTGCAGCAAGTCTGTGACCAACCAGCAAACCCTGGAGCACTGTGTCATGGTTATCACATGTCAAGATGATCAGCCTATTAGCTGATAAAGCCCTGGTTATTGGTTTTGTTTTTTTATACCTGACTTTGAGCATATTGACATGTGAAATTTAACAAAAAGAGGGAAAGAAAAGACTGATGCATAGAGGTAAGACATTCAAAACCATCCAAAGCCCCACCAAAATTGCACAAATATCACACTACAATGCATCACTTCTGAAAAGCAAAAGCATTTGGTTAACAAAAGCCCACCAAGTTACCTACAGCACTCCATTTCAACTCTCGATCATGCCTATAGAAGGTTTTAGGGTAGCCTGCAACCAGGCAGGGATTTCATGTGGCATGTTCCAAATGAGTGGATAAATCAATGGGGCCAGATGAGATACATCCAAGGATACCAAAATAGCTTAAATGGGAGCTAATAAAACCTTTAACAGAATTATTCAACCAGTCACTAGCTAATGGAGTAATCCCAGAGGACTGGAAAATAGTGAATGTAGTCCCACTGCTCAAAAGTGGATGCAAGGAAGAGGTAATCAACTACAGACCAGTCAGCCTTATATCAGAAGTAGGGAAATTGATGGAAACACTCTTGAAACAAAGAGTTGTAGAATATCTCAAAACCAGCAATTTGCAGGATCCTAAACAATATGGGTTTACTGGGGGGAAGATCAGGTCAAACAAACCTTATTTACGTTTTTTACTGGGTGACTAAAGTAATAGATCAAGGGGGAGCTGTAGATGTAGCTTATCCAGACTTTAGTAAGGCTTTTAACACTGTCGCAGACTGTTAAATAAACTTGAAAGTTTGGGATTGGATTTTAAGATGGTTGAATGGATAAGATCTTGGTTGCAGGACAGAAAACAGAGTTGTAGTAAACAAAGTGCAGTCACAGGAGGGAAAGGTTCCAGTGGAGTACCCCAGGGATGACTGGTGACATTGCAAATGGAATTGAGGGTAAAATGTGCCTTTTTGCAGATAACACAAAGGTATGCAACAGGGTGGACACACCAGGAGGGGTAAAACTATTAATGAATGATCTAGGTACCGTAGATTAGAGGAATGGTCAAGAGCATGAAAACTATATTGTTATACCAAAATATGCAAAATCGTGCACTTGGGTCTCAAAAATCCAAAGACTAAATATCCAGACTTACAGATATACGGTCATGCAGATAGACAAGTATAAGAGGAATTTGATGTAAAGTAACATGAGGCAAGGAGACAGATTGTTTGATGAAGATAGGCAAAGGGTTTAATAGCCTTCAATAACCATTAATAACAAGCCAGATAAAAACCTCTGGATTGTGCCAAAGCAGAATTAATGGAGAGGGAGACTGTTGCAAGGAGACCGTATTGTGAGAGAAGTGTTAGTACCTGGATGTGAATGGGTTGTAGGTGGCCAAGTGTGATAAGGAGACAAGAAGATAGTCAAAACTGAATGTGAAGGGAGAGAGACAAATTCAATGTTTTCCCGGAATGTTACTGGATATATTCTGAAAGTTGAGATGCAAAAAAAAAAAAAGAAAGTTTAGGCCTCCATATAAGGTAGGGCATAGAAACAGGATTAAATTACTATTTTTATTCTGAGCATGAGCTTTCATTAAAACAATGATATCCCTGACCAATTTACGCATACTGTACTTGTGTATCTAACTGATTACACATGACGCTGCGAGCAGGGTACTGTTGTATGTTAAGCTTCAAATATTTTGAAAACTGTTCATTGTGAGAATTTGTTTGCATTGTTATCTTATTGTGCTGTTTTGTAACTTGAATTTATATAAATTGAGGAAGTTGTACCATGTAAGCTGTAGCTGAAGAAATGAAAGCTCTACAAACAGACAAGAGAGTTCTGCAATGGCACAACCGTTATATCTGTAGTAAGCTCACTGAACTTGATTGATAAAATCCCAGTTGAATCCATTCACCAATAGACACTTTACTGGACTGAACTCTATGAACATAAAAGTATTCGCAGATTATAAAGGAACTCATAAAAGGGTAAAAGGCATGTTACATCCCCTAGTGTATGCTTTATCTATACGACTGTGCTTAGATGTTTTGATACATGTCTAGATCAAACTGCTGAATCTGTGCCATGAAATTAAAGTTTACTATATTTAAGTAATGCCATGCTCAGTGAGGAATTTTTAGAAGTGAAATCTTACTGAAAGGGTTAAATTGTTTTTCTTCCTGAAGTTGGTAGCTGTGTAGGACTGGTGATGGCTACCGCTGTCCTATACTGTTGAAAAGACTGCTGCATTGTTGATTATAATCATATACTATGTTTGTACAGAGATGCATCTCTGACAAGGACTTGGAATCCCACTCTGAATTCTCAACAATGATGTGTGCATATGCTGTAGTGTTCATTCTAGAACCCGCCATCTTTAAAAACCCATGCAGTTCCTCTTCCCTGCCTGGGGTGTCGCTGTCTGATGTAGTGCTCCTAGCAAAGTGTGGTCTGTATATCAGCACTGATATGCAATCTAGACCTGTGCTAGAAACATAGAAACACTACAGCAGACAGCGACACCACAGGCAGGGAAGATGAATTGCATGGGTTTTCAAAGATGGCGGGTGCTAGAATGAACACTACATTTACTGTATATATATATATATATATATATATATATATATATATATATATATATATATATACTGTACACACACACGCATGCACATATATACACTCATACAGCCAAATATAATAACGCCTGAGTTTGGCGGCCATGCGGGATGTCGGGCGACCATGGAAGATTTTTTGTTTAAGGTTCAATAAGGTACAAGACATGGTTTTGCATTGTAAGTTGTTGCCCATTTAAGCTTTTGCAGTCCAATATTCCAAAAATGTTTTGCAATTTAAACAGTTGTTTTTCCATTCAAAAATGGTCTACTCTGAATGTTGAACGATGTTAATATTCTTAATTTAAAGTGGCTCACCATTTTTAACATGTTACTAGCGCTTGGGCTGTTGAGCCTGACTAGACATTGGACCTGAAAGGGTTAAAAAACCTCTGCTTTCGGACAGCATCCTGCATGGCCGCCAAACTCAGAGGCTATTACATACAGTATGGCCATGTGTGTGTGTGTGTGTGTGTGTGTGTGTATATTAGTTAAAAGCCTGTCAAAATAACGGCAATGCAATGTGCTTTCACTTTGAGCTGTGACTGTTTTTAGCCCTCAAACTCATTGCCCTATCCCTTGTCCCTACTTGTGACTTCCTCCAATCTCTGTCTTCACGGCTCCCTTCCTCCATATCCAGCAAGTTGTAAAGTTTGAAACAAATCTGTGTCCATGCAAAAATTTATTTCACTTTCTGTAATGACATCTTTTAGCACACAAAGGAGTAGTTTGGTCCATCGAGTGGCCTCTAGTGGTCATTGGTGGTACTTCACCTCATAGAGTTAAGGAGTAGTTATATAGAAAGATATATACTCCTGCCACATTTGTTTAAAAATGTGGGTAATGTGTGGCCCCCCGCTGATGGAGTATGTATCTATATACACATATGTATGTAGTTTCATGCTGAATATCAGCGAGTCACTGCTACAATTTGTAGACATCTGTTAGTTACCTTCATTTTCTTTGCTGTCCAGTCAGGGTACCTTGCTCCTTCCACTGTCAAACACCTTTACCTTTTTAAATAATGACTTTGTATATGTCATATGCAGTCCTTCAGGTGACTGCCTCCTGCAGTCATATTTATCTTTGTAACAAAAAAAAGAATATTTTGTAACAAGGAGCTATTATGCCAATAAAATATTTTTAAAAAATATACAAAATACCGTATATACCACACTACTAAAAAATGTTAGAGTAATTAAAAGAGTTACTCTCCAGCAGTGGCAGTTGCAGAGTTAGGGCTACAGTACAGTCCAGTGGCGTAGCTACGTTTTGGGCGCCCCCCGCGCCCCCCCCCCCCCCCGTCGCCGCCCCGCCGAGCACCCCTACCCCGCCGCCCCACCGCCCATGCAAACCCCCCCTCAATCCCCCACAGCCTTACCTATCGCGCTGGTCCCGGCGGCTCCGTTCTTCTGCTGAGGACCACCAGAAAATGGCCGCCCCCATACAGCAGACAGTTTCAGAGAACTGCATACAAAGTCAAAGGTGCAGGTGCACAAATTAAACTCCCAATTTAAAATTTTTTAAATTGGGAGTTTAATTTGTGCACCTGCACCTTTGACTTTGTATGCAGTTCTACTGAAAGGTCTCCGCCGGGTCGCACCTCTCAATTGGTGTGCACCCCAGGACCCCACTCCTGTATAGTTTCAGAGAACTGTCTGCTATATGGGGGCGGCCATTTTGTGGTGGTCCTCAGCAGAAGAATGGAGCTACCGGGACCAGCGTGATACATAAGTCTGCGGGGGATTGAGGGGGGGGTTTAACTATAGCACAGCAGCCCCCCCCCCCCCCACATGCACAGCGCCCCTGGTACAGTCCAACATTCAAATAGGGTAGCCACACCAACTGCTATTGAGTCCCAGACAGCGATGCTTGGCAGTTCTTAGGGTGGCAGTTGATGTGGCTCAAATATTTGAATTCTGGACTGTGCTGCAGCCCCACCCCTGGATCCACCACTGCTGTACTGTAATTACAAACCAGTAACATTACCACTGAACTTTGGATGAATTACAGACTACACGTGTTGTAGTTATCTTCCACTGAGCTCTGGGGCATTATAAGCATAAGTCTTCCTAAGAAAATATGCTCTGTAATACTATTGTGTTTTACTTGAGAGTTGACCGATGCATAGCAATCTTTTTTGTCTCAATCTTTGACCCTACATATTCTATCTATTACCCGCAGAACAGCTTTGTGAGCTCTCAGCATTTACAGTATCTGTTGAATCTCATTTGGATGGTAAGAGATAAGATTTTGCTCTGCAGGCAGGATTCCATCCATCATTTCCCTGCAAGGGTTAGCATAAAAATCTTCTCATCAGCTGTCCTCAAAAATGCACCTCTATTGTTTTCCTTCTGCGTTTTGCCATTTACTCCTTCAGGCTGATAACATACTTTCAGTAATAGGATTTTGATAATAAAATGTGATTATGGAACCGTAATTTAATACAATCAGTGAGTATATAATCTCTAAATTTCTGAAGGACTACTATGCAATGGGATTAAACAATATTACTAAAGTTAATGGACACAAAGGAATTGTGTAAGCCTCGAAATAAATCTTTTTTTGTAATAAAGAAAAACAAATAAAATATATGTGTATATACTAGGTTTGATTCAGAGTTGCATGTAAGCCCTGTTGGATGATGTGATTTTCCGCACTCTTCAACCACCATATCTGAGCATAAGCAACTACAGTACAGTACATGGGATTCAGAGTTTTTCACCTGTCAGTACCATTGTGCTGAATCTCCATAATGAGTTCAGGTCTCTTCCAAGCCCAACTAGAGGCGAGGGGCCTGATTCATTCCTGATCATAGGACAAATTTATTCTCAAACTGGGCAAAACCATGTTGCACTGTGGGTGGGGAAAATGTGCAGACAGAATTATATTTGGGTGAATTATTTTGTTTGAATACTGACTGCATTATTTTTACAAAGCAATTTAGGCTTCAGTTTGATTGGGATTCCAGGCAGGAGTCCAGATTTCATTTACATTTTTGGGCTCCAGACCTGCATCATTGACCGAGCAAGTCTACACAGATAACATCACGTGCACTCCAAGTGTATAATGCTCCTTGGGTTTAGTTTAGCACACCAGCATTCTCTGCCTGCCCCAGAACTTTGTGGGGGGTAGGTGGGCTCCCCGGGTGCCAGGCAGCACAGGCTGCCCCCCGGTGGTGCCAGCAGGGGAGTGTATATTCACTACACACGATCGTAACGATCGTGTGCAGTGAATATATGAATATGTAATGAGCGGCTCGGCTCCGGCGCCCCCTGCTGGCTGCTGTGTAAAAAAAAAATATATATATATATTTTTTTTAATTAAATATATATTCATGTGCTTACAGCACATGAATAAAAATAGCATGCCCCTCCTCAGAATAAAATTCCTGATTTTTTGACACCAAATGTAAAAAACAAAACACTTTATTTTAAAAGTTCACATTCCACTTCACCATAAAAAGATAGCGATTGCTTCTCGGTGAATCATGGTGAAAAAAACCTTGAAATGTATTCGCCATCTGGTCATTGAATAGGGTGATTCACCGTTTTAGTCAGAAATTCGCCAAACAGCACAAATTCGCCATAAAAACATGGCGAATCAGGCTCATTGAATACCGCCCTAAGAGTATCCAGCTCACCAGTTAAAGTCTCTCCAGTTTCAGACAATCCAGGTTGTCTCCAGGTACAGCCTAATAAAGACTCTCTGGTTCCAGGTGGTCCAGTTTGCCTCCAGGTATTACTAATAAAGTATCTGTGTATTCAGCAAGTCCAGTTGGTCTCTAGTGCAGCCCACACACGCACCGATTTTAGAACGCATTTTGTACTTTTAAAGTACAAAACGCATCGTGCGTACAATTATCGGGGTGTATTCGTGCGGCGTGTGTGACGCGATGCTGTGCTATGCGCGTTCCCGGGGGCCGATTTTAGATGTCCAAAAAAGTATGTGCAGCAGGTACTTTTTTGGACATTATCGCATAGCATCGGGCTCAGCATTATACAGGCATACAAGCCGATGCTATACGATGTTTTTTTTTTACAGGCCAAGTGCAATACAGGCATGGTGCCTCATTGCACTTGGCACACTATTATATTATAACTCTATGCCCACGTGGATGGTAAACTTTAAAAAAGTTGTTTTTCTTACCCCCCAATAATCAAGAAAAACTCATGTTGACCATTAAAAACTCCAATCTCATATACCTTTTTCATGTCGGCCTTTTGACTATTGACCTTTTGTCTGTCAAACTTTTAAATGACAACTATTTGACTATGTTAACCTTTTGACTTTCAACCGACATATGTCAACATTTTGACATTTGATTTTGGCCCTGATTCCCTAAGACTCGCTAACAGTGAAGAATCACCGCTTAGCATGCCCTTTAACGCCGCCTAAAGCAATGCAAATGGATGTTTAGCATAAACATCCATTTGCTCAGGAGCGTACAGGGCTAAAATCATTCAATGGATACCAACTGATCTATATTTGAGGCGTGCGGCTCCAAGAACGGGGCATCAGAATGCCCAGTATTTTCTTGGGGACACCCAAAAAATAATGGGCGTTCCCATCCGCCATCTCTCTGACCTCTTCCTTCCTGCCACCCCCCTGCACTGTGTGAATGCCTCAGTGACTGAGTAATTTGCTAAAGGCGTTTTTTAACAGCTGCTCAGCGGGTGATGGAGGGGGGACTACCAACTGCCCCCCACAAAACTGCCAGCCCCAGGCGGGACACAGGCATGTCCCCAAAAATTGGGATGATGTTCCTGTGGAAAGTGGGATTAGTAGTTATGCTATGATGATTCTGAACAGTAGTGAGGGTGCTGACAGGGTAAAGATTAAAAGGAGTCTAAATGGAGCATTGTTTTTATTAAGAAGAAAAAGTATAGCTAACAATAGGGTGGTCTTAAAGTGGCAAATTGCAGGCATTACAATACAGCCCAAATAGGAAAAGAGTGAGTTTACCAGGCCGGATGGAATGTATTGTAGGGTAACATGTTCATATAACAGCTCTGCAACACTGATGCGTGCTGTATATAAATAATGGCAAATACCACACAATGATAATATACTGCATGTACAGTGGTGTAAGTTCATCTCAGGTGCCTGGAGGCATGAAAAATGGCGGTGTCCACCACCACTGTTTCACCAATACACTCGTTGAAAATCCCTATGTGAGTGCAGCTGTTTGCTTTTCTTCGTCTCTCTCTCTCTCTCTCTCTCTCTCTCTCTCTCTATATATATATATATATACTGTATATATATATATATATATATATATATATATATATATATATATATATATATATATATATATATATATATATACACACACACACACCAACACCTCTCTCACTCAATATAACCTTACACGACTGACCAGGGGAAGATTCAGAACAGGGGGGTCATGGTAGGATGATGCATTACGCCCGCAAACAATCACTAGAGCCCCAACAGACCGGGTCACGGAGAGGGAATTACAATGAACGGATCTCCCGCTCTATGTTAAATTTCACCAGATCATGGAGGCGGACTCCGGAGACAAGGGAGAAGTGCCCACTTCGGTGGAGGGGCCTGGCGGCAGGCAAGGAGATTGGGGAGAGCTGTGCCAGTGCAACAGAAATCAAAAAATTATTATGCGGGTGGACCCTCTTTGTGCACTGAAGAAGCTCTTGCGAAAGCGTACGCTTGACTGCACACCTAGTGTGTTAAACCCCACTTCCCTTCCCCCCATATGATTGTATTTTGATCTGTTTAGGCCGGTGGCGACACAGGGTATCTGTAGCACACGGTTCCCTGTAGTACAGTGACATGGACTCTAGCGCAAGAGCCGTGTACACTCCTGTCTGATCTGACATGCAAGAGCGAGGTAGTGCACGGCGGCACACCTCACACACAGCTCTGCGGTCAGCACACAGGCTGTGGAACTAGCGGCTCCAGCCAGCCAGCGGTAGCGCTGAAACGGGATCACACCCGTGTTCAGGCGCTTATCGCTACTGCATAGTGAGCCCATACATTGTATCTGATAATTGTTACATCCTGGATAAGAATACACTGTAAAACTGTCAATTCCAGATATAACTTTTCCTCTCTTAAATTTCAACCACCGTGCTTTATAAAATTATTCAGGGACAGTGTGAAGTGGGGTCCCACTAGGTGAGGATATATTATATCCTTTCTAAATCACTCAATGTTGTCCTATGTGTTTTTCGTGTTTTTTTATATCTTCACAACTATTTTAATAAAACCAATAAAAGTCATGTTTTATTATAAAATTCTCTTTTGGTGCACCAACCAAAGACAACCTTTCTCTGTCCTCCCCAATATAGCCTGATGGCAGGTGACTCCACTGCCTTCAGCAGTACCGCCCCTGGGCATGATGATGAAATCTCTCTACTTTTACTTTAAATAACAGTCTATTCCATCTATTACACTGATCCTATCTTTTTATTGTAGTAATAGTTTTGTCTAAAACTTCAGCTCCTTTACTTCTGTAGTGTGGAATATGACAGAAGCATTCAGCTGTGATTTCACAGGGCCGTGCACTGGAGAGGAAAAGCATTTTTCATCTCATTCTCATCTTTCATTTACAGCTTTCCACAGAGCAACTGAGTCAGCACAAATCACTGACATGAAATAAATAAGCAAGAACTGTACATCTCTCTCGCTTTGGTGAATGTTCCAAACCTCCCCTCTGGATCAAGCATTCCTAGTGAAAGAGGAACAAACAGATTGTTATTTGCCTGTGAGAATGAAAAATTAAAACTTTTCATTGAAGTTTTCTTTCAATAGTAGAGGCTATATGTGAAGACAAATCTATAGTTTATGCAAAAAAGAAGAAAAATGTGTTTGATAGTCAAGAAGTGCAATGCACCTTCTGCAGCAGAGACGGATAAAGACAGGGCCGCAATTAGGAGGGGATACGGTCACAAGGTCAACACTATGACGGTCAACCACTAAAGGGCTTAGGTTGACATGAAATAGGTCGACATGGCTAAGGTTGAAAGGGTCAAAAGTTTGACACAAGCATTAGGTTGACAATGGGAAGGTCAACAGTCAAAGCCATGTTAACCAATTTAATGAGTTGGCCTAAGCATTTACAACCTTTAGTGGTCGACCTAATGTATGTAGACGTTTATAGTGTTGACCCTATATATGTTGGCTAGAGAGGCATGTGTATGTAAAAGGAATGGATCTGAACTGAAGAGACCAAGAAGGTGTATTAACTGTAAGGGGTTATATTGAAGATTTAATGTTGCTATGGAAAACCAACCAGATTTTATCTATTATCTTTTAGAAGGTGCTTAATCATTAAGAAGTAGATTCTGATTGGTTGCTATGGGCAGCATCCCATCTTAGTACATAAACCCCTTTCGTCTCTTAAGATGGGTACACAGCTAAAGATTTATCTATCCAATCTGTCTATATCCTGCTTGCTGAAGTCTTGCTGTGATCTCTCCACTTTGCTCAACTGGCAACAAACTCATTTATTAATCTGGCCACTCATTCAGATGCTGGCGGTCGGAATCCCGCCGGTCGAAATACCAACGCCGGAATCCCTACCTCTGCAATGCCGACAATGGGGGGCCGTGTATTTCCCCCCTTGCGGGCTCACTGCACTCGCCATGCAGCGGGCTTGGCACACTATTTTCATGGACACCCATAGAGGGACAAAGTGCCAGCATTGCGGCGGTCGGGATTCCGGCATTGGTATTTCGACCGCCGACATATTCACCGCATCCACGTGTTTAAGGTCTGACATCAATTTCTGAGCCACAATCCATATTTAGCAGCTGTTGCCCCAGTGCCTAAAGAGCATGACTTTTTTCTACTCTAGCCACTTATAAGGAATATTGCAACAACACATGTTTCTATACACTGGGACTTTTTTAATATTTTATTTTACCCTTGTTTATAATATTGGTATACAGCCATTGGCAGTATATGTCCTCCATTGTGAACAAGGTATCACAGAACATCTGGAAATTGGGAGGCAATTATGTAATCCAGAGTTCAGCAAAATGTTAACTAATAGGTTTTATGACAACGATGATTTAATTCTGGCACAAATAGTAAATATATCATTTTTTTACATTGTATTATAGTTAAAGTTAACTGTATTAACATTTTATGTGACTTTACAATGGTAAAAATGTCTTAATTTTTTTTGGCATGTAGAAATAAAGTACCTCAATCAGTTGCAGGACTAGCTACGAATTAAATCCGCCCCAACTCTGATGCCGCCAGGTCTTACAGACAACGCACCAGTGGAATCTAAGGGAAGACAGGATACTAACTAAATAAAACTGGAAGGCAACCTGAGAAACGAAGGAAAAGTAAACAAAAAGAACCAGAGGTGGCCCTGCTGCTAAAAAAGGAGCACCAAAAGCGACCTTGTCGCATAAAAAAAGAATATTAGCGATCTCGTCGCAAATAAGAACTAAAGGTGGCCTTGCCACTAATAAGTGAGCAAACAAAAGATAAATAACCCAGAAGCAAAATATACATAGAACAACAGTATATAAACATAGGACCCAGCTGCAATGTGCAGGAGGCCCACAGGACTCATGAGACCTAGAGAATGTGACAGGAGGTGCAACTAGTGGATTTCCACTGCAGGTGTAGAAACTCCAGACTGGTAATGCAGAGAGTGATTGCAAGAGGTATGCTGGAGACAGGAGGCTGGGCCGCAGACACATGGCTTGGAGCTAAAGCTGGGAAATGTACAAGTGAACTGCACTGTGTGCAGGCTTAATGCTGAACACTAACTAGGAGCTAAACAGAAAGTATCACTGGTAGGGAGCATATGGTCAGAATTCCTAATGAAGGGTAACCAGCTAATGAGATATCCAGTGCAGGTGGACTGCTGCACAGAGAACCCAGTCCAGGCTGCTTAGCATCAGCTTTATAACAAAATCAGCCGCATATTCTGTTTTCCAAGGGGGCACACAGATATGTATTTCACAGTGTCCAGACCTGCATATGACCTGCATGTGACTTATTAAAAGCCCTTACTAGGGGGGTGATCCTGGTTGGTCTGCAAAATCAAACTCCTTCTTTAATGAACAAAACCATGTGCACTGCAGGTGGGGCAGATGTAACATGTGCAGAGAGACTTACATTTGAGCAAATTCTAAAGGAAGGCAGAATACTACTATTAGCTTTCAGTGCATCTGCCAGTAAATCTATTCTACATGTGTGGATATTCTCTGAATGACCCACCTTATCTATTTTATTTAAAATATTTTGGATGGAGTTGGTTGGTGGCTTTTATCTGTCAAGACATCTATGCCATTAGTAGTTCCAATGTAAATAGAGGTAGTGATGTTAACCAGCTAACAGCCCCCTCCCTATAATAACATTTGGAGCAAGTTAATTAAAGTTATCTGGAATTTGGAAAATCTTTAAAACCATATATACAATATAACAAATTGTCCTCCCAGTAGCTATAAGCAGCAATTATATATTCCAGCACATGCAATATCCATCACAAACACCTCCTAATTAGTAATTGAGGGAGACCTGCTTCCAATTTGTAATCTGACTCCTCCCCTATCCAGTATTCACAAGGGGAAACCCTGTGACTAGGGCTGCTGCTGCTGCTGTGGGTGAATCAACATCATAGATCATTTGTAAGAGGAACCACAGCAGATCATTGAAGCCACAACTACTATGTTAGCTTTATAAAGTATATGTGCCCAATATCAACCATCAATGCATCTGGTTTTTGCTTATTGTTTAGGTTTATGTTTCCATGTTACCAAATTCCAGAGCAGCAATTCCTCTCCTGTATGAGGACATTAAGTTAGTGTTTGCCTACTGTTAACTACAGATATTTGGACGATGGTGCTGGCCAAACTATAGAGTACATGCATCTAACAGCTAACTGGGTGGTTGTATCACCTTGGGCAGCAGCAGTGCTACAGTATACAGTATCTAGCAAATAACACCAGATCATTCTCAAGCAGGTTACAATCTGTGTTACTATATTTCCAATAATGTAAAAGTAAAGCTTTAATAATGTAAAGCTCGGTACAACACTATTCACAAACATATCTCTGGTACACACTAGCCGATGGTCCAGTGATATACTGTATATCGGCCATTTGGCCATTTAATCAAGCAGTCGATATACTGTACTATCCATTATGTATGCAGCTTTACTCTCAGTTTTATGCGAGCTACTAAAGGTTGAAATGGTAAACAATGGTAAACAATAAAGTTAAGACAGCGACCTGTGACCAGCTGATTACCTCTGCGGCACCGCCAGCAGAGGTTCCCTTTCATCAGCGACCATCTCTGGTCGCTGATGAAAAGGAGAAACTGAGCAATATATCTCCCCCATGTGTATGGGGCTTTACACAGATGTATCCTTATGCATCTTGCCTCAATCCGCCATATTCCAGAAGATACCCGACAGGAGTGAGTTGAGAGGTCCCTTACAACTTCATTAGTGTCTTACATCTATTTTTTGCGGCAGCATTGGCACAACCCTCATCCAGCGCCACCAAATTTCCTCTGGCAAGAGGTCCCCCTTTCTTTTCTATGTTGCGAGATCACAACATCTTTTGTTAATGCATGAAAAGGGATTTTAACCTAGCCGCATAAAACCTGTACAATGGTAGATTTTGTAAGCTGCTTCTTCCTGGTGGGTTGCAGGTGAAAATTTTAAATAGTACTTGCAGTCAGTGTAAAAGCATGTTGGGCTTTACAATGACTATTCAATTATCTCTAATCAATGATTTGGGGTAATTGTCTTGCTGCTTAGCTATATTATTTGTCCTTAAATGATATTGGGAATTTATTTTCACTTGCCTCAAGCACAGCCACATTTTCATCTGATGCATGGGCCATGTGGCAACAATGATGCTGCCCCCAGGGTCCTGCCCAATTGGCCCACATTGCTCTATTCCTAGTGAACAAAGACTATGTGGCCCTCAACAGTCTAAAATAAAGAGCTTAGAGTGTAGGGAGGGCATTTTCAGGCAAATTGGACAGCCTGAAAAAAACAAAACTTTGGCCAAATATCAGGAAAATATGTGAAAAACTGAATACTTTTGCACCCAATGATTTTTTTGGGCCCTAATTGAATATGAGTGCAGTTTTGAATTTTTTACCTCCAACCCAACAGGAAGTGGTGCCTTATGAAAACCATCATTGAGTAAATGAAAGGACACTGCCTTTAAAATGTATTGTGTTGATTATAATATCTACAATAAATAATACATCTATAATACATTACATTTTCTCTGGCTTACAGTACTTGCTTTTTCTGGCTCACTTTTTTAATTAAAAAATGTAGTTATAGAACATCATCTTGAAATGAGTACTTTTAGATCGTCTTTTATATTAAAACAATGAGTTTTCAGTTGAAAATATAATCCACTTTTTCAATTTTAGGATTTTTTTTTTAAATATGTTGTTTATTTCCACTTGATTGTGTGGAGAATGAAGGTGATATTTTCCTTTGCATGTAATTGAACTACAGAAGAGTGTGGTAATTGTAATTAGACATACCCTTTTAAATATGTTGGTTAATTTAATAGTCTAATTACAACCATAGCTATATTCGTAACACAGGGCGAGGTCATGAATTGCTGATGGCATTTGTTTCACAGCATATAT
This sequence comes from Crinia signifera, assembly GCF_055691185.1. Taxonomy (NCBI): domain Eukaryota; kingdom Metazoa; phylum Chordata; class Amphibia; order Anura; family Myobatrachidae; genus Crinia; species Crinia signifera. The sequence continues at coordinate 122,215,652 of NC_139226.1, read as the reverse complement.
AGCAAAACACCTAAAGGTTTAATTAAACAGATTTAAAAGGTTTATTACACATTTTTCAAACATACAAAATAGAAATAGTAGAAAAAGCAAAAACATTTCTTTCATTATTTATGGCTAATATATGCAGCATAATGAGATCCGCTCAAGTCTGTCTTAATAGCACAGTAGCACTTGATGATATTTAATAGAATTTTGTGTTATAGGAAAATGCTGTAATATTTCACGTTCCATCCTAATGCAGATTGTCAGTCAAATAGGAGAGGCCATTTTTTTTTTTAGATATTTTCTACTTGCAACTGCAGCAAATGTAAAATGTTTTTTAATTAGGTTTCTGCATTTGTAATAGCTCATTAGTTTGGGTGATTTACCTGCTGAACGTTATGAAAGTGAATAAAGGAAGACAAATGACAGCAGTACAGTCCGCTAACTTGTGGTCCATCTGTGTGTCTTGAATAATATCATAATTGGACATCAGTTATATTAATTATACTGTATCATGTGTCATTCACTGAAGAACGTTAAGAACAGAAGAGTACATATTTAAAAAGAAACTAACCCATCAAGCTGTCTGGTGTGTATGTATTTTTTTTTTATTTTTTTTAATTGCTTTCATGATTAATAAAACTGAAATTTACACAGGTATTTAGTCTTGAAATGATTTTTAGTTAGAAAATGTACACTAAATGGAAACTTGAAAATATGATAATTTCACATAATTTCTTGCTTCGGAGAAAGTCGGCTCCTGATTGGCCGCTAGGCGGCCAATAGAAACATCCGGAGGAAAGGCGCGGAAGATGAACATCTCTGCGCCTCTCCAGTCCGTGAGCGGGTACCAGCCGAGAGCAGCACGTCTGCCGGAGAGGATGCCGAGGTCGTCGCCGGGGACCAGGTGAGTAGGATTTCCTTCCTTAGGAACCCGTTTTGGACTACTTCGGATCCTGGACCCCAGAGACATCAGCCCTGGAGCCCAGGACCCCTGACCAGCCCCGGAACCAGGACCAAGGCCCCGGAACCGGACTTTTCAGTCCAGGAGCCCCGGACCCTGAACCCAGGATCCAGGGACCGACCTACGGGCTCAAGGTAGGTAAGTATCAGTGTGTGTGTTATGTGTGTATTAAACTTTTATTTTTCAGGGTGTCAGTGTGTTTTATTTAACTATTTTATGTACTGTAGAACTACAAGTGCCAGCGGGCCCTTAAATGCCCCGCATGCTGGGACTTGTGGTTCTCCAAGTCCCAGCATGCTGGGTAGGCTTGCTGGGACTCATAGTTCTACAGTAGAAAACAATAGTTTTTGTTCTATTTTTTACACATTGCATCAGCCCGATGCCCACCGCCCAGGGGCATCAGGGACAGCCCCGGACTTTCAGCATGGGCTGGTAAGTCCTGGAGGGGGGGACCCCTTCATTGGGGGGTCCCCACTTCCCCAGGACCCCTGCCCATGCTGACCAGCCAGGGGGATAATGCTTTGGCCGCGGGACCTTATATAATAAGTGTCCCCTGGCTGTGGCATTACCCTGCTGGCTGGTTGGGTCTGGTGCTGGTTCTTAAAATACAGGGGGACCCCTAGTCATTTTGTCCCCCGTATTTCGGGAACCAGCGCCGGACCTTGAGCCTGGTGCTGGTTTCATTAAATCAAGGGGACCCCTATTTGTCGGGGACCCTGATTTTATGTCACCAGCACCGGCTCAATGAGCCTGGGGCTGGTTATGCTCTGGCGGGGGACCCCGCGCTGTTTTTTTTTTTATTTTAACTGTTTAAACTTTTTTTTACACCAGAACCCTGCACAGATCATTGCGATCTGTGCAGGGTTCTGGCTAATTCGCCCATCAGAACCTGGTCTGATTTTTGGGCGAATTATAGACACAGTTTATACAAATCGCATACCATTACTTATGCGATTTGTATACTATTTAATGTGAAAACATCTGGATGCGATGTGCTGCGGAAAGCAGCCATCGCATTTCCAGTGTGTCCAACTTGTTGGCCAAAATCGCACTTTTTTCACATTTTCGCACCTCATTAAATATGCAAAAATGGAAAAAAATGCGATTTCGGACGTTTTTGCGAAAAAAATCGCCAAAGTCAGATTATCTCAACCCATAGAATGTCACCCTAGATGTCAGCCCAGTGACTAACTCATGAAGGATTAGTTATAAGCTGCTCAAGAATACAAAGTGATAGTCACATTTTAATTAGATTGCCTGTATGGATCACTATTTAATAAGTTACATTAGATAGATATTGCAAATATTTCTGATATTACTGATAATATTCGCAACAGTTCAAAACCACTTTATTTTCATCTTTTTACTATAGGACCAAATGTAACATTTTGGGTTGCATCAGTTTAATTTGTTGTAAGTTGCAGTGGCGTAACTATAATTTATGAGCCGCCCTGCCATTAATTATGCAGCACCCCCCTGGCCGCCCATTCCGATGAAAAACGGACCATCACAAAATGTCCACCCCCATGCAGCAGACCGTTTCAGAGAACGGTCTGCTATATGGAGGCGGACATTTAATGATGGTCCTTCTCAATAGCATCAAAATGAAGCCAGGAGGGGAGCCAGGACCACTGCAGCGAATACAGGTAAATCTGCGGGTCTGTGGTGGCAGAATTACAATAGCCCGGTGCCCACTCTTACACAGTGGCTCCCTACTACTGCAGGGGCTGCGGGGCTATTATTACGCCACTCTAAAGTTGATATATGTGCTTTCCATTCTTGTACACTAATGCACAACTAGAGAGAATTAATATGATGAACTTTGGAGTTAACTTTAATTTGAGATATTTCAAATACAGTACTTTGGTTTGAATAGTTTTATCTCTTTTTTCCAGAATCTATAATCCTGCCTTGGCTACATCTATATGACTATATGTTTATGTGTCTCCATAGTCAGACAGTGACTAAGGAGGTTATTCTAGTTCACTCCTTCTGGCAAATTCTTTCTTAGATGGACAAAACCATGTGCACTGCAGGTGGGGAAGATGTAAAATGTGCAGAGATAATTCGATTTGGGTGAGTTATTTTCTGTGCAGGGAAAATACTGACTGCTTTATTTTTACACTGCAATATAGATCTCACTTTGAAGTAAAACCATACCCAAATCTAACTCTCTCTGCACATGTTATATCTGCCCCACCAGCAGTGCAAATGGTTTTGTCCATTTGAGAAGGAATTTGTCTCTAAGAGTGAACCAGAATAAGGCCCTAAATCCTTTATATGAATCTTTAACCACACTGAGGTGATTCCTAATCTGCAAAGACTGATCCATACACATTCTGTTCCAGGTGTATTAAGTGCCATCTCAAGGATCTGTGGGTAGTGAGACAACATTTGTACCAATTAGTGTAAAGCTTTGGGTTTTAAAATGACTGGAAATGGTTATTTGGGGAAGATTACTAGTGCTTCGATAATCATCAATGTTTAGGGGTTTTCTTTTGCTAAGTACAACTGCACAAGCTTGTTATCTTCAACAATTGTTAATCCATTCCCAACAATAGGTCTTCAATGAAGATGCCATCTGTCAATGCCTGTCCAACTGCTATGAAATAATGAATCAGATGCACTAAGCTTGGAATGTGATAACATTGAGAGTGATAAAGTGCAGGACAATCAGCTCCTACATGCCATGTTACAGAATGTGTTTGAAAAATGTCAGTTAGGGTCTGATTGTCAATTTATCACTTTTTGAGGCTTAGTACATCTCGCTCAATGACCACTAATCCTTTTTTCATAAGCCAGAAGTGTAAAATCAAAGATAAAATAAAAGGCTGTGCCCAGAGACCAGATGAGAGGGCTCTCAATTTCTGTATTCAAAAGAGATAATGACTCTCATTGTTAATGTATGAGTGGTTCGTGGTAACAGATTCTAGGTCAACCAAGAAGTGGAGGCACTGTGAGGATTTTCCACCTTCTTCCTTCATCTCATTCACTGTGGGTTTTCTCGATCTGTCTGCCTGCCCAAAACAGGTAAGAGTGCAACCAAGTTTGTTAGATGAGTCTTGCTGCAAAAGATTGTGCCCAAAGCAAATACCCAATTGTTGGCTTTCATAAAAAGAATATGGTCTAAAACGATACCACATAACTGTGCTCATCTTTCAATTTCAAGTGCCAAGAAGCAACAATACTCTTATGCAATGCATATTAAAATGGCATGATCTACAGGTAGGTTTGTGTACTAAACAATGATATACTATTGTACTGATTTACCAATACTAATAAATGTGCATTAACGCAGTTAACATAAAGGTACAATGAAAAAAGGTAAAGACTTAAGTTTATAGAGAATACTAATTATATATTGTAACTACAGTATGCAAAAATGTATGCAAAAATGTTTAAGTTAGACAAGTAGAAATTCACATATTGTTAAATCAAAATGAGTGATGGATCCTATGTCAGGCAATTTATGGTGCTTCAGTAATAGTTCTAATTTATAGACGACAGTAAATAACCGAGCACTTGGGAAATTTAAGTCATGGGAATGTTGATTCTCATATTCAATCAACCCTTTGTACACTCTAATTAAAAAAAAGTGTTTGCAAATCTGTTAAGATATTTGAGTTATTGGATAGATGGTCATAATATAACTAAACTGACCATTAAAACATAATTTCTAGTGTAATATGTGTCATGAAGAATGATTATATGAGCCCCCTTTGTCATTATTTTGACAAAAGTATTGTACTATGGTGTCATTATCTCTGGCTGCATTAAAATTCATTCTCACAAAAATTTTGGTACTTATGTATTATCTGGGCTTCCATGTTAAATGCACCCCATTTTTTCTTACCCCTACTATCCAACTACGCATGGAGTTGATTTTATATAGTGTGGCGAGCGCAGCGAGCCACCGTGCCCGAAGCGTGGCGAGCGCAGCGAGCCCCGTGAGGGGACGCGGTCTCATAAGAAAAACGGGAGCCCAGATATTACATAAGTACCAAAATTTGAATTAATTAGATCTTGTATGGGACCTGGAATACAAGGCCAACTATACTGTCATCTACAAAAGAACATCAGGTTTCTCCATGCAATTGTCAAGCTATCACTTTCTTCAAATAATGCTTGGGCTTCACTTTGACTATGTCTTTCAAACAGAACCAAGCACTTAACTTGTCAAGTTAAATATAATAAATTGTACAAAATTACAACCTTTGACAACACACTAGCCTCAGCAGATAATTACCTCAATATTAAATTGAAGATAAAACTTTCGGTGTTTTGTTCTTGGCTATTCTCTTCATTGCTTCTTCTGTGAGTTGTGATCTTGTGTGTCCTTTTCTGTACATTGATTAGACTGGTACAGTATTGTGTTGATAATCAATTTTTTTTTGTTTCATAAATGTAATTGCCAGTGTTTCCAAGAGTATTTCTATTTGCTTGATATCACCTACAACTCTCAGAATTCTACCTTTTTTAAATACATCAGTTGCATCATTGGGGAAAATTTTCTAAGATGTGTATTCTACTTCACATGTAATGTAGCTCTGGGCAACCAATCAGAATCTACTTCTTATTTAGCACCCTCTAGAAGATAGTAGACAGGATCTGATTCTTTGCCCATAGTAACATCACTTGTGAAGTAGAATACACATCTTAGTAAATTTCCCCCATTATCGCTTAGAACATGTCATCTCAGCAATGAGCAGCTTGGACACAGGGGTGATATGTCTTTTATTACTCCAATATACTGTGGCACTAGGTGGCTCCAAAAACATGAAGCTCGGACCAATTTAATACAACATATCATTTTAATAACTCCATAGAAATTATATAATAGAGTCTTCAAAAGGATTATCTGGAATGGCATAAAAGTCATATCCTAAAAGGCATGAGAGCACTTATGTTGCATCTGCTAGGAATCATGGTGAGACAGAAATTGTGGAGCAACAGTTTCCTTACTGTACCTACAGTATTACCTTTGATCTTTGGAAAAGAAAAATTATTATAAACATACATCATAGTAGAAGGATGTCAAATCCATTTGATGTCAGGGCCTTTGAAGAGGCAATTTAGAAGACATAAAAAATATTCTAATATGAATTCTACTCATTTGTCCTCTTTAATATCAGCAACGAAATAGCATGTTTCACCCTAGAAGACAAGCTAAAATGACTCTTCCACTGCCTTCCTTGAACACATATTGATGCATTGTGAAATCAGAGTGCAGGGCCGGTGCAAGGCTTCTCAGCACCCTAGGCAAAACTTCAAGCTACCCCCCCCCCCCCCACAATTTTTTTAGAACATGTGGTCATCCAATCCCCATGACCCCGTCCCACGGAAGGTGGCCAAGTCCCCTGCTTTTCCTCTGCACCCTCCCCTTTGCCACCCACAATAGAGTACAAGAAATAGGGGGCATCAATGTAGGGAAGTATGCCTCAAGGGAAAGTATGAAGGTGAGGTCTTAGAAGTTCCGCAGCAGCCACCTGCATTATGTACAACAAGGATCCTCATAGACAGCCTTGATTTTTTTATTTTGCAGACTTGGTGGCGCCCCCCAGATCCTGGCACCCTAGGCAGCTGCCTAAAGCTGCCTAGTGTTAGAGCTGGCCCTGTCAGAGTGAGTCCAAAATGAGTAAAAAAAATGGTTACAATGACAAAGACTTATGATGGTGCAAACTAATGTCAGATTGTGACAAAACCTCTACGTAATACTTCAATTATCTGCAACATGCACATTGATGGTATTAATGCAAAGAGTCAAAAGGTATATGTAAGACTCACAGCTTTTCCAAAAGAGACACAAATTTGCAGTGGTTAAAGGACAGTTAATGGGGTGGGACTGAGTTCCACTGCCTGTAAAGGTAAATTAGGACTAGTGTAACCTCCACTTTGACCATGCATAGTAATTCTAACAGAAAAAGCATTATAGTTTACTAGGGATGATAAAAACCCTACCACTAGCCCTGGTTCTGCCTAATGGGGGAATAGGAGGGGGATTATTAGGTGGCAGAGAGAAGTGAGTTCCCCCACCTCCATCAGAATGCAATGCTACTGTACTTACAGTAGTGCAACATTCACACATGTGTAAATTATGCAAGTTAGGTATATGTAAATTATGCTTACCTGGTTTACTATTTGTGGAGGGATTTTAAATGACAGTGTCTAATTTATAGATTTAGATGAGCTAATGTAAATTCTCTGCTTTGATAAAATATTGATTTTGATTTAAGCGATTTAAGTAAATGTTTGGAGTTTGTAATTCATATGTTAGTCATGTTTGTAGACTTGTAGTTTGTAGACTTGGTAAAGTTCTATAAGTAAGAGTCTAAAGCCCCGTACACACGGGGGAGATATATTGCTCAGCAATATATTGCTAGCAATACATTGCTGAGCAATATATTGCCCAGTGTCTCCTTTTCATCAGCGGCCAGAGATGGTCGCTGATGAAAGGGAACCTCTGCTGGCGGTGCCTGCGACCAGCGGTTACAATGGGGCTGAAAACGGGAGCACAATCCAGGAAATCTTTGTTGTATCATAACTGACCGTTACTGTTAAACCTGTAAATAGATTTGGCATGGTGTCATTTTGTGATAAATGGTGTGCTTAAATGTACCACTGTGAGGAATAAATGATTGCAAAGGGTCTTTAATTTTTTTTAGTAGTTTAAGTGAAGTAAAATTTGTGGAGACTTTCAGCTGTTAGTTGGCATCTTTGTACAATGATATAAATAAAATATTTTTGGAAATAGAAAAATAATGGTACACAGTATACTGTAGTGTACATTTAGCATCTGAAATGAGCATTTTATGTTTTAATGCATGTTTGGCAATTTGGCCGCACACACAACACTAAACTCTATTTTGCCTTTTAGGCAATTTCTCTATGGTAGCATGAATTGGAGGGTAGATTTTTGTTGCCTATAATGTAGATCAGTTTTGTCTATCCTTAAAGATAATCTCATTCTTGTTCTGGTTTGGTTGTACTATGAATTTTGTGAAATAAATACTTTTTTTTTGGCTAGTAATATCTTGGAAGTATTTCAGTATTGTAGGGTCAACATTGTTCACAAATACATAGTACCATGACATTATATATTGCATCTGCCATATGTGTATTATTATACAGTACATACAATGTTCACATTTTAGCTGAAGAATGCGTCAAATTTAATGCTATCTTTTCATTTAAAAACAGAATAAAATGGATTCATTAAATGTATTTGAATTGATGTGTTTTATGTGAAATTAGTAGGTGCATGCAGGTGTTTAGCAGCCATTACAATTATGCTTAACTCATATGTTCTCTGAAGAACTTGGCAAGAGCAAGGGATGCTAAGATGTAGATTCTATGCCAATTTTTGAGGCAAAATAAGGTCACAAAGCAAAAAGAAAACAACGATTAGAACCTGTACAGGAAATGAGGGTATTAATACATAAAGGCGATGGCAGGTGTGAAATCAAGTTTGTGAATTGACAAATTCAGAAGATTTTGGAGATATTTCAAAAATACAAATGTAAATGAAAACTACAGTATAGTATCAACAGAAATATATTTTCTGGAAATAATCTGAGTACTTATATAGTATCTGGGCGCCCGATTTTAAAATCGGGTCGGAAAAATCGCATCGAATCGCATCCGATATCGCATGCGAACTGATGCGATTTTCCATAGGATTCAATGTTAACATAGTCCTGTTCATTTCCCTACTATCCAAGTGGGCATAGAGTTGATTCAATAAAGCGTGGCGAGAGCAGCGAGCCACCGAGCCCGAAGCGTGGCGAGCGGACGCGGATTACTTAAAATGTTTTCCGCGTCCGCTCACCACGCTTCGGGTTTGGTGGCTCGCTGCCCTCGCCACGCTTTATAAAATCAACTCTATGTGTTTGCAAATCTGTTAAGATATTTGAGTTATTGGATAGATGGTCATAATATAACTAAACTGACCATTAAAACATAATTTCTAGTGTAATATGTGTCATGAAGAATGATTATATGAGCCCCCTTTGTCATTATTTTGACAAAAGTATTGTACTATGGTGTCATTATCTCTGGCTGCATTAAAATTCATTCTCACAAAAATTTTGGTACTTATGTATTATCTGGGCTTCCATGTTAAATGCACCCCATTTTTTCTTACCCCTACTATCCAACTACGCATGGAGTTGATTTTATATAGTGTGGCGAGCGCAGCGAGCCACCGTGCCCGAAGCGTGGCGAGCGCAGCGAGCCCCGTGAGGGGACGCGGTCTCATAAGAAAAACGGGAGCCCAGATATTACATAAGTACCAAAATTTTAATTAATTAGATCTTGTATGGGACCTGGAATACAAGGCCAACTATACTGTCATCTACAAAAGAACATCAGGTTTCTCCATGCAATTGTCAAGCTATCACTTTCTTCAAATAATGCTTGGGCTTCACTTTGACTATGTCTTTCAAACAGAACCAAGCACTTAACTTGTCAAGTTAAATATAATAAATTGTACAAAATTACAACCTTTGACAACACACTAGCCTCAGCAGATAATTACCTCAATATTAAATTGAAGATAAAACTTTCGGTGTTTTGTTCTTGGCTATTCTCTTCATTGCTTCTTCTGTGAGTTGTGATCTTGTGTGTCCTTTTCTGTACATTGATTAGACTGGTACAGTATTGTGTTGATAATCAATTTTTTTTTGTTTCATAAATGTAATTGCCAGTGTTTCCAAGAGTATTTCTATTTGCTTGATATCACCTACAACTCTCAGAATTCTACCTTTTTTAAATACATCAGTTGCATCATTGGGGAAAATTTTCTAAGATGTGTATTCTACTTCACATGTAATGTAGCTCTGGGCAACCAATCAGAATCTACTTCTTATTTAGCACCCTCTAGAAGATAGTAGACAGGATCTGATTCTTTGCCCATAGTAACATCACTTGTGAAGTAGAATATACATCTTAGTAAATTTCCCCCATTATCGCTTAGAACATGTCATCTCAGCAATGAGCAGCTTGGACACAGGGGTGATATGTCTTTTATTACTCCAATATACTGTGGCACTAGGTGGCTCCAAAAACATGAAGCTCGGACCAATTTAATACAACATATCATTTTAATAACTCCATAGAAATTATATAATAGAGTCTTCAAAAGGATTATCTGGAATGGCATAAAAGTCATATCCTAAAAGGCATGAGAGCACTTATGTTGCATCTGCTAGGAATCATGGTGAGACAGAAATTGTGGAGCAACAGTTTCCTTACTGTACCTACAGTATTACCTTTGATCTTTGGAAAAGAAAAATTATTATAAACATACATCATAGTAGAAGGATGTCAAATCCATTTGATGTCAGGGCCTTTGAAGAGGCAATTTAGAAGACATAAAAAATATTCTAATATGAATTCTACTCATTTGTCCTCTTTAATATCAGCAACGAAATAGCATGTTTCACCCTAGAAGACAAGCTAAAATGACTCTTCCACTGCCTTCCTTGAACACATATTGATGCATTGTGAAATCAGAGTGCAGGGCCGGTGCAAGGCTTCTCAGCACCCTAGGCAAAACTTCAAGCTACCCACCCCCCCCCCCCAATTTTTTTAGAACATGTGGTCATCCAATCCCCATGACCCCGTCCCACGGAAGGTGGCCAAGTCCCCTGCTTTTCCTCTACACCCTCCCCTTTGCCACCCACAATAGAGTACAAGAAATAGGGGGCATCAATGTAGGGAAGTATGCCTCAAGGGAAAGTATGAAGGTGAGGTCTTAGAAGTTCCGCAGCAGCCACCTGCATTATGTACAACAAGGATCCTCATAGACAGCCTTGATTTTTTTATTTTGCAGACTTGGTGGCGCCCCCCAGATCCTGGCACCCTAGGCAGCTGCCTAAAGCTGCCTAGTGTTAGAGCTGGCCCTGTCAGAGTGAGTCCAAAATGAGTACAAAAAATGGTTACAATGACAAAGACTTATGATGGTGCAAACTAATGTCAGATTGTGACAAAACCTCTACGTAATACTTCAATTATCTGCAACATGCACATTGATGGTATTAATGCAAAGAGTCAAAAGGTATATGTAAGACTCACAGCTTTTCCAAAAGAGATACAAATTTGCAGTGGTTAAAGGACAGTTAATGGGGTGGGACTGAGTTCCACTGCCTGTAAAGGTAAATTAGGACTAGTGTAACCTCCACTTTGACCATGCATAGTAATTCTAACAGAAAAAGCATTATAGTTTACTAGGGATGATAAAAACCCTACCACTAGCCCTGGTTCTGCCTAATGGGGGAATAGGAGGGGGATTATTAGGTGGCAGAGAGAAGTGAGTTCCCCCACCTCCATCAGAATGCAATGCTACTGTACTTACAGTAGTGCAACATTCACACATGTGTAAATTATGCAAGTTAGGTATATGTAAATTATGCTTACCTGGTTTACTATTTGTGGAGGGATTTTAAATGACAGTGTCTAATTTATAGATTTAGATGAGCTAATGTAAATTCTCTGCTTTGATAAAATATTGATTTTGATTTAAGCGATTTAAGTAAATGTTTGGAGTTTGTAATTCATATGTTAGTCATGTTTGTAGACTTGTAGTTTGTAGACTTGGTAAAGTTCTATAAGTAAGAGTCTAAAGCCCCGTACACACGGGGGAGATATATTGCTCAGCAATATATTGCTAGCAATACATTGCTGAGCAATATATTGCCCAGTGTCTCCTTTTCATCAGCGGCCAGAGATGGTCGCTGATGAAAGGGAACCTCTGCTGGCGGTGCCTGCGACCAGCGGTTACAATGGGGCTGAAAACGGGAGCACAATCCAGGAAATCTTTGTTGTATCATAACTGACCGTTACTGTTAAACCTGTAAATAGATTTGGCATGGTGTCATTTTGTGATAAATGGTGTGCTTAAATGTACCACTGTGAGGAATAAATGATTGCAAAGGGTCTTTAATTTTTTTTAGTAGTTTAAGTGAAGTAAAATTTGTGGAGACTTTCAGCTGTTAGTTGGCATCTTTGTACAATGATATAAATAAAATATTTTTGGAAATAGAAAAATAATGGTACACAGTATACTGTAGTGTACATTTAGCATCTGAAATGAGCATTTTATGTTTTAATGCATGTTTGGCAATTTGGCCGCACACACAACACTAAACTCTATTTTGCCTTTTAGGCAATTTCTCTATGGTAGCATGAATTGGAGGGTAGATTTTTGTTGCCTATAATGTAGATCAGTTTTGTCTATCCTTAAAGATAATCTCATTCTTGTTCTGGTTTGGTTGTACTATGAATTTTGTGAAATAAATACTTTTTTTTTGGCTAGTAATATCTTGGAAGTATTTCAGTATTGTAGGGTCAACATTGTTCACAAATACATAGTACCATGACATTATATATTGCATCTGCCATATGTGTATTATTATACAGTACATACAATGTTCACATTTTAGCTGAAGAATGCGTCAAATTTAATGCTATCTTTTCATTTAAAAACAGAATAAAATGGATTCATTAAATGTATTTGAATTGATGTGTTTTATGTGAAATTAGTAGGTGCATGCAGGTGTTTAGCAGCCATTACAATTCTGCTTAACTCATATGTTCTCTGAAGAACTTGGCAAGAGCAAGGGATGCTAAGATGTAGATTCTATGCCAATTTTTGAGGCAAAATAAGGTCACAAAGCAAAAAGAAAACAACGATTAGAACCTGTACAGGAAATGAGGGTATTAATACATAAAGGCGATGGCAGGTGTGAAATCAAGTTTGTGAATTGACAAATTCAGAAGATTTTGGAGATATTTCAAAAATACAAATGTAAATGAAAACTACAGTATAGTATCAACAGAAATATATTTTCTGGAAATAATCTGAGTACTTATATAGTATCTGGGCGCCCGATTTTAAAATCGGGTCGGAAAAATCGCATCGAATCGCATCCGATATCGCATGCGAACTGATGCGTTTTTCCATAGGATTCAATGTTAACATAGTCCTGTTCATTTCCCTACTATCCAAGTGGGCATAGAGTTGATTCAATAAAGCGTGGCGAGAGCAGCGAGCCACCGAGCCCGAAGCGTGGCGAGCGGACGCGGATTACTTAAAATGTTTTCCGCGTCCGCTCACCACGCTTCGGGTTTGGTGGCTCGCTGCCCTCGCCACGCTTTATAAAATCAACTCTATGCCCACTTGGATAGTGGGGAATTGAACAGGACCTTGTTAACATTGAATCCTATGCAAAATCGCATAGGATAACAGATGCGATTCGATGCGATTTTGCCGAAAATCACGTTGAATCGCATCTGATTTTATGCCGTAAGGTAAGGCATACAATCAGAAAATCGGGCGCCCAGATACTACATAAGTACCATGCTCTAACATAATCAAACCGAATGAGATCAAATACGTAATAGAGCATGTCTGCCATCTGCTAGCAGTAGAAAGCATTGGGCATCTTCTGAGTCATGGAGTTGAACTAAAATGGCCCATCATTTTTCAGTGGGGCCAGGGCCGGCGCCACCACTAGGCAGCTCTAGGCATTTGCCTAGGGCGCCGGCACCTGGAGGACGGCAGTTCGCCCCTCACCCCCAGCGAACTGTGTAAAAAAATTGCTGCCCCAGCGTCCCTGCAGTGCTGGGGCGGTCAGGGATGTCCGTGCCGTAGGGGTACCTGTGGCGCCGTCATGTGTATAAAGCTGGCTGCAGCCGGCGGGGTCCCTGTAGTGAATTGCAAATAACTAGCGCTATGCGTGCGGCGGCGCGGGAAGCGCTAGTTATTTGCTATTCACTACAGGGACCCCGCCAGCCGCAGCCAGCTTTATACACATGACGGCGCCGCAGGTACCCCTACGGCATGGACATCCCTGACCGCCCCAGCACTGCAGGGACGCCGGGCAGCAATTTTTTTACACAGGTACCACCCCCCCCCCCCTCCCTCCCCCCGGCACCAGGGCGCCCCCACCCCGACTCGCCTGGGGCGCTCCGGTGCCTTGCACCGGCCCTGAGTGGGGCCATAGAATAGACAAAACTAATTCCAAATAATTTATTATGTTTACAATGTTGGAAAACATATTCAATTTAACAAAGTTTACTTTAATTCTATTTTCTTACCATAGTGGGGGGGGGGGTGCGTAAATCACATACATAAATGACATTGTATGTCATCTCATTGTACAGTACATTAAATGCCATAAAACCAAGTAAAATCAGATCCGATATATCGGATTCGATATATCGGATCCGATATCGGATCTGATGTTATATCTGATCCGATTCTTGTAATGTATTCATTGACAGAGAGCAGTGAATAAATTACATAGGAAAATTGCATCGCATCGCATGTCATAAATAATCGGATGCGATGCGATTTCACTATGTTAGCGTACGTAGCAAATCTGGGCACCGTGATAATACACATGTACCTTTTTTTCCACTGTGTGAATTCTGTGCATAGCCCAGAACTTACACTGCAGCTGCTTAAAAATCAAGCTGATCAGGGCTGGAGCTGAAATTACATGTCTTTCCTTCAAACACCTGGGCACGCTTGCGTTTTCCTTGACACTCCCAGAAAACAACCGGTTACCATCCACAAACATTGGTTTCCCATCAATCAACTTGCACACGGCTAGCAATCAAAAAAGTAGCAGGATTCTATCGAAGGATGGCCTCACGCATGCATACTGTGTACCATATGAATGTGTAGTCTATGGATAATGGCCCGGTCGGTACATTTGTAGCCATGCCAACAGGTCTGAATGGTGGTTAGTTGTCCAATATTTAGTTGTTCTTTAAAGCCAAAGATTTAACATGTAATATTTTGCCATTTCTATTTTGTATGAGCTCTGAAAAGTTTATATAAGCCATTTATTGTTCAAAATGAAAAATTAAATTTGGGAAACTTGACAAACAACTTATCTTATCTTTTTTTAGGCTGTGAAATCTCACTTGGATCTTTTATAAGTAAAATTAGCTGATTAAGATAAGAAAGAAAAATGCCTCTAAGACAATGTACTCAAATATTTCATCATATGCCATTTTGTGCAAATTCTAGAACATATTAGAACTGTAGAGGAAGTTGGTAATTTTTCATAATGATGAACAATCCTTCTAGTTTTTCTTCTCCCACTTAAGCTCTAGATTCTTTAACACGACCTTCACATCTTTGACCAAAACTTTATTTTTGTGAACTTTATCTCATGTTATTTCTGTCCTCAAATTAGAATGCACTCAGTGGCACCTAAATACTCTCAAACTGAACCATCTCTCATGTTTGCTTAAATAATTATACTCTCCAGTCAATACTCCTGATCAGACTTCATCTTTATGCCAAAGAAGATACAGATCCAGCAGTAAGTAGGGATGCTGTAATACAATGAGGCACACACACACACATGAACTACAGAGGTCCTGTGGCTGCCTGAATTCATGTCAACATTTCATACATTTCCCCTATTTAAAATGATAACAACCCAACATAGAGGGCCTGATTTAAAGTTGCACTCAAGTCTACAGATGGATGTCAAGGTTTATTTTTTAGCAAATTTGCAATCTGTATGTGCAACTTAGAACAATTATAAGTAGAGACAGGATTATATGCACCATAAAAAGCTTGAAATATGCATGCAAATATGCAAGACAAATACTTAAAATATGCATGAAAAGTGTTAAAATATGCTACATTAAATAATATAAAAAAGTAATTTTTTACTTATTTATTTAAAAATCAGCATAAAATTAGTTGCAAGTACACCTCAAAAATAGGCCCACAGCATCTGCAGATGTCTAGTGCTATAAACAGGAATTTTTTTCTTCCTGGCTGCTACAGCATACTGCAGCGTCCAAAGCTCTTCTTGCATCAACTACATGGACCCTCATCTCCAGAGCCGATGGATCAAATGTAAGCATAGCGTGTGAGGGCGGCGCAGTGAAAGGCTTCCTCCCTGCGCCGCATACTCACTGTGACACAGCATTTCCTCTGCGCCGCCTCCTCTGCTGCAGAAGTCTGTCTCTTGGTGTAAAGTCCCAGGCCAGGGGCAGGCAAAGGTTCAGGAGCTTCGTAATGGCATCCGCCCCAACTGACTTTTATCAACATGGATTGGCAGCCCAGAGCAGTGTCAGACATAGCGTAATTCCTATTGCCCCAGCCTGTACAATCTACCACTACCTGGCCAGCAGCAGCAGGACAAAGCAGTGCAGTGACTCGCGGGTGGAAAGGGGGCAGGGCCTAAAATATGCACCATCACTAGATTTTAGGTAAAATATGCAATAACCAGTGAGAATGGGCAAAATATGCAAATGCATATGCAAATATGCAAATGCATATAATCCTGTCTCTAATTATAAGCAATACATAGAAATAGAGGTCTCAGTTGCAGCTCCACTTTTTAGCAGAAAGTGTGTAACTGGTCATTTTAGCATAAGTGTTTTATGGACTCATGGCTGTGAGGTTGAATTAAAAGCTATTCAGAGATAAGTGTGATTCAGAAGGCTCTGTTGCACCAGAGATAAGGCTGGTGCAATACATTGATAATGCCTACTTTCACATATGTGTGATAACACCACAACTGCAGTTTTCTATGAGCCCCAAGTAGAAGAGTTGGTGTTTAACATGACTGAGACGCCGCTGACTACTTCCAAACTGTCAGTACTTGCTAACGGTTTGACTTTTGTTCCTACAACTTGCTTTGATGCTATACAATGGCAGATTGATGCATATCCAGGTCTTTACGATTAAAGGATTTTTTGGGTAACAAGTCTACTGATTCTATTGACGCTAATGTTGTTCGCCAATAAATTGCGTAAATTAAATAAGAGTGTGTGAGGTTTCCATGAGGGAGCAGAGACAGAGCTACAGGACTTGTGTTTCACGAAGTCCGTGTCTGTGACAAAACACGTTGGGTGTGGCTGCTGTGGTCTCGACGTGGTGACGTCTATGCTGGTCTGTATCAATCCTTTGGAGTTCCCTGGCTGGTGGCTGTCGGTTCCATGTTCCGCCGGGGACTGATCATTGCCTGAGTGGCTGCTGCATCTGTGCATGTCCCACAGTACTGCCTTAAGATTTCCTATGGCAAGCTTTTATTCAATAACCCTCATGTATGTCAGCTTATTATAAGTAAATGTTGTTTATACTTTCTGCTGACTGGTGCGCTTCATTGAATTTCTTTTTACAAGCATACTATTTGGGATTCGTTGTTGGATTCTGGGACTGTTGGACCTGTGTTTATTGAAAAGACTATTAAACTCTGTGCGCTGGGTATCTTATATATATATATATAAATGACCACAGTACCCAACCGCGCCTCACAAAAGTAAGGCAGCACCTCTGAGGGGCCCCTTGTTAGACAGGGCCCTAAGGTTTAGAGATAGAGGGGAAGGAGTTTCAGAGTGCGCCCATTCATTTACATATATGACAAGTTTGTTGAACCAACAATACAATAGTCCAAAAGGTATTCGTAAAACATTTATTCTGGAGTCTTCCAAATGGCCTTTATCACCATTTGGAAGACTCCAGAATAAATGTTTTACGAATACCTTTTGGACTATTGTATTGTTGGTTCAACAAACTTGTCATATATGTAAATGAATGGGCGCACTCTGAAACTCCTTCCCCTCTCTCTATATATATATATATATATATATATATATATATATATATATATATATATACACACCAACAATAGTGTCTTCAGCGCCCTATAATTATAGATGTCTTAAATTATAATAAATGTATAATAGATAAAAGAATATAAAAACAATATACACTTGAAGCTTCTTGTTTCTTGTGGAATAAATTTTCTTTTTATTTTCACAGAGCTTTAAGACAGAACCCAACGCGTTTCATCTCGCTTGGAGACTTCATCAGGGGTTTTTTCTTATAGACATTAAATGCCCATTAAGGCTCTGAAACAATTGGTGTTGTTCTATTGGTCGAATAAGAAACTGGACTCAGTCCTCTACAGTGGTAGATACCTTGTGTTATTAGAATAAGACACAAACGTCTTTGGGTGTTATTACACCTGTATATTGAAGGCTCAAGAAAAGTAACTATGACCGTCTCAGTACATACAGATATTCAAAATTCCAGTATATACAAAAGTTCATTCAACCACCTTTTCAGTGTATAAATTCCCGTTAGGGCCAAAAGGAATTGGAAGATATTCCCTGTATAGCTCCTGAGTGTGTGTGCTCTCTGAGATCCAGCCAGCAAGTGACTAATTATAGGGCGCTGAAGACACTATTGTTGGTGTTTATGTGTAGTAGTAGTTCCTACTAGTGGGGAACTAAGTGTCTACAGCGACCGATTAATTCCATTATTAGCGCAAATTGGAGAACTTGTTCTGTACATTTTCATCTCGGCCAATCTGGTGCTACAAAGCTCACCAAAATTGATTCTCTTTTTATTAATTTGAATACTCTTGGAATAAGAGGGAATGGAGGGAACAGGTATATCAGATTGTAGTCCCATGGAAAAGATAACACATCTACCACCACTGCTGCTGATCCAGGGATCTGGCACAATACAGGAGAAGCTTGTTCTATCTGGACACCATAAGGTCTATCTGAGGCATCCGCCACCATCCAGTTAGTTGGTAATAGATCCATTCCCCTGGGTGAAAATCTTAATGGCTGAGGAAATCCTCTTCCCAGTTAACCACACCCGGAATGTAAATTGCAGAGAAACTGGTTGTGTAAGTTTCCGCCCACAATAGGATCAGGCAAACTTCTCTCATCACTGCCTGACTCTTGGTTCCCCCTTGGAGGGTCGTTATGGGCCACCACCATCATGTTCTCTGTTTGAATTCTGAATGGTCTCCCCTTGAGGAGATGGTGCACCTGAATTAACGCCAAATTGATGGCCATCAACTCTAAGATGTTGATTTGAAGGCTTGATTCAGGAAGAGACCAGTGTCCCTGAAAAGTGTGGCCCAGGGTTACTGCTCCCCATCCTCGAAGACTTGCATCGGCAATGGTCTAGGTGCAAGGTTTGAAACTTCGCCCTTGGAGAAGAGTCAGAGTACAGAGCTACCATTGTGGTGAGAAGTGAGATTCCCTCAATAAGACCATCATCCTGTGCATGTGAAGGTGAGAGCCGAACACTAGGAAAGAAGGTTTAATTTGAAAGTGCGAGAGTGGAATGACCATATGGGACATCTTCAGATGAGGCTACCATCATGCCCAACAGAGGGGTACAGAGATGTACCGACACCCTGCAAGGTTGGAGTACTTGATGAAATTCTGAAAGGCCAAGACTTTTTCCATCGGAAGAAAAACTTTCGGTACTTATGTAATATCTGGGCTCCCGTTTTTCTTATGAGACCGCGTCCCCTCGCGGGGAGCGCTGCGCGCGCCACGCTTCGGGCACGGTGGCTCGCTGCGCTCGCCACACTATATAAATTCAACTCCATGCGTAGTTGGATAGTAGGGGTATGAAAAAATGGGGTGCATTTAACATGGGAGCCCAGATAATACATAAGTACCAAACTTTCTCCTTCACTGGGTCGAAGAGGAAACAACAACCTCTGAACAGGTTGTAACTGAGACTTTTGGAAGTTTATCGTCCAACCATTTTGTACTAAAAATGTACTAAAAATTGGGACGTTTTTAAGGTATCCGCAATCAGTTTTTCTTGGCAAGGTGCCTTTAAAAGAAGATCATCTAGATAGGGGATAATGGTTACTCCCTGAAGACAAAGAGCCAAAATCATGCAAGTCATTATCTTTGCAAATACCCTGGGCACTGAAAACAGGCCCAAGGGAAGGGCCCTGATGGGTAATGATGGATTTATATCACAAATCTTAAGAACCTTTGGTGTGGTTCTTATATGGGTACATGCAAGTACTGTATTTGTCCTTTATGTCTAGGGAAAGGAGGTATTTTTCTTTTTTTCAAACTTGCTATTACAGAATGGATGAACTCGATTTTGAATTTGTTGTAAATGACATAGTAGTTGAAATGTTTCAGATTGAGGATGGGACCACTGGCATTGGCACAACAAAAGACTGGAGTAGTAACCCTGGCCTCTTTGGATTGTACTCTGGAAGACAGGAGTTTTTGAATAGAAGCGCATAAAGTGGTCTGAGTTGTGGGGGAGGCCGTGAGGCCAGTGGTAAAAAATCTGTTTGGTGGAGGACAAGTAAATTCCAGGTTGTAACCTTGAGAAATAATTTGAAGGACCCAAAAGTCCTTGCAGATGGACTTCCAAGTCTTGAGAAAAAATATCAGTTGGGCACCCACTTTAAGATTATCCAAGTAAGCGGGAAGCCTATAATTGCACTAACTTCTCAGTAGGCTCAGTGTCCTGCCTGTGAGCTGTTGCTGAGACTGCGGGTACTGATTTTGCCCTTCTGCCTATACATCCTCAAAAGGAGGAGAACCCCCCCGGATCGACCTCTAAAACTTTTGTAGCCACAAAAGGTCCAAAAGGCATGTCCTAGAAACTGATGTGTTGGCGTTGCAGCTAAAGATGGAAGAAAAGAGGATTTGCCTCCCGTAGCTTGTGATACAGTATGAGTTTGTCTAACTTTTGGCCAAAGAGCATGTCAACTACATAAGGTAATCCCTCAACAGCCTTTTTAATTTTGACTTGCCATGAACGCAACCATATGGTACACCCAGCTAATACCACAGAGGCCGAGATTCTTGCTCCTAATTCTGAAACATCTTTCGCTGCTTCCCCTAAGTAGTAAGCTGCATCCTTAAGAAATTCTGTTAAAGGCAAAATTTCTGTCCTAGGCCTATTCTGTTGAAAACCTATGAGTTCTTCTGCCCATTTTTCCATGGCTCCACTGACCCATGCAGATGTAAGAGCCGTCCATAAAAGCAAACCTGCAATGGTATAAATTGATTTCAAGGTAGTTTCCAGGTGGCCGTCTGGAGCATCTTTCAAGATTATCACCCCCGGAAATGGAAGAGTATTATGCTTTGAAAAGCGAGAAATGGAAACATCAAGTAGAGGGGGGTTTTCCCACCTTTCCGTGGAATCGGGTAAAAAGGGGTACAACATTTTTATGCTTCTAGACAATTGAAACTTTTTATCAGGTGTCTTCCAAATTGCCAACAGAATCATGAAAAGTTACTGTTTTTTAATACACCCAAAAATAAAGAATGCTCTCCTCCGCAATATTAAGTGTTGATTTTACAGCCCGAATGAGGCCATCAAAACCCTGAGCAGAGGATCATATTCAGCAGGATGCTCCAATGGGAGTTCTCTTCCCTGTTTCTGTGTGAAGCTGCCAGCTCTGCAGCGAAATTTGACAAAACAGAATGAGATAAATCACTGACAGGTTGAACTGACACTGAATGTGCAGCAGCAGGTTTTTGTGGCATGCTAATAGGTACCTGTTCTGCAGCATAGCAGGTCTCCGATAAAGAGACACCTTTAATGTGTTGAGTAGTAGTAGTAGTACGTTTATTTATAAGGCGCCGCAAAGTGTCCGCAGCGCCGTACATAGCAAACAAAAAAACAAATGACAAGGTAACGTACAGGGTGTGTTAAAAAATACAGTATAAATAGGGGTATAGCTGGTAGAACTAAAATCAGCATCAGTTCAGAAGTAGGTGTCAAAATTGTCGAGGAGACTGAAGATGAAGTAGAGGAAGGGAAGAACAGGACAGGAGCACAGGTGAGGTAAAGAGGTAGGGTGAGTACGTGAGGCAGGAGGACCCTACTCATAAGAGTTATCATACTAAAAATAGGTGGGTGGACGAACGAAAAACAACAGGATAAGTAGGAACGGAGGGGAACGGAGGCAGGATAGAAGGATCAAAAGAGGTTAGGAGGAGGGATAGGCTAGTCGAAAAAAGTGGGTTTTGAGGGAGCGCTTGAAGGAGGTAAGGGAATCAGAAAGCCTGATGGGTGGCGGGAGGTTGTTCCAGTGCAGGGGGGCAGCGCGAGAGAAGTCTTGGACACAGGAGTGGGAGGAGGTGATTAGGTGAGAGATCAGTCGGCGGTATACTACTCCTTGCAGTTTTTGCAAGTGTACACGTTAACTGCAGCCTTTGAAGAGGTGGTACTTTCTGCCATTGTGATGTGTAACTAGCAGATTTAGTACACTGACACACTCACAGTAACAACACACACATATACACTACCACACAAGGCTATAGTTAAAAACCAGGGCCTGGGTGATAGATTGGAGAGAGGAGCCACAATTCCCCTTACAAATATATTGTGTATGACTAAATAACCCTCCGGTGACTTACAGTGCCCCTGTAGTCTTTAGAGGGAGTGCTTGAGGCAGAGCAGGGACCACGAGGACCAGAGCCTGTTACCAAATGGAGAGGAGACCAGCCTGCCAATATGTCTGATGCTTGAGGAAAGAGCTCCAGACACCTCATGAAAGAAGCTCCACCCCCTCTCTGCCGCTCGCACCTTGTAAAAAGGGTGCCTGTTTTAAACTAAGGCAGTGACTATACAGCAGAGCGGAGTGTATGATAACCCGGCTATGCTGTGTGCTGAGTTAAAAGGCTGACAGCGTGCCATGTGCAGCCACTGTCAGTCAGCGTCTCCCTCCTCACAGACATCATGCTTTATGGCCGCCCCTGCTGTGACTAAAGATGGGCAAACTGGGTCACTAAGACGAGTCGGGCTCCAGCTGATCACTCCATGAAAAGATCCAGATCTTTTAGACGGGTCCTCGGCTCACTTTGAAAAAAGGGCTAATTTGATAATAAAGAAGAATAATTTGTTTTACGATCATTTATTGCCATTTTTTTAACTTTTTTTTTTTTTAAACAGTGAGCTGAACAAATAAGAACATACTTGACCGAGTAAAACACTGATCGATGGTGGGTGCAGAATCACCATCGATGGCAACCATCGATGGTGTCTGCACCAATGGCCATCCCTAGCAGCAGCAGCCTTCTTATTCTTTCTTTTACTTGCAGTCGCAGCACTGTACTCAGTCTCCGGAGTCAGTACATCTCAGCTGCCACAGGTGGCAGTGCTGAGATCAGGCAAATGCATTGTAATGAAAAACTAAACTGAAAGTAAAAGAACGATGGTTCACATTTTTGGGATTGACGGCTCACTCGCTCTTTTATTGGATCCATCCAAAAGAACCGCTTTGTTCGCGACCGACCCATCTCTAGCTGTGCTTACCTTTTGTCTGTCATCCCCGGAGCTGTGCGGGGGGTTTAGTTATGGACCCGTAACGGTGAGCTGCAAGCAGCTGCGGGGTGTTCCAGGTGTGGATTAACCTGCAGCTGGATCCTAGAAGTACACTGCGTGCATTACCCACCAGGCTCCTCCAGGTCCCACATAGCAGGCAGACCTGGCAAAAGGGTCTGCCTGTCCGATTGTTAACTAAAACCTAGACAAATAAAAGTAAAAGTAAGAAGAAAACCTAATCTCCCTTAGGAGAACAAACCCAGGAGACTGACTCCTCCTGGCAATTTTTTTTGGGGGAGGGGTCTGGGTGGTGATAGAGGCTGTCTGCTCCCAGCACAGGGCACCCACAGATGTAAGACACCAGAGAGGTGTCTTATATCTGCGAGTGGGGTAGAAATCATTCATTGGTCGATGACCATCAAATTACTTCTTCCCTGTACACAAGCTGCAAATGGATGTTTATGCTAAACATCCATTTGCATGCCTGCGGGGGAACGCGGCATGCAAGGGGGGCGGACGGCCATGCTGGCGGCACTACATCCACATGCAACGCTGCAAATTTTCCAGCATTGCGTGTGGACCAGAATAAGATCCATAATGTTCCTCATCACCATATTTACCATTTATTAGGTATTTGATTTAGAAAATAAGACATAATGCATTCAAGATTAACAGTCCAAAAATTCAAACATCCGCAAGGAGATTAATCTATAAATCTACTTGTGATAGCAAGATCAATGAAAGTAATAATTTAATTTACTGTACTTCAAACAATGACACAAGAGGCACACCCTCAACAAGCATGGTGCTAAAGAACACAGGGGCAGATGTATTAATCTGCCTATAACGTTTGGCGAATAACGATTCCCGCTTCTCCAGCATAACGTGGAGAAGCGGGCAAACGTTATAGGCAGATGTATTAACCCCATCCCAGCTGATAAGGAGAGCCGTTATCCCCAGCGTGAACGGCTCTCCTTATCGTCTCCCTCGCCCCCCCCGCACATGCGCACTCGCCTCCCCCCCCTGGCCGGCTTTCTGGGCATGCGCGAGCTCTCGCTAAAACCGCGAGATCTCCAGAGCAGCCCAAGCCAGACGCAGGACTAGCGTTGTCCCCACAGTGGGGGAAAAGACAACGCTAGCCCTGAGCTGGCGAAGCGGCCGGGGTGAATTAAAGCCTTGAAGGCTGTTAATACATCGCCCTGGCCGTTAATCCCTGGGGGGGATTGCAGGGGACAGCCCCGCCGAGCGTAACTCGGCAGGCTGTCACTAGCGCACGTTAGGTGCGCTAGTAATACATTGGAGGAATCGTAATCCCCCCAGTTAACCAGCGTTAAGTGCATTTTTGCACTTAACACTGGTTCATACATCTGCTCCACTCAGAGGTAGTGTAAGAATGGATATAGTTACTGACAATAATTAGCACAGTGCCGTTAAAAATGAATAAAATGTAACAACAAAGTGGTGTCAGTCAGTTAAATCAAGAAAGTTAAATTACTGATAGTGTTAGGGATAGTTTTAGACTCTGATCCTGATCTTAGGGGGTTATTTTGGTTAACTCTTTCTGACAAATTCCTTCTTAGAGGGACAAAACCATGTGCACTGCAGGTGGGGCAGATATAACATGTGCAGAGAGAATTAGATTTTGGTGGTGTTTTACTTCAAAGTGAGATCTACAGTATACTGCAGTGTAAAATAAAGCAGTCAGTATTTTCCCTGCACAGAATCAAAACAACTCACCCAAATCTAATTATCTCTGCACATTTTACATCTGCCCCCCCCCCCCCTGCAGTGAACATAGTTTTGTCCATCTAAGAAGTAATTTGTCAGAAATAGTGAACCAAAATAACCCCCTTACTCTCCTATCTCTTAATTTTTCCCTTAGTCAATGGGGCTGGCTGGAGAGTTGGCCAGAAGTCGGGATTTAAGAAAATGACAGTCATACTCATTGGGAGATGTCATTTGGAAAGTTCAGAATCTTTATGAAGGATGCTAAGACAAAGCCACTGATTAGTGATAATAGTACACATTAATTATATCATAGCATATACCTGCTATTTCCTTTTTCTTATATATTTTTACTTTGTCATGTTCATTGGAGATAATTAGAGAGAGATGGACACTTTGTAATAATACAGCAGCTAATTTCTGGAAACCCTCAAAACATTAGGTTATTTTACTTTGAAGTTTGGCTAATTATGCTTGCCATTCATTTATGATGACATTGTATAAAATTATTTCTGAAGTACAGTACTCATTGTACGCAGTTCACTGATTATACCACTAGAATAACTGACCTTTTTAAATTCTGCTTTTTCATGCAGGTGACAGGAAAGCACAGAATGTGCAATGTCTGTTAAGCAGTAAAAGTAATCTAATGAACCTTATTTCAGAAGAAAAATATTTAGACAGGATTCCCCTGCATAGAGTAGATTAGGAATCTTAATAGTATATACATTTAGCAAAATGACATTACTGATGGAATAGTAAGTGATAAAACACTATATTTATAATAACCAGGGACAGAACTCTGGGAGGCAATGGAGTCATCTGCCACCGGGCTCCTGCTTCCAAGGGGGCACCTCTCCTCCCGTGCTAGTTTCAAAAACTAATAAATCAGTTAATTGAAAGCCTTTATATCCCTTCTGTAACTGATTTCTGAAATATATATGTGTTATCTCTCTCTCTCAATATATATATATATGTGTGTGTGTGTGTGTGTGTGTGTGTGTATAAGACACATATATATTCAGAACAGACACAAACAATTATATTATATAAGGTTGGGGGGGGGGGGGCACCAATATATATCTTGCCTCCGGGCAACTGTGACAAACTTACGCCACTGATAATAACATTACAATTACATCAGTAAATCCAGGTAGTCTGGCATACGATATTATGAGATAAGAGACCTTCAGTTTCTATCCTATGTTTTTGTCCTCCCTGAGCTTGTCCTGGGACTCCTGCCCTATGGTGTCACAGGTATACTGCCCTAGTCAAACTCAGAACCTGCCACTGTCTATATGGATATCAAAGTAACTGACATTATGGCTGCATCCTCTGACAGCTGATGCAGTGAGTGTGGCTTGGCATATATGGTGGTGGGGACATGGCATCGTAAGAACTAAGTTACGATATGCTAACTGGTTTAATGACCACCTGTGCAATGGCTTTATAAGGTTAGATAGTCAACAGGCATGTCTGATGTAAATTACCTCAGAGAACAGCTGAAAGGTACAGGTGCCACCATTACTTACTGCGGTGTTAAAAGCAATAAAATCTGTGCATTGTTGTTCAGGCACTGTGCTTAACAGATAACCGTCAGTGGGCACCTCTATTACTAATTGTGCTTTGAGTCTTTGAGTCTTTCTGCGGCTGCTGCCGATGAGGATAGTACTCCAGCATCTACCAAAGTTGGCGGTAAAGGTGAAAAGGTAAAGTGCAATCTTCTACTTGTTTCGACCTTTTGCCTGTTGACCAATAGTGGTCAACTTATTGACTGTTGCCCAAGACACAGTCAACCTAATAAATAAACACCCCAAGCATAAAAAGTCCACACATTAAGGACCGTAATAATTTATACCATGACCTCAGTTCTGTGAGGCAGTAATGCTAACCATAACGCTGCCCAAGTTAGCATGTATATGGTGCCCAGCCCGAGCAAATCATATCTGTGTTTGAACTCCACAATATGCATCCATTTTACTTCGAACATGCCCTATAATGCCATGTAAATGGTATTTTTAATTATCAATCAATAAAAAAAAATGCATTTTGACAAAATGTTCTCATAGTACGGATTTTTCAAATCGGTAAAATATGTGGCCATTTGTAGCTTCTCGACTTGCTTCGGCAGCTGTAATGTTTTTAGTTTTTATTTAAAAAGCACCTGCCTATTGTGCAGCACAGCAAAGTATGAGCATAATGACCAAAACAAATTATATACAAAACCAATTATATACAAAGGCATGAAAGCGAAATGGACCTACTCACTTGACCGTACAATCTAAGAGGCGTGGTAAACAATTTATGAATAAGGTAATGGAATATAATACAATAGGCATTCCTCCTGTAACAAATGCTTACCATTAGTACTTTACATTACATTTCCTTTTCATAATATGAAAACACATGTTATTTTCTTTGCATTTTACTAAATGTATGTATTTATTGTTCAATTTATAATAATAATATTATTAGCACCTTATGTTCATTAGCATATAAATATTTGTATGCATTCAATGGGTTAGGCATGCTTACTCATGTATTTCAGCAATGGAGTTCTTCCAGGCCATATAAACAGCTTAGTGAAGTATTTGATTTGCCTTTCTCATCACTTGAATTATAAATGTTGGTTTAACAGATTCAAATAGGTAATGGGATCATCTTGTTTATAAAGAATCAAACACAAACTGCAATTGAGCAGAACCAGAGGAAATTACACCATCACATGACGTGCTTGGTCTCCTAGCAACAAGCAGAATAATAATATCTGACTTGGCCTTATCGCCACAAGACATTAAATCTATTAATATTAATTATATATTTCTTCAAGTTT
This sequence comes from Crinia signifera, assembly GCF_055691185.1. NCBI lineage: Eukaryota > Metazoa > Chordata > Amphibia > Anura > Myobatrachidae > Crinia > Crinia signifera. Next base: position 122,188,055 of record NC_139226.1, on the reverse strand, counting down.
TAGGAACAAATATTTACTTGTTAAAATCTCAATGGAGACGTTTCTGGATTTTTAATTATAAATGAGGGTGATGTAGGATTTCTATGTGCTTAATAGTTATATTAAACATGAAAGGACATGACATTTGTTCACAAAAAAAGCCGCTCATTTCCTTCTTGCTAAGGCAATATCCATAGAGTGGTGATAAGACCCCTGTTTTTGATTTGTGAATACTTACACTATAGCAGGCATGGGGGTCCTTTGGCTGTCAGCTGTTGTTTAACTAAACATCCCAGCATGCCCTGCAACAGTTTTAGCATGGCAAAAGTGCAAAACTGTCTCCTGGTGTATCGTAGCCATATTACAGTATAACTAAGTTATGCAGGTGGAACCGCTTTCATCTGAGCAGCTCCCCTTCCAGCGTCCGCCACATTACGCTACGCCGGATGGCACATCCAGGATGCTCGCGTGCCCCATTCTACGCTATTGACATGCGAGCTTCACACGTGCTCATGCATCCATAGCATAAAAGGAGGCGCGCAAGCATGTGCCAGCCGGCTGGCACATACGAGATGCTCACGTGACCCATTCTATGCTATGGACATAGAAGCATGTGGGACGTTTGCGTGTCGACGTCCACAGGCCAGCACCCACCAGCTACTGAAATCTGGCTTACTGGTGACAAGGGGGAGGCTGGCTCTAACTGTAATTTGACAAATAAAATGTCTAGTGTTAAAAGTCTCATGTGACTTGGCACGTGAGAGAGGCCATTTGTATAACTGTAGAGGTCTTCTACTGGAGAGGGCTCCTTCGGAGAGGAGAGAAATATAGCTCCAGTGGAGATTGTGTTTTTCCTCATAAGCTTCCTCTTCCTCCTCCACCAGAAAAAGTCTTCCCATTATAGCATATTCAGGGTGACATTCTATGGGATGCGATTTGCGTTTTTTGGCGTTAATTAGACAACAAAATGGCGATATCGCATTTTCCCGTGAAATCGCCAATTTAATGGGATGCGCTAAGGGTCTGAAATCGCATATTATGTGCGTTAAGGTATGCGGACCAAAGTGTGAGATTAATTCGCATTTTTATCGCATCCAGATGTTTTCGTATAGAAAAGTATACAACTCGCTTATTTAATGCAATGCGCATTTGCAAATCGCACTTTTTAGGTGTCTAATTATCGCACTTATTTCAGACCAGGTTCTGTTTGGCGATTTGGCCCAGAACTCATTTTGGTCAAGTGCACACATGGTTAATTTCACCACAGGTGCCCTCATTTTCACTCACAAACACCCCTACATAAACCCCAACATCATTAAGGACACCTGTGAGGGTTTCAAACATGGAGATTTTGCAGACTATTTTGGAGTTGCTTATCTGTGATGTGGCCCATTTGGAGGAGCTGCGCAGGAGGGAGGAAGCTGCGCAACAGATCCTGGTAGCCCCCCGACTACTGCGTACCCCACGTATGTATCGTGCTCGCCTGTACCTGGACTCCCTCTCGGATCAACAGGTTGTGGGGATGTTTAGGCTGAACCCCATTAAGACACAATTTTTGGGAAAGAAAGTATTATACTTTTCTCCCTGTGATAGGCGCTAATCAAACTGTAATATTTTTACTTTATTTATCAGAATCTTAATTAGATATTATAACAAGAATATTTTATATATAGTGAGCAGCAGACTAAATGGTGCGATTGTGATCTCGCACCTAATCAGGTGTTGGGTGCACCTAAGTTTACCCCACCTGTCCAACCAAAAACCTTTTATATATAGACTGCGCTTATAAGACAGGTGCACGTAGGCTAAATCAACGATCACTACTAAATAATAAATAAATGTATTTATTAGTATGAATATATCAATATATAAAATTATAAAGAATTTTCTTTATACACAGTAATACATAAAAAGACACATATAAACTCAACACAATAAGAATCGGTGGCCACCTAAAAAATATTAAATAAATCAATAGTAAAATATTGCTTCACAAAAGGAAGCTTTCTTTGATAGGAATGGATATTGCTTTTCCAGTAAAAAAGGGGACAATATTGGCAGCCAATTTAGTAATCTTCAATCACCGCTTGTAGTTTTAGTATAAAGTTGTCCAGTGCACTTAGATAAATCTCATACTCACAGATTCCATATAAATGTGACGTTGGGCTGTAGCATAAATTAGCAGGGAGGCAGGAGAGTTAGTAAGTTGCTTTGGTCTGTGGCTCTCCGTTCTACACCCGCAAAAACACTCCGTCGCCGTGACACTGACCCAAAAGCCGGCAGTTGTACTCAGTCCAGACGCCGTGTCTCTCACACACGGCTGGGGTCACAGTCAGGCGTCAGGCTGGCCCGTGAAGCTGCAGAGTCGCGTCTCTCACCCGCTCTCTGTCAGCTAGAAGGAATGGATCTGCGGTCTCTGTTTGTGCTGCTGTTTGCAGATAATGGCGGTGATTGCTGGCTGTTTAGAGGTCCCTTCTTTGGATAAAGACACCGGGCAAATTCTCCCCTAACGCGTTTCGCTCGTATTGGAGCTTTTTCAAAGAGTGTACCCCATTAAGCTGTTGGACTTATATGAGCAGGTGAGAGATGATTTGGACCCTTTTGGGGGAGCCAACTATGCAGTGTCTGGCCAGCACAAATTAATGTGTGCCCTCTACTATTTGGCCACAGGCTCCACTCAGTCTGTGACCTCATGGGCCTTGGAGGTATCACAGGCCACTTTCTCTAAGCATTTTACTCAAGTGTTACTTGCTATAAAGAAGTTGTGACGGACATACATCAGCAGCCGTTACTTTTCTGGTAACCACATGTGCCCTGTACTCCAAAATGTACCTGTGGTGTAAGTGTACTCATTAACAAATTATTGACCAATACCATCTGTTTCCACCCACATTTAACCTAATACACAGTGCCCAACGGATGCACATGGTGGTGCTGACCTATCCCTTGCTGGTATCTAGCTTGTAAGTACATTTGATACATGTATGAATGAAGTTTGCACTCAAACATGGCTCACTGGTGTTGTGGAACTACATGTGCCAGCATGCCCTGACACACTACAACCATTACAGTCCAAACCATGAGTGTCAGAGCCTGCTGGAATATGTAGATCCACAACCTTTGCCAGCCAAGGAGTTACCCCACACTACTTTAGTGCAATCCCATTGTCATATACCATTACAATATGTTATAATTCACACATTAATTGTTTTTTAGAAAAAGACACAAACACAATGGTATGCAGTTAGATATTTTTACTTCTGTCTTCTTTTTTAGAAGCAATCTGCATTTTGGCAGGTGAAAAATAACAACTGTGTGGGCATGTTACAAGATGTTTGGGATTTGACAAAATGAACAAACATATATATCAGCTACCTTCCCCCAGCATCAGGCACCCCTACACCACTTCTAGACCCTGCACCAAGCCCACCACGGGTCCGAACACTCTGACTGGGTGGGGAAGTGGGGGAGCCACTTATTGGGGTGCTGGATACACTGCTGAGGGTTGATGCTGCGCCACCTCCCACATTGGCTTCCTGCTGCTGTATTTGGGCCTGCATAGCTAGTAAGGCATTGGTCTGCGCTGTGCATGATTGGGTTAGTGCTGTGATACTTTGCGCCAGGCTGCCAATATGCCTATTCTGTTCCCTTACAGCAGCAGTTTGTTCTGCAAAACGGGTGTCAATGCTGTTAGCAATGCGCACATGAGTGCCTACACCTACCCGTACACTACGTGCAATTTTGCGTAACTGAAGGAATGTGTCACGCATGAACCCCTGGATATTACCTATTTGGAGGCTTTGGGAGGCCATGAATTCTAACTGTTTGTCCTTGAAATTAACCAAGGAGTTAGCTACTTGGGAAGCAGAAGCTGCTGTATGGGGTGTGTGGGTGGGTGGGGGTGGGTTGGGAGACACCCCACTTGGGGGAAGATCACTCTGTGACGAGGTCTGTATTTCTTCCTCTGCCGCAAAGGTGTCGACCGGATCAAGAATGATGTCCATTTCGTCTAAGACCAGTATTGAAGAATCTGTTTGGTTGGACCCTAGTTGTATAGCACCTGTGGATACAGATGAAGAGGCAAGTACTGATGCATATATTGGCCCCTACTGTTTTACATAGGGCTAGAGATGCTGGACGCACATACCTAGGGGTGTTATGTACTTACACATGTACCCCGATACATCATGTAACATTGACATGAATAATATGTCACATGCCTAGCTCAGATGACATTCATTTCCGTTGCAATGTAGCAGCAGGAGATGAATGTAGTGTGAGATATTGTTCATGTGACATGGGTGTGTGTACTGTATGTGTAATGGCGTTTTTTTGGATCATTTACCTGTTTCCGCAGATTCTGCAGCAACGGGCCTTCTGGTCTTGGATGCGTGAGCACTTCGGGATGGACAATCTGTGCAAGGAAAGATGGGCAGGCATTATGGACCTTGCAATGGATAAGCATTTTCTGCAAACATGCATTGAAATGACAATAATGGACAATACCCTTTGGATAAGGACTGCATTATTTCTTCACCACCTTTTTTTTTTGTTTAAAGTCAAAGATTTTTTATTAAGATTATTATTAAACTATTGTACACATGACAACTATTGGATAATCTGTGGTATGTAGGCATGGCAGTTAAACCACCAGTACACCTCTGGGTTTTTGGCCACATACATGTTAGGCTGCTAGAAAGAATGTTACAGTGTTAATCAATATGAGCAGTTGTGGAACTACAAGGCCCAGCATTATCAGCAATTTAAAAGTAGGAGCAGGCAATTTCTTGTGCATGACCTTGCTGGGCTATGTAGTTCAACAGCAGCACTTTACTTAGCATAACAATACAAGTGCACATAACAGTTATAATACATTGGCAAGTATGTTTAACATTGCATGGAGTCACACTTACCAGCTCTGGATGGCGTTTGCGGCCTATCGGAAACCGCCACATGCATGCCAGGCAGGACCTCAGGGGGTATGATGCGCTTCAGCTTCACCTCATACGAATTGTAGCACACAGCGGTGGGGCTTCCTCCTCCAGTCTTGGTGGCCTCCTCCAACTCCATGGCCATTTTATTTTTCAACTGCCTTTTTGATGTCGTTAAATCTCTTTTTCCAGGCACTTGTGCTGACTGACAGCGTTCACTGCCTGGGTGATGTCCTTCCACATAGCCCTTTTGCGCTGTGCAGTGGTCTTGTGGTGAGATTTGCCAAGCAAACGCTCAAACACTGGCAGGATAGCCCGGACAAGTGCTGCATTTTCCTCATATGAAAAGCGGACCTTTCGGCCACTTTTGGTGCGGCCAGCTTCCACCTCCTCCTCCTCCTCCTCATTTTCAACTCCAGCCATGTAGCCCTCCTCCTCCATGCCAGTGTCTTCCTCCTCCTCACCACCATCTTCCTCCACCTCTGACATGTGGCCCTCCTGCAGCTGGTGTGGGGTATGGTCAAGGTCCTGGCTGTAGGATGGGGATGGCAGCGGATCATCCACCTCATCCTGCTGGGGCTGGACGCCCAGGGCCTGGTGTGGGGCTGCCCTTGCTGTGGCCATGCTGCCTGCCACACTGCTGGCTCTCCCACTTGGCTGGCTGCTGCCACTGCTCCCTCTGCCACTGCTCCCTCTGCCACTGCTTCCTCTGCCACTCCTCACTCTGCCACTGCTCCCTCTGCCACTCCTCACTCTGCCACCAACACCTCTTCCTGTACTCACACTGCCACTGCTCCTCTCCATGCTCCTTACTTCCTATCAAAGAGTGAAATGGCGCCAATGCCCCTTTATATAGGGGGTGTGATGCATAATGGAGGGGACACAGGTGGGCCAATAGGTTGTGGGGTTCTTACTCATGCGGAGACAGTTTTGTAAATCGCACTCCGGTTGGTCCAAAACTCGCACATGACCGGCGGAAGAACTCACACTTTTTTGTTACTTAAAATCGCACCACTTTGCCGCAAATCGCACCTATTCGCACTTTTCAGCCTCCAATGCGCATCACATTAAATATGCGAATTTTGACTGAAAAGTGCGATTTGAAAAAGGGCGAATAGCGGCGTTGTGGTGCACTAAAAAAACATGCGCATTTATCTCAAAGCATAGAATGTCACCCTCAGTGTCTGTCATTTATTGTGGTGGTTCGGCCACAGGAAAAAGACACTGTCAACTTCACTGTACCCTGTTTGCCCACCTGCAGACTGCTAGACAAGGCATTAAAATATAAAATGGGCAAAAAATTAATTGGTGACAAATCCATAGATCTGGCAAGAAGAAAAATGCACTGGAACCCATTCAACACTTCATGCTAACCAACAGGTGCCATGAGAACTGTTAGGATCCTAGTTATCTGGCTTATCTGTCTTGCTATATGTGCTCTGGAAACTACTCTGGACATGACCTTCTGTTGCTGGTCTCTGAGTATTCCCAGGTCAGCTTCATCCATACTGCAATCATGCTGACTTCCTTCACTGACAGACTGAGGTTACTGCTGCTGGTTGCACACCTGTAATCCTCTAATATCTGGCAAAGTACTGCAAAAGTGCATAATCCTGATTACTGCATGTTCTAAGATCAGTGTTTAACCATTTCCTTGGCTGATGTTATTCTAGCACATGGGTCTTCAAACTGTGGCCCTCCAGATGTTGTGAAACTAGAAATCCCAGCATGCCTTGCCACAGTTTTAACACTCCCTTATACCAAAACTGTGGCAAGGCATGCTGGGATTTGTAGTTCCACAACATCTGGAGGGCCAAAGTTTGAAGACCCATGTTCTAGCACTTGTGTGCATGCTATGATACTTCCTTATATTGCTGCATTCCCATGTTTTCCAGATATTCCAAGCAACAACCTGCAGAGATATCTCAAGCTACAGCCTGCAGAGATAGTCCATGCTACAGCCTGCAGAGATATTCCATGCTACAGTCTGCTGTTCCTTGCCTCAATACAAATCAGCATTGCTTCATCCGTTCCACCTGGTCCAATGTGTCTGGTAAAGTCTACTATGTTACTTCCTTGCCTCACTACAAACCAGCATTGTTTCATGCAATCCACCCATTCTAGTGTGTCTGGTAAAGTCTTCTGAGTTACAGCCTGCAGAGATATTCTGTGCTACAGCCTGATGTGACTTGCCTCTCTACAAGCGAGAAATACTTAATCCGTTCTACTCGGTCCAGTGTGTCTGATAAAATCCTCTATGCTAAAGCCTGCATCTGCTATTGTCACAGCCTGCATTCTTCTGTGGTCCAAGCCTGCATCTACTCTTGTCACAGACTGTGTCATTAGTATGACTTTCCAGTTACCACAGCCTACATTCTCCTGTGTTACTATCCTTTGCTGGATCCGGTCCAGTAAGCCTGGTGAGATTATCTGGTTTAAGCATATTTCTGATGAAAATTAGTTTATTGCCTTGCTTTAATCCTTAGCTTGAATCCTCATTCCAGTTCAGTCTTTGTATATCCCTGGTTCCAGTCTAAATTTGTACAGAATGTGGGTGTCCCGACACGTGGAAATAACATTCTAGACCATTTATATACGAATATCAGAGACCCTTACAAGACTGTCCTGGGGCCCCATATTGGTGCAGGTGGATCATTCGTCTTTATTTTTAGTCCCTAAATATCTTTCAGTGTTAAAGTCTAGGCCAGATGTGAAGAATATTACGGTTTAGACTGTTGGGGCTTTGTTAAGTTTGCAGGGATGTCTGGAATGTATGGATTGTGACCTGTTTATTGAGAAGGCAACCAATGATTCTAAACATCAATGTAGACTCGAATAAACACAAAGAAAAAAGTCAATGAGCATGTGCGCTAGAGCAGCCTATGGAGAGTTCAAACTGAGAAATGGTGACCCAAACACCATAACACACACAGGAATAAAAAAAGGTAGATTGTTCCCTCCAGTGGCGCTTTGATAGGGTGGTACCTCCCTTGAGATTGAGGTACGATCCTCTTCTCCCAATTCTATATGATAGCAGAGGTATATAGATAAATACCATACATCCCTCTAAGTACAGCAACGTTCCTCTTCTCCGCCTCTGTATGATAGATTTCTGTATCACCAAATTGAGTACCCCTTGGTAGGTAGGTGGTCAATAAGTGAAGTAGACTCTCCCCAAAAAGGAATACATAAAATGGCAAAAATAGTGTGATACCATTTAATGTAAAATGGACAATACAGGAGTGAGACAGATACAATCAGATAAGTGAATGGAAGAATGGCCTGTTACCCGATAACGTGGAGAACATGGACAACAATCCAGCCCTCATAGATGGCAAAAAGGATGACAGTGAACCCGGGATTTTCACTGTCAAGCGACCACAGCAGCAGGCACAGAGTCCATTCAGTCCAGACACATTATCCACACAAAGAAATCCCAGCTCCAAGCGCTTTCGACCTCCACTGAGGTCTTTTTCAAGAAGAATGCTGGGAGTCCCTAGGTTCCAGGTATAAATACGATATTCCTCCAATCAGAACACTATAGCCTCTTGAAGGACCCTTTTCTGTGCCAATAGGCAGTAAGTCCTCAGTCCAAATGGGCGGGTAATAGCTTCCCGTCAGACGTACATCCAGGAGTGCGCGGCACACGCCGCGACTTCCGCTCCGCGATAATGAACTTCCGGTCAGGTATGCAGAACACGCGGTCCGGCGTGTGACGCCACATCCGGAAAGCAGCATCTGATATCCGGTGTCAAGTCCCGGCAGCCATATTGGTACACCCCAGTCTCTTTCATTTGAGTAGGAGGATAGGTTATTCAGATACACTTTCTCAAAAGCAGTAGCCAGTGTATCCTGTAAAGTGCTAAGTGTCCGGAATTTCTACAAAATACAAGGAATTTGTATAAGTAAAACCATAAGTAAAACATGAATCAATTAAATTAAAATAATTCGATGTCATGAAAATGGGCAATACCTCATAAAGTCAGAGGGTTAATTTACAATATGAGACATAATTAAAGACAATAATAAAATATAATAGAAGGCAATAAGATAAGAAGATAAAAGGTATAGAACAGATAAGGGACAAAATGGTTAAAATTATAAAAAACATTTTACTTCGAAGTCCTGATTTAGACCCTTAGGTTTCAGAGAATTAAAATTGTATATACACTTCATCTCCTCCTGTGCCAATAAAGTGGGTAAATTTCTGTTTCTGTTCACATAACTCCTCCACGGATGCCATTATTCGTTTTCTTTGCATCAAACAAGTTTTTACCAACATCAGAAACAGAAATTTACCCACTTTATTGGCACAGGAGGAGATGAAGTGTATATACAATTTTAATACTCTGAAACCTAGGGGTCTAAATCAGGACTTCGAAGTAAAATGTTTTTTTATAATTTTAACCATTTTGTCCCTTATCTGTTGTATACCTTTTATCTTCTTATCTTATTGCCTTCTATTATATTTTATTATTGTCTTTTATTATGTCTCATATTGTAAATTAACCCTCTGACTTTATGAGGTATTGCCCATTTTCATGACATCGAATTATTTTAAATTAATTGATTCATGTTTTACTTGATGGTTTTACTTATACAAATTCCTTGTATTTTGTAGAAATTCCGGACACTTAGCACTTTACAGGATACACTGGCTACTGCTTTTTAGAAAGTGTATCTGAATAACCTATCCTCCTACTCAAATGAAAGAGACTGGGGTGTACCAATATGGATGCCGGGACTTGACACCGGATATCAGATGCTGCTTTCCGGATGTGGCGTCACACGCCGGACCCCGTGTTCTGCATACCTGACCGGAAGTTCATTATCCAGGACCGGAAGTCACGGCGTGTGCCGCGCACTCCTGGATGTACGTCTGATGGGAAGCTATTACCCGCCCATTTGGACTGAGGACTTACTGCCTATTGGCACAGAAAATGGTCCTTCAAGAGGCTATAGTGTTCTGATTGGAGGAATATTGTATTTATACCTGGAACCTAGGGACTCCCAGAATTCTTCTTGAAAAAGACCTCAGTGGAGGTCGAAAGCGCTTGGAGCTGGGATTTCTTTGTGTGGATAATGTGTCTGGACTGAGTGGACTCTGTGCCTGCTGCTGTGGTCGTTTGATGGTGAAAATCCCGGGTTTACTGTCATCCTTTTTGCCATCTATGAGGACTGGATTGTTGTCCATGTTCTCCACATTATCGGGTAACAGGCCATTCTTCCATTTACTTATCTGATTGTATCTGTCTCACTTCTGTATTGTCTATTTTACATTAAATGGTATCACACTATTTTTGCCATTTTTTGTGTTCCTTTTTGGGGAGAGTCTACTTCACTTATTGACCACCTACCTACCAAGGGGTACCCAATTTGGTGATACAGAAATCTATCATACAGAGGCGGAGAAGAGGAACGTTGCTGTACTTAGAGGGATGTATGGTATTTATCTATATACCTCTGCTATCATATAGAATTGGGTGAAGAGCATCGTACCTCAATCTCAAGGGAGACTCACTAGCTTCCATGGTTCTGGTGTACCTTAAATTTTGTATTAAGGGTGTAACCAGGGAAAAGAAAATATGTTTATTCCCAGTTTAGTTCGTTCACTATTGAGATCTAGAGATAGGGTGTTTAGATCTAAAGATAGGGTAGCATATACGATTGCTCGTTCAAATTTAAAGAGGTATTCAATTGGCTAAGAAGGCCTATTTGATTAAAATTGAAGAACATTTTAAGGAAACCGGAGATGCAAGATCAATGTGGCATGGGATCAAGCATATAACAATAGCTCAAATACTGGTCTTTATAAGACTGATGGGCCTTTTGTGGATGAGTCAAATACATTTTATGCTAGAGAACGAGGGGTTTGTACCTGCGCACTGAATCTATCTTTTTGATATTCTTTAACTAGCAGCTGCACCTAAACGGGTGACTAATCCCGTTTAAGAAATGGGCAAGATATAAAGAATAGTTTTGTGGTGCTGCGCTCCGTTAATGAAAATTCTACATGCTGTTTTAAAATAAATTGTTTTTCTTTATTTGTAAGTAGTAGTACTGGGTATACGGCAATAAACCTTTTCAATACAAACGCCTGACGCTAAGGACAGGAATATTATATTCCTTCAAGGTTTTTACAATTGCTAGTGGTGAATAGACATGCGACACATGCACTATGTACCTGGACCATGTGCGCTAATTTACAAGGCAAGTATATGGTACATTACAAAAAATGTAGATAAAGAACAAAACATAACGATACTGAACAAAGAAAAAAATGAAAAAAATGAAAAATGAAAAAAAAAATGCAGAAAAAATCAACACAAGCGTGTCGTCAGTTATCTGTCCAATAGATTGGACGGTGTGTGCACAGTTGTCGCAATATTGTGCGATAATTGCAGTAAATTTAGGGTTCCTTGGTGAGAAAAAAATGTGTTCAAACTTAGTCTGTGCTTTAGAACAATGTCGAGCGGCGTCCCGCTAATTGTACTCCTCCTGTCAGTTAATTACCGGTTATTGTTGGTACCTGTAGGTTGGTGTTCGTGTTCGGTCGCGGTTTTTCTCGTTGGGAGGTGGCTTGGGATCACAGGGTCCTGGACTTGGGTGCTGCGCCCGTCTGCTACGTCGCACCGGCAGGTCCGTGCGTTACACGGCTGACCGGGCTGTAGTGAGGCAGACGCTACTCCCTGTCTGGAGATGGAGCGGCTCACCGTTTCTGGATGGAGATCCTTCACGGTGACCGCTCGGTCTCCTGTACAAGACTCTGTATGACCAGCCTGGCTCGCCCTCCTCTAGATACTCACCACTGCCGGTACACTTGGTTTCCTTCAGTCTCGCTCAGGTCTCTGCTGCGTGGCGGTGTGTGCACCCACCGGCCGCTTCGACGTGGGATCCTTCCAGATGTTACTAGCTTGGTTGCTAGCAGGTATAAATATGGTAGTAGTGTGTACCCTCCAACGCGTTTCGGCTTCTGCCTTCTTCTAGGGAGATTGAGTTTTGAATCAGTGGTGTTCTTTAAATGTCCCTCCATTTCTCTCATCATGTCCCTGGTTGGTTCATATTTCTGAGTCTCTAATTGGTCTAGGTCCTGGACTGGTTCCTGATTGGTCTATGGCCTGCACATGTCCTTTGTTTACTTTCGTCTAGGTCCTGGACTGGTTCCTGATTGGTCTATGTCCTGCACATGTCCTTTGTTTACTTTCGTCTAGGTCCTGGACTGGTTCCTGATTGGTCTATGTCCTGCACATGTCCTTTGTTTACTTTCGTCTAGGTCCTGGACTGGTTCCTGATTGGTCTATGTCCTGCACATGTCCTTTGTTTACTTTCTGTCTTGATTCTATAGTAGTTACAAATAATGTTGATGTTTATACACAATTATACGATGTTTCCTATCTGTTGCTGGTTCTGCTCCCGGGTTAAGTGTGTGATAAACTATTTTAGTTTGTTTGTTTCTTTTATCAAAGAAATACCTTTATTATTTGTTAGGACAGTAGTTTCTATATTTAGTGTTTGTAGGGTATGGTCGGTATTGGGCAAGTGGTAATTAGGGTAATAATTATTTTGATGATTTAAACGGGTGTTTATTTGTCCTTACTAATAGTTTTTTGGTTTATTTGTTGCTTATTTATTTGTTTATCTTGTGGTTTGGGTGCGATGATAAAAGTGGTTTTTAACAGATATCTGTCCCTATTTCTTCACAACTATGGCTTTCACTTCGTTATCTACGTTGAGTCCCCAAGGTTTCAGTGTTTTTAATTCGTACATGTACCTGAGTTCAAGTTTGTTTATTTTCTGTGTGAAGTCTCCTCCCCTCCAGTTGTTTTTGACCTCTTCTATTCCGATAAATCTAAGTGTACTCGGATTGCCATTGTGGTGGTCATGGAAATGTTTTGATAGGTTATGTTCCTCGTTTTTTTTGTTGATATTTCGGATGTGTTCATTAATTCTTGTTTTTAGGGGTCTTGTTGTTCTTCCTACATATTGCTTATTGCATCCACATTCTAGCAGGTAGATCACTCCTTTACTGTTACAGGTGATTCTGTTTTTTATTTTATAAGTTTCTTGGGTCGATGTGGATTTAAATGTTTTTATTGGTTGGGTGGTCTTTTGTTTTTGGTTTTTGCCTGGAGAGGGGACGAGAAATCATTACAAAACTTCCTAGAATACCTGAACAAAAACAACAATAACCTGATATTCACAAACAAATACAGTAAACGAGAAGTAGAATTCCTGGATCTCAGGATCTTCATTGAAGATGGCACAATTCATACAAACACATACAAAAAATCAGTTGATGTCAATAGTTTTATACTATCTACCAGTTGGCATCATCCCAACTGGTTAAAATCCATCCCAAAAAGCCAGTTTATCAGATTAAAACGCAATTGCTCTAAAAACACAGACTACATAAAACAAAGTACTGACATGATATCACAATTCATAGAAAAGGACTACAAACCCACTGAGCTAGAAACTACATGCAAAGAAGTAGAGAGAATAGAGAGAAAGGACCTCCTGAGATACAAAGAGAAAAACAACAAAATAAGCGAAGAGGTACTATTCATCACCCAATACTCGAAGGAATCAAAACAATTACAATATATCCTAAAAAAATACTGGCCGTTATTATTACAAGATGAAACACTTGCAGACATTCTCCCAGAAAAACCTAGAATAATATACAGAAAAGCCCCTGACATTAAACAAAAATTGATAAAAAACCACATCCCCGCAAAGCAACAAATCCAGTTAACCATTAATAAAAGTGAATCCAATACAGGCTTCTACTATTGTGGAACATGCATAGGCTGCAAAAACCAAAAACAAAAGACCACCCAACCAATAAAAACATTTAAATCCACATCGACCCAAGAAACTTATAAAATAAAAAAACAGAATCACCTGTAACAGTAAAGGAGTGATCTACCTGCTAGAATGTGGATGCAATAAGCAATATGTAGGAAGAACAACAAGACCCCTAAAAACAAGAATTAATGAACACAATATGAACAAAAAAAATGAGGAACATAACCTATCAAAACATTTCCATGACCACCACAATGGCAATCCGAGTACACTTAGATTTATCGGAATAGAAGAGGTCAAAAACAACTGGAGGGGAGGAGACTTCACACAGAAAATAAACAAACTTGAACTCAGGTACATGTACGAATTAAAAACACTGAAACCTTGGGGACTCAACGTAGATAACGAAGTGAAAGCCATAGTTGTGAAGAAATAGGGACAGATATCTGTTAAAAACCACTTTTATCATCGCACCCAAACCACAAGATAAACAAATAAATAAGCAACAAATAAACCAAAAAACTATTAGTAAGGACAAATAAACACCCGTTTAAATCATCAAAATAATTATTACCCTAATTACCACTTGCCCAATACCGACCATACCCTACAAACACTAAATATAGAAACTACTGTCCTAACAAATAATAAAGGTATTTCTTTGATAAAAGAAACAAACAAACTAAAATAGTTTATCACACACTTAACCCGGGAGCAGAACCAGCAACAGATAGGAAACATCGTATAATTGTGTATAAACATCAACATTATTTGTAACTACTATAGAATCAAGACAGAAAGTAAACAAAGGACATGTGCAGGACATAGACCAATCAGGAACCAGTCCAGGACCTAGACGAAAGTAAACAAAGGACATGTGCAGGACATAGACCAATCAGGAACCAGTCCAGGACCTAGACGAAAGTAAACAAAGGACATGTGCAGGACATAGACCAATCAGGAACCAGTCCAGGACCTAGACGAAAGTAAACAAAGGACATGTGCAGGCCATAGACCAATCAGGAACCAGTCCAGGACCTAGACCAATTAGAGACTCAGAAATATGAACCAACCAGGGACATGATGAGAGAAATGGAGGGACATTTAAAGAACACCACTGATTCAAAACTCAATCTCCCTAGAAGAAGGCAGAAGCCGAAACGCGTTGGAGGGTACACACTACTACCATATTTATACCTGCTAGCAACCAAGCTAGTAACATCTGGAAGGATCCCACGTCGAAGCGGCCGGTGGGTGCACACACCGCCACGCAGCAGAGACCTGAGCGAGACTGAAGGAAACCAAGTGTACCGGCAGTGGTGAGTATCTAGAGGAGGGCGAGCCAGGCTGGTCATACAGAGTCTTGTACAGGAGACCGAGCGGTCACCGTGAAGGATCTCCATCCAGAAACGGTGAGCCGCTCCATCTCCAGACAGGGAGTAGCGTCTGCCTCACTACAGCCCGGTCAGCCGTGTAACGCACGGACCTGCCGGTGCGACGTAGCAGACGGGCGCAGCACCCAAGTCCAGGACCCTGTGATCCCAAGCCACCTCCCAACGAGAAAAACCGCGACCGAACACGAACACCAACCTACAGGTACCAACAATAACCGGTAATTAACTGACAGGAGTACAATTAGCGGGACGCCGCTCGACATTGTTCTAAAGCACAGACTAAGTTTGAACACATTTTTTTCTCACCAAGGAACCCTAAATTTACTGCAATTATCGCACAATATTGCGACAACTGTGCACACACCGTCCAATCTATTGGACAGATAACTGACGACACGCTTGTGTTGATTTTTTCTGCATTTTTTTTTCATTTTTCATTTTTTTCATTTTTTTTCATTTTTTTTCATTTTTTTTCTTTGTTCAGTATCGTTATGTTTTGTTCTTTATCTACATTTTTTGTAATATACCATATACTTGCCTTGTAAATTAGCGCACATGGTCCAGGTACATAGTGCATGTGTCGCATGTCTATTCACCACGAGCAATTGTAAAAACCTTGAAGGAATATAATATTCCTGTCCTTAGCGTCAGGCGTTTGTATTGAAAAGGTTTATTGCCGTATACCCAGTACTACTACTTACAAATAAAGAACAACAATTTATTTTAAAACAGCCTGTAGAATTTTCATTAACGGAGCGCAGCACCACAAAACTACATTTTATGCTAGGTTTGAGGAGGGGAAACTGATTCCTGCAGTTAAAACTTGTGAGCGGTCGGTTTTCAAACTGGAATTATCTTAGTCCACAGTCCAGTTGTGCCTACGGCAAAATAATGTCAGGAAAGCCTCTGGTCCGCAATTACTGAAGACATGGCATGGTCTGCGCACACTGCTATAGCGATTATAAAGGCCCAACAACACCTTTTTTTCTTGAGACTCAGGCAGCAGGTTAATCGCGGCCAATACTTGTGAATTTCTACTGTTGTGTAATTGAGAGCCTACTAATCTATGCTATCACAGTATGGTACAGGAATTCCAAGTGTTCTGACCGTGGTTCCTTAGACAGAGTCGTTAAGGCCACAAAAAAAAATCATTGACAAACCCTTGCCTAGGGTGGCAGATATTTTTGCCAAAAGGAGTATAGTTAAGGCTAATAAAATGATTTCAGATGCTAGCCAACCTTGTTATGCTCTTTTCTCCCTGTTACCCTCTGGAAAACATTATAGGTGTTTAGGTTGCCATCCTAGTCGGCTGCGTAACAGTTTTTTTCCTTCTGTTGTTTCACGTCTGAATTGTAGTGTGTGACCTGTGAGTACTTCTTTCCTTTTCTTATGGAATTTAACTTATGTATTTCTTTTAATGTTGTAGGGACAATAACAATTATTTGATTTGATTAGATTTGATGTTTTATTTTCTGCATTCACCTGTATATCCTTGATCTTGTTTATTAATAAAGTTACTTTATCATTATACGGGTTCCTCCAGTATCTGCCACTGGACCATCAAGGTCACAACTGGGTCCTCAAACTCCCAGATCATGACAAGAACCCAGGACTGGGCATTAGCTTCACTTTCCTAAACAAGCCCTCAGACTCCTGTGAAACAAGCCAATGAGAGTCTGGGGGCAGGCTTAGGATAGTGAATCCTAATGCTTGCTGACTAAGTGCTGGGTTCACCACTGCATGAGTGTCATACAGCGCCACTGCCAACCCTGGATACACTTCCAGCACATGTATTACATATTTATTCACATGTATGATTTTATGTATTTAAGAGGGGTAGGCATCAAAATATGCAACGTTTAGCTTGAAATGGGGGCCTTGGCATTGATCCACCTCACTGCTCAGGATGTTTTAGGGTAGGGAGTCAGCATCAGGAAAACCTATGAGAGTGGCATGATTATAGCAAAGGGACATCACACAGCAGTGAGAGCAGGGAATAGAAAACAAATTAAGCATATGAGGAAGTGAAAAGAAAACAGTGACGGCAATTACTATATAACGAAAATAGACAGTGCAGCAATGACTATATAGTGCAAATCAAATGTACTGTATATAGCATGAATTGTATGTAAATATTACAGAGTTAGCAAAGATTGCATAGCAATCGAATCTTAAGTCGAATAGCAAGACAATCTCACCGTGTGTACACACCATTAGAGTCCCAGCATAGGTGTTACGGTGTGTACACACGGTAAGATTCCCTTGCTATTTGACTTAAGATTCGAGTGCTATACAATCTTTGCTAACTCTGTACTACTTACATACAATTCATGCTATCTACATTCAGTTTGCACTACATAGTCATTGCTGCACTATCTATTTGGCTTTCGATTTCAGCTGAACGAGAGCGTGCATTGTCATTGAATCGGGAGAGAAAGCTTAAAAACATGTTCTACAGTTGGAGCCGCCGTTGTTCATTGTCGGCACCTGCCAGATCCTCTCCTCTGGTGAGTGCCAGCGATAGGGACTGGGACACTCGTGCATCGCATGCACACGCGCGTCCCAGTATCACGGCGGCTGAGCAGCGTCTCCCTGCTCGTCTCCGCTTCAGGGAGATGGGCAGGGTTCGGCGGGGGACCGGCGGCGACAGCGGGGGAGGCGGCGGGGACCCGGGGCAAGCTCCGTTGCCACGGGGCGTGCGAGTGTCTCATGCACGTGCACCCCTGGCGAGGGCTGGCGATAATTTCGCCAGGCCCTGCAAGAACTAGGCCTGCTCCATCTGTATCTCCATTTGATGTCTATGCGATCCAGATTCGATTCAAAATTGAATGTCAAATTGTACCGTGTGTGCACAGCATTAATGTCCTTCAGGCATTTTGTAACTTCTGTCATTCTTCTACAAATACTGTATATTGGCAAATGATTTACCAATGATGGAGTATTTGTTGAAAATTGTCTTGTTTAACAAAGTGCTAGATTGTCTAGGAGACACTAGATTACATATTTTAAAAAATAAATAATGTTTTGGTGACTTCAGCCATGCTAATAATTTTATGAAAATACTACATTCTGTTAACACATTTGCTTGTGCAGAGAATGACTGCTTTTACACCAGAACTAGCACTGAACTATTGTCCCCACATTCACAAAACTTAAAATTAGAAATGAGTAGTTAATTTCTCCAGAGATCCACATCTACTGGATTTTGGGGATCCAAATTAAACCAAAATCTAATCTGAATCTCCTGTGGCGATCAAATCTGAACCAAATCCAGTTTTAATTCTTCACACAGTTCAAAATTCAGATTTTAAATCTGAATTTGGGGTTTAAGATAAACTTAATTATGTTGCCACTCATGCAGAATCATATGCATATTGGTAGGTTGAAAAATGCATGTATTCCCATGTTGTTCATATCTTTATATTGACAGTATCATCTGCTGTGTTGAAATTTTTCCTAAAACATGCTATATTTTCCATATGTTTTTCCAGTTATTTTATTCAATTGAATTATTTTTAACACACAGGTGACAGATAAAATGCATTATTCACATTTTTAGTTTATTCATCTGTAAATGTCAAACGTGTAAATTTGAGCAAGCCTTATTTTTTTTTTTTAAATAACTCTTACATTGTAACATTTCTGAAGAAATGTTTGGAGGAAATGTTAGGGGAAAACTGTAAACTTGATGCACTGAATACACTAGTGGAAAAGATTTATTCTCATTGTCTGGGATAGTCAAAAAATGTTTTAAAATGTTTAAAATATCTTTTGCCTACAGTTGCAGTGCACAACAATCAATGGGAATACATTTAACATATGTTTTAGCACACAGCCCACATCTTTGTGTAAACTTTTCTGTATTCATAAGATGGGTACACACTAGCATATGGCATTACATTGAATGTCCAAAATGTTGTGGGCACTCCGGCAGGTGTGTACCACCTATATGTCTGTGAACAAGGCTAATCACAGACATTTCGCATTGGCTGTGCCGTACAGCCAATGGTTGATATAATCTGCAGATATATCAGCACATTGTGTTGTGTGTACGGGCTGGTATACTTGATGCAGAGGCTGCCGGTGACTTATATAACACCTGGGTGGGCACTGGGCCAAGGACTGATAAGTGTGTATGCAATCAACTAACAATAATCGGTACTTATGTAATAGCTGGGCTCCCGTTTTTCATATGAGACCGCGTCCGCTCGCCACGCTTCGGGCACGGTGGCTCGCTGCGCTCGCCACACTATATAAAATCATCTCCATGCGTAGTTGGATAGTAGGGGTATGAAAAAATGGGGTGCATTTAATATGGGAGCCCAGATAATACATAAGTACCCAATAATCTAATAGGATGGAAGATCTGCCAGATATTCAATCCATTGCCTTAATGTGTACCCAACATTATTCAGAGGCCTTCTTGAGCAGATATGTCTTTTGATGAAATATGATTGGGATAGGAATTGAGTGGTAGGATCAATAATAACCCCACTGAGATTGATGGAAGTGCGGAAGGCATGTATACGCTTAATGATTATGGGACCATGAATTGTATCTCTAAAGTATCTCTTGCACTTTTCATGGGGCTGTTGCAAGTTCAGATACTGATGATGACAGTTGCAGCGGCTGGTGTATGGGTGGCAATGGTTTTAGTTTTCTCTTCAATAAGCCTTCATTATTACACATTAGCATAAGGTACACAGCTACCCAAAACTACAACCACTTTGCTTGCGACTCAGAATATACCCCTAGGTCCCTGAAGGTTTAACTTTTACAAAGCATTGATCTTAGGAAAAGTCATGCCAACGAGTGCTGTAGTCTGAGCTGAATTCTTGAAAAGACAATAAAAAAGCCCTTTCTTGGCAATTTTGGCTAAACTGATTTTGCCATAGGTAAATATGCAAACATTATTTGTTGCAAATGTTCATTTATTCTGATACTGATGTAAGGTATGGATGTGACCACCCCCCAAAAAGTATGCACAGCAACAAAGGGGTCAAATATTTATTTTGGGCCTAATACACAGTAGCATGTAAATAGACTACTATAACAATTGCAAAACCATTGATATTCATTATGAGCCTCTACAATAATAATGTATTTTTTAGGAATATGGAGATGGCAGGGGTAGATTCTGCAAACCGTTCTAGGTGCTTACTGGGTCAACAATGTCTAGATCAACACCATATGTTCACCACGCTCAAGGTCAACATAAAGTTGACCCAAGCAAAAACTTGACATGTCAATGGTGGACACCTTAAAAGCTTAACATGGGTTTTATGGGATTTTTTTCATAGTTTACCATCCAAGTGGATCCACAGCGGTAGCAAAGTGAGGAACCTAACCTGAAGCATGGCGAATGAAGATGATCGAGAGTTTGTGTGATCAGGTGTCCACATTAACAACAAAAGCCCTTAAAAAACTCACGTTGAACTTTTCCAGATTGACCGTTAGCTTGTGTCAACATTTTGAATGTCAACATTGTGCATGTCTACCTTTTAATGTCAACCAAATGACTGTTGACCTTGACACTGTTGACTCTTTATGCCCTATTTATGCATGCAGAAAGAAAATAAAGCATCATAATAAGTTAGTTTCCAATTCAAGAATACCATTAAACTCAAATGATGCAGACTGCTGTTTGTAAAATACTTATTCTCCATTTTCCGTTTGTGTACTCAAATCTACATACTGAATGCTGCTGTGAATTTGGATGTGAAGTATCATTAATGATAACATTATGCTCTTATTGTCTGTGCTTCAAATTATCAATTCTGCTGCAAAAAGATATGCATTAATTTAATAGCCTATCAAAAGTGGAAAAATGGTGACTGCAAAACAAAATTCCTAGATACATTTATTAACAGTTAAGAAAGTGACATATCTATAGTTAGCATATGTTAATAAGCTTTCTCGGTTAGATGTTAATTAGTGTACCCTGCAATAATTGAATGCAAATACTGCTGCTGAAAAGTGATCATTATTTTTCAAGCTTCTCTCCATCATTGCTATTTAAATTTGTTCTTCAAATAGTTTTTTTTTTAATACACTATTAATGTTTATCAGAAAAAAAACAAAAAAAAAACATGTACGTAATTAATGTCTCGGTGAACCTTTCTTAAACCCATTACAGCTGGGTGAATGGGCAATGTGTTACTCAGCGTTTTACTTATTAAACTGAATCACTGTTGATTGCATTAAAAAAAAAAAAAGATTCACTTTTAGTTTTGTTTTATTTACAAATATCTCAAAATACTACTGGCTTCAGGGCTAATTGAATAGCCGTGGTGGATAAATTTGTCAACGGTAATCAACCAAGGCTTATTGAATCAACCTAAGTGACAGGTGCTGTAATGAAAGATTCATTCTGTTTTCAGCATTTACAACTGCTTGACTGGTGTAGATATGATATGAAATATAACCTGCTTGGGCCAGGTTATACTGTAGGTGACATAGGGCTAGATGATTAACAGTCAGCCAATCAGCTCCCATCTGCCATATAACAGGCTGGGTTTGAAAAATGACAGGTAGGAGCAGTGGCGTAGCTACATTAAAATTTTGGGCACCCCCCCCCCCCATAAGTTAACACCCCCCCCACCCCAGAAAAGTTATCACCCTCCTTACACCGTTGCCGCTGCCTCCGCCTCTAACCCCAGCACGCAGATCTGTCGGGTCCCCGGCTCTCCCGGCTACAGCCCCTAATAAAAAGTGACACTTGGAAAATAGCTGCCCCCATAATGCAGACAGTTTTTGAGGACGCTAGAGGTAGGTGGCGGCCTGTAGCCGGGAGAGCCGGGGACCCGACAGATCTGCGTGTCAGGGTTAGAGGCAGCAGCGGCAATGGGGTAAGGAGGGGGGAGGGTGTTAACTTTTCTGGGGGGGGGAGCAGGAGTGCCGGCGGTAACTATAGTCCCGCAGACACCCCCCTCCCTGGCGCCCCCACCTTCTTAGCGCCTCCCCGCCACCGTGGGGGCTGCGGGACTATAGTTACGCCACTGGGTAGGAGCAGTTTGGCTGGTTGTTTATCACTCTCCATTTTATCACTTTTTGAAGTTTGATACATCTGGACCTTAGTGATGTAAATGTAAATACAATGCAAACAGTAAAGTTTTTCTAATGCGTGTCAGGCCTACAATTGATGTTGGGAATTTATAGTTTATTTCCCAATCATTGCATCAGACACTGTGATGTCACAGCAAGGTGCCCTTCAATCATGCCTACAATTCAGAATACAGAATACTATGCTTGATAATGGTTCTGAGATGCAAATAAACTCTTAATTATTGACTTATTTTCGATGAAAGGGAAATACACAGAAATCTGATCAATTGCCCAATATTTTCAGAAATAGACAAATATTAACACTGTGAGGATATGCAAAAACATGTTTGCAACATCCTGAGATAAATTGTTAAACCGCTGTGCTGTGTGACAATGACAAAGGATGTTATTTTATATGGTTGCAGTGCAAATGTAATAATAAAAAAGGCAGGCAGTTTTTGGTCATATAAATCTTTCATCCTTTTTTGACATGATTGCAGCTGTAGTTTAATTTTGTGCAAATCAAATTTTAGACTGATTGTGAACTTGTGACCTATAATTATTTTTGTTTTTCTTTCACTACTCTGTTGATTAGTCCTTATGCACTGCATGCGTTTCCAAATGTTGTAGTGCTGGATGTAAAGACACCTATTTCTATCGGTTTTGGATGTTGTCATTACTCCAAAAGTATTCATAACAACGTGTCTTTTTCTAGGCATTTCTAGGGATATTGAGGAGATGGAAGTATTATGATCGCAAGATAAAATAATGTAATGAATGGAATAGAGGGTGTAGTCAAGGATTACACTGGGGCAGTGGGCCTTGGAGGAATAAAACTCCTAGCAGGATTTGGTTGAAAACTCCTACTGAGGATAAATAAACATAGTTTGGGGTTGGTGATATTGTCCTGTGTGATGGGATACTATCATACTCTTTTCATGCCAAAGCCCCAGTTCTGACAAGCGTCGGACCGGGGGTATTGAACATGGTTGGAGCTGGGTAATTCAGATAAGTTACAGTTTCAAACCTTCCAACATGGCCCATTCCATTAGGTACAAAATGCTCTGTTCCTGGACTTTCCTGCCAGTGGCAGTTGCAGAGGTGGGGCTGCAGCACAGTTCAATAATTAAAAAGGGGAGCCACACCTATTGCCACCCCAAACATCCCTATCCTGGACTCACTGGCAGTTGATGTGACCCCCTCATTGAATTATGGACCGTGCGGGAGTCCAACCTCTGTAACTGCCACTGGCAGGGAAGTCCAGGAACAGAGCATTTTGTACCTAATGGAATGGGTTATGTTCGAGGGTATGTTTTCACACCACTTGGATGATCCCAGCTTGTTGTCATTAATGTAGGGTGCTTGGAGATGTAATCTCCAAGAGTCCTTAGCCCACCAATCAGGAGCCTTTTAGGCATCACCTTTGATAAAGCTCCCATGCAAGGCAGGGAAACTCATCAGGTACCTCAATTTCTTGCCTAATGACAGCCGCTTGAACCAGCCTAGGATACTCATATCTTGAGAGGAGACTCTATTGCATGAGGTGGATATTCTGTGTTTAGAGGTACTGCCAATTATCTAACAACAACTGATTGCTGATTATCCTATAAGGAGAAGTGATTTGGACCACATTATCCAAAGGAACCTGCCTTCTCCCATCTTGTGGTGACCAGTTTGATAATTATAAACACCTCCGGAGACTACCATTCTCCTCCACATTTATTTATGAACATATATGGCAATACCATCTGCCCTCAGGCAAAATAGGAACAAGTGGCTGATACAAAATCCCTATCCTGTAGGCACCATCACTTTATTGCTTGTATCACTGTGCTGTATTGTTTTTATTATTTTTTATGGTACAGTATATTAAAAATTGTGTATTTGTATTAAAACTGACTGCGCTTTATATGCTCAAGTGTACTCCACATTTGCATAGTAAAAATGACCTTGGTCATGAATGACCTGGGTCTGCCTTTCACTCTGCAGCTGATAACAGTCAGACCCAAGAACAACCCAGGTCAGACCCGTGAGCAACCTTGATCACAACCTAGGTTGCAGACCAGGATGGACCAGATGACCAATGAACTGGATGGTACCTTTCACACTGAGCCAGGATCCCAGTTGCTTATGCAAGAATCTGGGGTAGAATACACTTTTTTTTAGAAGTGGAAATGTTGCTCATGGTAACCAATCACTTTCTAGCTATTATCTTCTAAAATGATCTATATAAATGATGTGGAGAATCTGATTGGTTGCTATGGGCAACAGCTACTATTCTAAAAACCTGCATAAATATACCTGTTGGTGTGAAAGGGCATACGAGGATCAAATTAAATGATAAATTCTGTATAATTTAATGTATATATGTAATTGAAAAAGCTTTTGTTCACAATTCATATTTGAGTTTTAGCTCAATTGTCACTCTATTATAGAAAGCATTTTGCATTATATGAAACATTTTGAAAATGAGGGTTTATGTATTGTGTTTTCAATCATGCCAAACCAACAATTATATAATGCAAAAGTAGCAGTTATGTGAAGCATAATAGAAGGTCCCGGTGGAAAATTGAGCAATCTCAATTGAACTGTTTAAATTTCAGAAGCATAATGTATCCTTTGAATATATATATATATATATATATATATATATATATATATATATATATATATATATAGTATTGCTGGGGGGGATGGCGGCACTCGCATAAATAAGAGACCAGACTGTGGCTGCTTTTGAATGGCGTTCGAAGGCGTTCAAAAGCAGCCACAGTCTGGTCTCTTATTTATGCGAGTGCCCCCCCCCCCCCCCCCCCCCCCCCCAGCAATACTACATTCAGTAGTCTCACTGTGTTTGGAGGGCACCGTGATCAACTGGATTACCTACTTTTCCTTTATGGGCCATATTCATTGGAGTGCCACTGAATACAATACGGTATATATATATATATATATATATATATATATATATATATATATATAGTTCAGACAGACCCTGATTTGGGGTTAAGTTCTACTAGACTGATCTCATGCTACAAACGCCCTCCTAATTTGAGAGATTTTTTTAGTTAAGACTTATACACCCCCCATTGATAGATCAAGAAAATTGGGTTGTATACGTTGTGCCTGTACTACTATGCTAGACATAATTTGTCCACTATGCGTTATAGGATGATTGACCACATTGCCCCTTCTCTAGGAGGGGGTGATCGTGGTCTAGCCTTACTACAGTGTGAGGCAAAATGGATAATCAAGTTAGGTACTGTGACACCTAATGGCTTAAATGAGAATGTAAGCTTGAACATCTTACTACATTGAATGTTGTTGCTATATCTAACATTTCAGGTATGCCGTTTGTATCTTAATGTGTATACACTTCTAAGGATCTTTTTCACTGTTGTAAATGTGTTGATATTTCCTGATAAATAGCCATTGATAATTGAATTAAGCCATTTGCACGTTGTTATATGTTATATGTGGTATGTTTTTCCTTTGTATGTATTTGTATTATGTTTCACTTTTTGTAGTAACGTTGAAATCATGACATCATCTGGAGGCGTCGCCCGGCTGGGTGTGCACGCCGGTCATGTGAAGAAGTCTTCTGCACCTTGATAAAGGGACCGAAAGGTCTTGAAACGTTGGGAATACCCCTGCAGTCGGTGTCTTTTATTCGAGTGCCGCCGCGCACCAGATGTTATATATATGTATAACAAATGGGTTAACCTCTGTAGTGCGCTGGACCTAAAAGAACAGCTGCTCCTCCGATAAGGTTCTCCTGTTAGTGACCTTGGGTACACAAGAATACAGATGGGGGTTATCGGAGTGCGCTATAACAAGTACCACCTATAACAAGTACCACCAGTTAATATAATTGGTCTATTGTATTGATGTAGTTATCGAGATTTTTTCCCAAAAGAGAGTTCTTTTATTCTTTTTTCCAAATGAGAAGTAGACTCCAGTCAATAAAATGATTCTTTAATCAGAAACCAACCAATGAATATGAATAAAGAATCATTTTATTGACTGGAGTCTACTTCTCATTTGGAAAAAGGAATAAAAGATCTCTCTTTTGGGAAAAAATATCGATAACTACATCGATACAATAGACTATTTATATTAACTGGCTAGGTGGTACTTGTTATAGCGCACTCCGATAACCCCCATCTGTATTTATATATATATATATATATATATATATATATATATATATAGCAGACTGTGGTGAGCCGGCACTCTCCTGAAGACGCTGGGGCCCCGGTGCCTGTTTCTGACGATATGGATAGCTGGAAGAATACAATGGCACTCGGAGGACTTTCAATCAAACAAAGTGTATTCACAGGATAGTGTGCAATGTTTCGGGGTGCTTACACCCCTTTGTTAAGGTACAAAGGTGAGAAAAAAGCCTTGACAAAGGGGTGTAAGCACCCCAAAACATTGGACACTGTCCTGTGAATACACTTTGTTTGATTGAAAGTCCACCTAGTGCCGTTGTATTCTTCCAGCTATATATTTATATATATATATATATACAGGTTGAGTATCCCGTATCCAAAATGCTCGGGACCAGGAGAATTTTGGATAACGGATTAT